>NW_024881928.1:0-531433 GCF_019059575.1 Amphibalanus amphitrite
TGTTTTTGAAAGTCGGAGTCGGAGTGAGAGTCGCCGAAAATCCATCGACTCCGCAGCCTGAGTCACAATTCAGGGCTGCGGAGTCGGAGTCGGTCGGAGTCGACAGATCTGCCGCGGAGTCGAGTCGGAGTCGATTTTGGAAACCGGATCAGGAGTCGGAGTTGGAGTCACCGAAAATCAATCGACTCCGCAGTCCTGGCAGCGCTGCGGAGTCGGAGTCGGGAGCTGGAGTTGGTCGGAGTCGACAGTTCTGCGCGGAGTCGGAGTCGGGGTCGGAGTTGTTTTTGAAAGTCGGAGTCAGAGTCGCCGAAAATCCATCGACTCCGCAGCCCTGAGTCACATCAGGGCTGCGGAGTCGGAGTCGGTCGGAGTCGACAGATCTGCCTGGAGTCGAGTCGGAGTCGGAGTCGATTTGGAAACCGGATCTGGAGTCGGAGTTGGAGTCACCGAAAATCAATCGACTCCGCAGTCCTGGCAGTGCTGCGGAGTCGGAGTCGGGAGTTGGAGTCGGTCGGAGTCGACAGTTCTGCGCGGAGTCGGAGTCGGGGTCGGAGTTGGTTTTTGAAAGTCGGAGTCGGAGTCAGAGTCGCCGAAAATCCATCGACTCCGCAGCCCTGAGTCACATGCCATTTTCCACAAACAAAACTTTCCGTGCTTGCATGCCACCCTCAAAAAAAAAAAACTTACGTGCTTCCATGTCTTGCATGTGTGCTTGCATGCCACCTTAAAGGGACTATCTCACATTTACATTAGGTTTGAGTTGAGATAGCCAAGTTTGCGGCGAGGCCCAGAAACCACTATCTATCTTGGTTGCAACCGCCGCGGCCTCGTGGTGTTGAAGAAATTCGTTCCCTTCATTTGAAAATGAGCCCTGCGCAAGGCCCAGTCTCTTAACCATTAACGGTAATCTGATGACGCCATTTGCCTTTTGAACGCCTGGTCAAGTGAAGTATCACTTGATTTACGAATAAGCCAATCAGAGACACTTTTGATATTGTATGAGCCGAGTCATATTTGAGAGCAAATACCTATATTTGCTGCCAAATTTCCCCCACACTGACATGAAGTAAATCCTTCATTACGTCACAGATCCGATCTAAATGACGTCACGATGAAATATAAAAGTCGCAATATCTCAAAAAGTATACGATGAAAACGCGTAAAAACTTGCAGAATTCGTCACAATATCATGAGTAACATTTCCGAATCCTAAACGGGACTTTTTTGAAGGTGGGATAGTCCCTTTAAATTCATTTTTTTTTTTAATGCATTCGTGTTTCCATGTACTGCATGTGTGCTCGCATGGTCTTTTTGAGAATGCATGTACCTCATTTCTTCTTTAGTTAAATTTGTTGGTTATGGCAGGTTTTGGGACGTCAATATCTTGTACTTTGGGCAAAA
Organism: Amphibalanus amphitrite; assembly: GCF_019059575.1. Lineage (NCBI taxonomy): Eukaryota > Metazoa > Arthropoda > Thecostraca > Balanomorpha > Balanidae > Amphibalanus > Amphibalanus amphitrite. The sequence goes on from NW_024881928.1 coordinate 1,402, forward strand.
ATGTACACTTGAACCAGTTCCATTTCTTTTGAAAGCTAATCCTAATTGCGTCAAGACACGTACAATGACCAGCTGCATCAGGCTGTTATCTACGTTCGGCTTTTGATCCCCCGATATAAACGTGTCAGTAATATAATAAGTCTATCTTAACCAGTTCCACGAACGTATTGTGCAAACTAAGTGTAATTACGTCAAGAAAGGTACAAAAGCGAGTTGCATCAGATTCCTAGCTCCGTTTGGGTTCTGATCCCCGATATAACCGTTTTTAGTGGCTGCAACGTCTAAATCTGAAACTTCAAAGAAGCGTTCTAATGACCTATCTCATTGATATCCATTCAGCAAACTTTTCGCCAAATTTGAAGTAGTCACTATCTAATTGAGTAATATTCTTTTAAAAGTTTTTCTTGAGGTAAATGACGTCCGATTTTAAATTGAAGCTATAGACGCATTCATCAACTATTCGCAAAAAAGCAATGTATGTTACGTAAGGCTAGGTGGTGCTGACTCGTCCTGAGTAGCTGACCCATTATTAGTTTTGATGTTGAACAATAAGGTAAACCATTCATAATGAATGGAGTGGCTTGCATTGCCACAGGCAAAATTTATGGGGGCGGACAGTGGGAATATCGGCTATTGCTGCCAATGCCATTGGCAGGGTAAATAATATTCACCTGCTACAGCAGATCTGTGTTTGCCGATATGCCACACTGTGGGATGCCTCCTCGTGGCGCCCCCGGAGAGATGGTTGCCTGACTTCGAATGAAGTTCACATAGCAGTTCGCTGCATAATTATTTTTTTAGTTTCTATTTTGTCTGTTTGAAAAGTGGTTATAAGATCAATGCAGAACGTCTCATACGATCATAAATGTACGACTTGTATTGCGCTTTATAATGAGACTTCTTGACGCTTGATAATTGTTGATACCCAGCACGTTTCTAGCAGCTAACTGTTGTTAAAAATAACTTTCGCACGCAACCATCTCACTAAACGTATCCCGCTATCTCAAGCTATTCTTAGTGTTTGTTGTATTCATTACTACACGCAAATAGCATACAGGATATACCTATCTCCAAAATTATGCCACGTGCCAGGACAGACGGGACAGACCGTTGACGGGCAATACAATAAGACATTTTTATACGGCTACCACATGGTATGGGTCAGATATGGGGCGATTGAAAAGCACGTGCCACGTGGAAACGTGTTTGATGAGGAACTTCGTGGAAAATCCGAGGATGCGCTTTGATTGAGGGTGGCTGCTTAAACGGCAGAAATAAATGCACCACACTTGCCGCACGGCGCCATATTTGTCTTAATAGGTCAGTGTTTGCGTTTTGCGGACGGCGTGTGTTTTTTGCGGCGGGGTTTGCGTTTGGTGGCGGGCGGGACTTTTCCGTTTTTTTGTGGTGTTTGCGTTTCGCGGCGGGCGGCCGTTTTTGCGGCGTTTTGCGGTTGGCGGCGGGCGGGCGTTTTTGCGACGGTATTTGCGTTTTTTGCGTTGTTTGTGTTTGGCGGCGGGCGGCAGTTTGAGGCGGGCGGCGTTTTGCGGTTTGCGGTTGCCGGCGGGCGGCCGTTTTTTGCGGTGTTTTGCGGTTTGCGGCGGGCGGCCGTTTTTTGCAGCGTTTTGCGGTTGCCGGTGGGCGGGCGTTTTTGCGACGGTATTTGCGTTTTTTGCGTTGTTTGTGTTTGGCGGCGGGCGGCGGTTCGCGGCGGGCGGCCGTTTTTTTGCGGCAGTTTGAGGCGGGCGGCGTTTTGCGGTATGCGGTTGCCGGCGGGCGGCCGTTTTTTTTGCAGCGTTTTGCGGTTGCCGGTGGGCGGCCGTTTTTTTCGGCGTTTTGCGGTTAGCGGCGGACGGCCGTTTTTTGCGGCGTTTTGCGGTTAGCGGCGGGCGGCCGTTTTTTTGCGGCGTTTTGCGGTTGGCAGCGGGCGTTTTTTTGCGGCGGCGGTGTTTGCGTTTTTTTGCGGTGTTTGTGTTTTGCGGCGGACGGGCGTTTTTTGGCGTGCGTGTTTGGCGTGGCGTGTTTTTTTTTGCGGCATTTGCGTTGGCGTTTTGGGCGTGCGTTTTGCGCGTTTTGCGGTGTTTGCGTTTTGCGGCGGGCGTATCCGAAGGTTGGGACTTTTCAATTAGACAATCACTATTCTTTAGAATTGTGATTTTCTATTGAAAATCCCAACCTGAGCTACCTCTCTAGGGGGGTGTTTAGCGTTTCGGCCGCGATTTAGGACATTTTGATTCCGAGAAAAACGGCACGGTAGAATTTCTTGCCATTTTCAGCGTTTGGTCCCGTATCGGGGAGCTACTGGCTGGCATCGGTCGCTTGAAATATAATTAACCCGTTTTGGGGTAATCGGCACGTGCATTTTCCCATAGGGTTAACATGGGGGAAAATTGGAAATTCGATTTGCGAAAAATTTCGTCAATTATATTTGCTGATATTTTTAGGATCGGATCTCGGCCTGGCACCTCACCTTTTGATGTTAATTATTTAAAAATCATAGGGTACAATTTCGGGTAATCGGGACGGATAGTTACCCCATGTTGAGCCTATGGCAATTTTGAAAAATTATTTTCAAATCGATTTTGCATAAAATTTCCACGTTAGATTTTGAAAAAGTTCCAATATGTTGTGCACCGGGGTGTTGGCTACCACGTGGTATGGGTCAGATATGGGGCGATTGAAAAGCACGTGCCACGTGCAAACGTGTTTGATGGGGTAACCTCCGGGAAAATCCGACATTGGCCTACTCGGGGTTCTATGGCGCGGAAACGACTTCATCTAGCGACACCAAATCAGTGTAGCCGGTGAGCAGATGAGTCCAGCTTGTCGCACTAGTGGTCACGTGGCGCACGTGCAATTGCACGTGCCGTGGCACGTGGTCAATTTTGGTGCTTAAATATACTAGCATTGTGAAATGCAAGGAATGGGGGAAATAGCCGTCAGGCCGTCAGTTTTTATGATAGGGTCGATCTGAAAACGGGTATAGGCACAGAATGAAGGAGGCTAAAAAACTGCTATCTCGGATTTTTTGTAAAATGAAAAATTTAAAATTCTGGGGAAATTATATATTCGAAAGGTGAAATTTCCCTAAATTTTCCCGTTTTTCGAGTTTAGCCGTCCACTGTTCAGAGACGGTGACACCGGCCGGGGTCATCTTTTACATGCTGGTGGCCACGTCGATGGGTCATCACGTGGCCTGAGCGGTGAAGCTATCAGAGGTCCGGCACGTGCCACGTGGCCACGTGTTTGAGTCGCGTACCTCCCAGATTATCGTGTGTTTGCCGATTTGTGGCGTTATAGCACGAAAACAGCACCAGTCAGGAAGCCTGAAATGGTGCAACCGGCGAGGGGACAAGTCCTGCTTACACCACCAGTGGTTACGTGGCACACGTGTGAAGATGGGCACCTTCGTGGCGGAGATATTTTATAGTGAAATATTCAAATGTGCATAACTTTGTAAGTTTAAGTCCGATTGGGCTAGAATTTGGTGGGTGGATGAATTGTTAAGCGACATGAACGAATGCGCCATGTCTGTTGCAGTGCGCCACGTTTGTCTCAAAGCGCCATTTTTGCCGCAAAGCGCAGAATGTGCTTAACTTTGTCGAACATTGGACGATTAGGATGCGCTGTAATTAAGGGATGGCTGCTTAAACGGCAGATATGAATGCACCACATTTGCCGCAGGGCGCCATATTTGTCTTAATGCGTCAGTGTTTGCGTTTTGCCTACGGCGGGCGTTTTTTTTGCGGCGGCGTTTGCGTTTTTTTCGGGGTTTGCGTTTGACGGCGGGCGGCCGTTTTTGCGTTTTTGGCGGTGTTTGCGTTTGGCGGCGGGCGGCCGTTTTTTGCGGTGTTTTGCGGTTGGCAGCGGGCGTGCGTGCGTTGCGGGCGTTTTTTTTTTGCGGTGGTGTTTGCGGTTTTTGTGTTTGGCGGTGGGCGGACGGGCGATGCGGGTGTTTTTGCGGTGTTTGCGTTTGGCGGCGGGCGGCCGTTTTAGCGGCGGTTTGCGGTGGGTAGCCGTTTTTTGCGGCGTTTTGCGGTTTGCGGCGGGCGGCCGTTTTTTGCGGCGGTTTGCGGCGGGCGGCCGTTTTTTGCGGCGTTTTGCGGTTTGCGGTGGGCGGCCGTTTTTTGCGGCGTTTTGCGGTTGCCGGCGGCCGGCCGTTATTTGCGAATTTGCGTTTTGCGGCGGGCGTCCGTTTTTTTGCGGCGTTGCGCGGTTGGCGGCGGGCGATGCGTTTTTTGCGGAGGCGGTGTTTGCGTTTTGCGGCGGACGGGCGTTTTTTGCGGCGTTTTTTTTCTGCGGTTTTTGGCGGGCGGGCGATTGTTTTTTTGCGAAGTTTGCGTTTGCGTTTTAGGCGTCGTTTTGCGGTTTTGCGTTTGGCGGCGGGCGGGCGGTTTTTCACAATTAAAGTCCCAACCTTCGGATCCGCAGTGCTGTTCGACAAGCGCTGCCCGGGCCTATCCGAAGGTTGGGACTTTTCAATTAGACAATCACTATTCTTTAGAATTGTGATTTTCTATTGAAAATCCCAACCTGAGCTACCTCTCTAGGGGGGTGTTTAGCGTTTCGGCCGCGATTTAGGACATTTTGATTCCGAGAAAAACGGCACGGTAGAATTTTTTGCCATTTTCAGCGTTTGGTCCCGTATCGGGGAGCTACCGGCTGGCATCGGTCGCTTGAAATATAATTAACCCGTTTTGGGGTAATCGGCACGTGCATTTTCCCATAGGGTTAACATGGGGGAAAATTGGAAATTCGATTTGCGAAAAATTTCGTCAATTATATTTGCTGATATTTTTAGGATCGGATCTCGGCCTGCCACCTCACCTTTTGATGTTAATTATTTAAAAATCATAGGGTACAATTTCGGGTAATCTTGACGGACAGTTACCCCATGTTGAGCCTATGGCATTATCGAAAAATTATTTTCAAATCGATTTTGCCAAAAATTTCCACGTTAGATTTTGAAAATGTTCCAATATGTTGTGCCCCGGGGTGTCGGCTACCACGTGGTATGGGTCAGATATGGGGCGATTGAAAAGCACGTGCCACGTGCAAACGTGTTTGATGGGGTAACCTCCGGGAAAATCCGACATTGGCCAGCTTGGGGCCCTATGGCTCCGAAACCACTCCACCTAGCGACACCAAATCAACGCAGCCGGTGAGCAGATGAGTCCAGCTTGTTGCACCAGCGGTCACGTGGCGCACGTGCTATTGCACGTGCCGTGGCACGGGGTCAATTTTTGTTCTTAAATGCACCAACATTGTGAAATGCAATGAATGGGGGAAATAGCCGTCAGGTCGTCAGTTTTTATGATAGGGTCGATCTGAAAACGGGTATAGGCACAGAATGAAGGGGGCTAAAAAACTGCTATCTCGGATTTTTTGTAAAATGAAAAATTTAAAATTCTGGGAAAATTATATATTCGAAAGGTGAAATTTCCCTAAATTTTCCCGTTTTTCGAGTTTAGCCGTCCACTGTTCAGAGACGGTGACACCGGCCGGGGTCATTTTTTACATGCTGATGGCCACGTCGATGGGTCATCACGTGGCGTGAACGGTGAAGCAATCAGAGGTCCGGCACGTGCCACGTGGCCACGTGTTTGAGTCGCGTACCTCCCAGATTACCGTGTGTTTGCCGATTTGTGGCCTTATAGCACGAAAACAGCACCAGCCAGGAAGCCTGAAATGGCACAATCGGTGAGGGGACAAGTCCTGCTTGCACTACCGGTGGTCACGTGGCACACGTGCGAAGATGGGCACCTTCGTGGCGGAGATATTTTATAGTGAAATATTCAAATGTACATAACTTTGTCAGTTTAAGTCCGATTGGGCTAGAATTTGGTGGCTGGATGCATTGTTAAGCGGCAGGAACAAGTGCGCCACGTTTGTTGCAGTGCGCCACGTTTGTCTCAAAGCGCCATTTTTGCCGCAAATCGCAGAATGTGCGTATCTTTGTCGAACATGGGACGATTAGGATGCGCTGTGATTGAGGTATGGCTGCCTTAACGGCAGATATGAATGCATCACATTTGCCGCAAGGCGTCATATTTGTCTTAATGCGTCAGTGTTTGCGTTTTGCCCACGGCGGGCGTTTTTTGCGGCGGTGTTTGAGTTTTTCGGGGTTTGCGTTTGACGGCGGGCGGCCGTTTTTGCGTTTTTGGCGGTGTTTGCGTTTGGCGGCGGGCGGCCGTTTTTTGCGGCTTTTTGCGGTTGGCGGCGGGCGGGCGTGCGTTGTGGGCGTTTTTGCGGCGGTGTTTGCGTTTTTTTTGCGGTTTTTGTGTTTGGCGGCACGCGGGCGGGCGATGCGGGTGTTTTTGCTGTTTGCGTTTGGCGGCGGGCGGCCGTTTTAGCGGCGGTTTGCGGCGGGCGGCCGTTTTTTTTGCGGCGTTTTGCGGTTGCCGGCGGCCCGCCGTTATTTGCGGTTAGCGGCGGGCGGCGGGCGGTCGTTTTTTTGCGGCGTTTAGCGGTTTGCGTCGGGCGGCCGTTTTTGCGGCGTTTTGCGGTTCGCGGCTGCGGCCGTTTTTTTGCGGCGTTTCGCGGTTGGCGGCGGGCGATGCGGGCGTTTTTTTGCGGCGGCGGTTTTGCGTTTTTTGCGGTGTTTGTGTTTTGCGGCGGACGCGCGTTTTTTTTGCGGCATTTTGTGCGTTTTTTCTGCGGTTTTCGGCGGGCGGGCGATTGTTTTTTGCGAAGTTTGCGTTGGCGTTTTATGCGTGCGTTTTGCGCGTTTTGCGGTGTTTGCGTTTGGCGGCGGGCGGGCGGTTTTTCACGATTAAAGTCCCAACCTTCGGATCCGCAGTGCTGTTCGACAAGCGCTGCCCGGGCCTATCCGAAGGTTGGGACTTTTCAATTAGACAATCACTATTCTTTAGAATTGTGATTTTCTATTGAAAATCCCAACCTGAGCTACCTCTCTAGGGGGGTGTTTAGCGTTTCTGCCGCGATTTGGGTCATCTTGATACCCTCGAAAACGGCTCGTTAGATTTTTTTGCCATTTTCAGCGTTTGCTCCCGTATGGGGGAGCTACCGGCTGGTACCGGTCGCTTGAAATATAATTAACCCGTTTTGGGGTAATCGGCACGTGCATTTTCCCATAGGGTTAACATGGGGAAAAATTAAAAATGCGATTTGCGCAAAATCTGTTCAGTAATATTTGTCCACTTTTTTAGGGTCAGTTCTTGAGCTGGCACCTCACCTTCTGGGGGTAATTATTTAAAAATCATAGGGTACAGTTTCGGGTAATCGTGACGGACAGTTACCCCATGTTGAGCCTATGGCGATTTCGAAAAATTATTTTCAAATCGATTTTGCCAAAAATTTCCACGTTAGATTTTGAAAAAGTTCCTATATGTTGTGCACCGGGGTGTCGGCTACCACGTGGTATGGGTCAGATATGGGGCGATTGAAAAGCACGTGCCACGTGCAAACATGTTTGATGGGGGAACCTCGTGGAAAATCCGACATTGGCCAACTGGGGGTCCTATGGCGTGGAAACCACTCCACCTAGCGACACCAAATCAACGCAGCCGGTGAGCAGATGAGTCCAGCTTGTCGCACTAGTGGTCACGTGGCGCACGTGCTATTGCACGTGCCGTGGCACGGGGTCAATTTTGGTGCTTAAATATACTAGCATTGTGAAATGCAAGGAATGGGGGAAATAGCCGTCAGGCCGTCAGATTTTAAGATAGGGTCGATCTGAAAACGTGTATAGACACAGAATGAACGGTGCTAGAAAACTGCTATCTCGGATTTTTTGTAAAATGAAAAAATTAAAATTCTAGGGAAATTATATATTAGAAAGGTGAAATTTCCCTAAATTTTCCCGTTTTTCGAGTTTAGCCGTCCACTGTTCAGAGACGGTGACACCGGCCGGGGTCATCTTTTACATTCCGATGGCCACTTATATTGGTCATGACGTGGCGTGAGCTGTTAAGCTGTCAAAGGTCTGGCACGTGCCACGTGGCCACGTGTTTGAGCCGAGTACCTCCCACATAATGGTGTTTTGGACAGCTGGTGGCCGTTATAGCGTGGAAACAGAACCAGCTAAGAACACTAAATTGGGTCAGTCGGTGAGGGGACAGGTCCTGCTTTCATCACCAGTGGTCACGTGGCACACGTGTTCAGCTGGGCTCCTCTTTTGCGGAGATATATTATCGTGAAATATTCAAATGTCCATAACTTTCTCAAATATGACCCGATTGGGTTCAAATTTGGTGGGTGACTGCATTTTTAAGCGTCAATGACAACTGCGCCGCGTTTGATTCACCGCACCACATTTGTCATTATGCGCCATAATCGCCCGAAATCGCAAAATGTTTGTAACTTTGTCAAACATGATCCGATTTGGATTCAATTTTGGGGACGGATGCATGCTTAAGCAACACATACGAAGGACTGCCCTTGCCGCAATGCGCCACAATTGTAACAGTGCGCAATTTATGCCGCAAAACGCACCAGTCCACAACTTTGCCAAATAGGGACAACACTATTCGACCGCCACCCTTGCAGCATTCTATAACTCAGGAACCACTGGACCGATCGGGATGAACGAAACTCCATTCGAATTAGGGGATACGATTTTGTCAGCCGTTTCGATGTTGATGACCTCAAGTGACCTGGGTAACCTCAAAAGGTCAACTTGGCATTAGCCGTTTTCACGACGGGCTATCCGGCGAGTGCACCTTATTTGACCAAATCTGCACGTAGTCTCTGGTGCAGCAAATATCTTCATTTTATGAATTTATTTAAGTGTTTTAATCGATGATACTCTCTGATAATATGACAAAGCAGGCATAGGTATAAGCAATTAGCGCAACCCTAGCTGATAGCTACTAAGAGATACACGGAACCTAATTTGACCAAATCTGCACCTAATCTGCACCAAATGTGTACCAGATGGCCGTCTTGAAAACGGCTATTGACGCGCCTATTGCAGTCATTCTATTACTCAGGAACTACTGGGCCGATCGAGACGAAAACGCCACCAGTCGACTCAGCGTATGCGATTTCATCAGCCGTTTCGAAAATGGTGATCTCAGGTGACCTCGGTGACCTTGGGAGGTCACATGACCGTTGTCGCCTATATCAGCCATTCTATAACTCAGGAACTACTAGGCCGATCGAGCTGCGTGATTGTCGTATCAAAGAGCCCTCAGCAGGCCGCAAAGGGCTCTCAACTGACGTCAAACGGCCCTACGAAGGCCTCAAAGGACTCTTAGTTGGTGTCAGAGGGCCCCCAGCAGGTGTCAGAGGACCCTCAGCTGACATCAAATGGCCATCAGCTGGCGTCAAATGGCGGTCAGAACTCAGAAGGCCTCAAAGGGCCCACAGAAGGCCTCAAAGGGCCCTCGGATCTTCGGGCCCTTTGAGGGCTTCTTCGTTGTGACCGTGCTGCTTTGTCGGTAAGGTGCGCAGTCGCCGTGTCCCTCGCTCGCCGCCGGGACAGCGAAAGGTTGGTGATCTGGGCCGCCGTATGCCCTGGTACGGTCTTCCTGAATATCTGTTACGACTGTTACTAGGAAAGTGAGCATGCCGCCTGAAAATTGTGTCTTTGTAGTTTGTGGAATACAAGTGAGAAGAAAAAAACTTTCAATCTCTGGTCTGTGATCTCGCCACGTATCATTGTAATGACTTTTCATGTCGATGTGCCTAAATAAATACGCGAATTGGCGTGAAAATGGGGTGCTGCCCCGCTCATACACATCCGGGCCAACCCGTGACTAGCCTCCGCTTCTAGCAGCCGGGATCGGTCGGCCGGCCGGCAGTCAGACGATGCCCGGGCTGATTTCCGAGGGTCCCTTGCATTCACGCTTATTAACCCGCGACCGCCTGGGGGGGGGGGTCGGATCCGACCCCCCTTCCTTTTTCTTGAATAACTCATGAACCGCTTACACTATCAACCTGAAACTTGGCATACCTTCTCCTCCATCAATTTGACGTCTCCTAAGTAATTTTTAAGATTTTTTTTCCAAAACTTCTTTAGATACCTATATCGATTTTAGCGATGTAACTACATGGCGTTTCCAGTCAAAAGGTGGTAAATGTTTAAAAATAGCCAAAAATCAAGGTTTTAATCAAAATGCAAATTAGGGACATGAATAGACGCAGCTCAACGACTTCTTTAAATAAGCTATCTCGGATTTTCCATGAAATGCGTTTTTCACCCCTACAAATTCCAAAAGGAAAACAGCTAATAAAATAAATTTTTTTGAGAATTTCCAAAAAAAACGGAATATATGTTATAGAGCTCTATTAGAACATTAGATGTCCCAAATTTCAACTTTCTATCTTGATTTTTGACCCCAAATTGTACAAAATAGCTGCAACATGGTAGGGATGGTGACGTCATAAGCATTTTCGGGAATTAGAGGCACTTCTGAACATCGCATGTGAAAACAAATGGCACCACTAGATTCCTGGGACAAAGCTCTCGTAGAGACCTTTCGAACGCCGCCTCGTGGGGCTCGATACAATATCACTCTAAAAAATGAAAGGGGGGCCCAAACTTCCAGAGGGGCCCCTTGAGAAAACTTTGCCACCCATCCAAAATTACCTTCCGCCGCTTCTGCCCCCCCCCCCCCCCTGGCTACGTCCATGCACGTCCATGTCATCGATATGGGCGTCGTTTCAGAGCACGTGGCGTCGAATGGTGAAGGTGTCATTGACATCGGTTCAGTGGTTTCGAAGCATTGTCATGTTTGCTAATCTCGTCTGCTTTTTAGACACTCGCCCGGGGAGTGGCCTATGGAGTGGTCCAGCAGAGAACTTGTTTGTCATTTTGTAGAGGGATTAAAAAATATGCACCCGTCAAAATGTTTACAATGGTTCATTATTGTAACGCATGCGCCAGGTTGCAGCTCATGTAATTTCATCAAGAACTTAAATAATAACCTAATTTAAGGGGTTTGTAGTTTTTTTTTTAAATATGACAGGTGTTTCATGCTTTTTTTGCCTTGAATGTTCAAAAAACGATAAATTCAAGGAATATGTGAATATGTACAAGTAAATAAGGCTCTGACGGTCTTTTTTTTTTGCTACCAAAAATTTGAATATCCACCTCCCGCCAATTCTAACGGCCAACGGCCTGCTTTTGCTTGAGCTCGAAGGTAGGTGGTCGACGTTTTTTCCGGATAGTTATTCAAGTGGAAATTTGCTACTATGCAGTGTATCTTCACCGCCAGGATTTCTTGAATTGGTTGCGCATAACATGGATAATGTTGTTTCCCGCTTTTCTCCCAAGCTGAGGCTATTTCAGGCTAAAAGGTTATGATGCGGCAATTGCGACGCATATAACGCGTTTAAAATGAAAGCACTTATTTTTCCTGGTTTGTTGGACTGGGTACGTGCTGGATGTTGATCTAAAATGCTGAGATAAAGCATTTAGGGAGTTGTCACAGTTGTTGCTATGTGTATTAAAACTGAAACATTTTCCTGGTTCATTGGGCTTTGGTAATATATGGATTGGGTGAGCTGGCTAGCCAGCTGGCGACCTGCGATATAGCAAGGTATGAAGGACAAACATTAAAAATGGCTTGAAAACTGAAATTGCTAGGTGGATATTCACTCTTTTATATCTAGCATTGATATGCAACAAGTTCTGCTAGTGCCATTGTACGGCGCAGGCTGGCAAATAATCCAGTTAATACCACAACCCGGTTTGTTGAACTATATGCTGGATGTGGATATAAAATGCTGAGATAAAGCATTTAAGGTAGGTAGGTATTCCTAAAGCAGGTGTCTCAGGTGCTGCCATGTTTGTGAAAGATTGCTAGCCTCAGTAGTCAGTTTTTGTAAAGCATTTAGGGCAACTATTCTTATAGTAGGTGATGAAAGTGCTGGACTCCAGTCTTTTTGGTAGGTAGCAGTAGGTAACTAATGCAGACGGCACGGTTGTAGTAAAGCAGGCATCACACTTGTTTCTGCAACCAAGGAGAGGCGCTGTAGGTTAGGTGGTATTTTTTTAGTTTTAGGTGGTAGGTTTAGGCTGTAGGTTAGGCTAGGTTTGGTTTGTTTAGAAAGCACCTCTGGGTAGCCTTGCCTTGGATGAAAAAAGAAGTGTGACGCCTGCTTTATGATTACTAATGGCATGAGCTGACATATGCGACACCGTAGGTTGTAGGTTGGCAATTGGTAGAGCAGACGTCACAATGGGTAGCCACTCGAGTCACAGCTGAAAGTCTACATCTAGGTCTCTAGACTGAGACTTGGGGGTATCACTAGGTTAGACGTAGCACAAGCTGCCACATGTGCAGGAATGTCTTTCTAACCAAACCAAAACAAATTAACCAAACTTTACCTAAGCTGACCTACAACCTTCAACCTATGGTGTCGCCATAGATGAAGTATTCCTAATCCATGGTATCGCATATGGCAGCTCATGCTACGCCTGCCTGACTTACGACTGTTACATACTTTGGTCTACATGCTCAAATTTGTTAAATAGCTTTTCATAGCCTTTTGTATGATGTCTGCTCTACTGACGCCATAGGTTTTATGTTGTAGAAAGTAGGCTGTAGGTTGTAGGTCAGGTTATGTATGTTTTATTTTGGCTTGGTTAGAAAGATGCATTCCCAGAGATATGGAACCTCATGCTATGTGTGCCCTACCGATACTGTCTTTTAGAGATGTTAACATGAATATTGCTTAAGACCCTTATTAAGTAGTCCTACCTATAATAACTAATGGTAAATTTGCATTGTGTATACCTTATTTCTGCTGCTGCAAAAGTAACAAAGTTTTGAAGCAAAACACAAAAAGGTAGTGGTCAGACTTGTGACAGCTCAAGAAAAAAGTGAGCTCGCTCAGCTCAACTCCGTCTTATCCGCTCCCGCTCAGCTCCCGCTCAGTTTAACGCGGCTCAGCTCAGCTCACGTTCCGCTCAAACCGGCTGCGCTCCGCTCACGCTCAGCTCAGCTCAGCTCAGTTTTCGCTCAGCTCAGCTCAGCTCAGTTTCCGCTCAGCTCAGCTCAGAAAAAAAGTATCATAAGTATTGATGAATGTATAAGTAAATATTGATAAGTATTGATGATGAAAGTGAAAAGTATCATAAGTATTGATGAATGCTCTCACTTTTCAAGCTTTAAAGAATGTGTTCTCTTATGTTCATGTTTTTGTTTCGTGAATTTCCTTCAGTTTTTTAAGGGTGCAGAGGTGGAAATCACCAAAAACTGTTGTCAGATCGTGCAGGCTTGAACTGCTCCCCTATTACCGTAAAATGGGGTGTTAAGGGACAGTTTTGAGGTGTTTTGTTATATAGGTAACTCCAGAAGGGTTGGGGATAGAAGCATCAACTTGTCAGCATTTTATGTGGAATTTGGTGCTTAACATGCCTGCTACATTCTAGTTTTAAAAATATATACATGCATATTATTTTTTCTTATTTTTCATTACTGTCCCTTAGCACCCCAATGTGGGGTGTTAAGGGACACCTATATTATTCCAAGAAATGGTCATCAAATTCCTACAATTGGGGTGTAAATGGGCACACAATCTATTTATTGAAATGTTTTGCATATTCTGTCACAAAACAAGCCAGGTTCATTCACCACTAATGGCCTTTTCAGCCAATTACATGTAATGCAGTTTACGCTTCTGGAAAATGTGCTAATTATAAGGTAAACAAAACCAAAAAGTACCCTTCTGTCATCAACAAAAACCCATTTTGAAGCTAGTCACTTGTCATTATGTTGCCCTCTTTGTTTGGGCATTTTTATGATCACATTTACCACATTTACCTACATCAGTCTTCATTGACCCATCATTGTAAAAGAGTGTTAAGGGAGTTTTGAGGTGTTTTGTTATACATATAACTTAAGATGTGTTAGAGATGAAAGCATGAACTTGCCAGCATTTTATGCGGAATTTGGTGTTTTCCATGCCTACTGAAAGAAACTATGAAATTATATTTAGACATTATTTTTTTATTTTTTCTTCCCTGTCCCTTAGCACCCCACATCCACCTCAAAATATGCATGTGTCCGGAAAAGAGGAAGAGGATAATGAATGAATGGGTGGATTTGTATAAGTTTTTCAGGAAACATGTGCATTACATGTGACAATACACCTGTGCATTCATTTTACCTGTACACCTACTAATTTATGTGGTACACACAGAGTTTTGGAGATGTCTCAATTTTTGAAAATGTAGCATTATTTTCATAACCATTTTTGAACCAAATCACTTGCATGAAAAGCATTGCCATTTTGTCCTATAGTCAAGAACAAAACAGTGTCAACTACCACACTCAAGTTTTTATTTAACCTTCTCAACTTAGGAACTTAACATGACTCAAAGTTTTTCCCACGCAACTGTCCCTTATCACCCCACTGTCCCTTAACACCCCATTTTACGGTATCTGAGATTTTTCTGATACTGATTACTGATTTGTAATACTTGCTGAATTACTCGTTTTGTTAGCAAATGTTTGTCAGTCAGCATACTGATTCATACTAGCAGATAGTTCTTGTCACCGTCCAAGGACACTGCAAATCATAACGCTGCTTGACAGAGGTCTATTCATGTGTATTGTGTATGCATTTTGTGCGCAACACGGTCACTATTCGACTAATACTTCTTGCAGTTGTGTCTAAAACTCACAGCAAGTGCCCCACCTCTCCTTTCACGGATAGCACCCCACGAGGATGCATCTATCAGCGGTCCTAACACCTGATGGGATGTTTCCTTTTCCAGGCCTGTCCTGTCCTATCTGCCGAGCAGTGCTGAGAGGCTCACCACCAGACGCCACTCTGCAAACTTCCTCTTGTTGTTGCGCCTGTTGCGCCAGTTTCTAGTTCCTTTCTGCACGCACCTTGTTTTTCGAACCTTTTCTCGCTTGGATTTGCACTTGTTCGCAGATCAGTTAGCCAGTTGGCTTTTTGTTCTAGTTGTATTTCCATAAAAAGAAAAGAAAATGGCGCTCAACACCTATGCGGAGGTAGTCAAAACGGGAAGTGGTCCCCAGAACCTTAACATCATCAACATGCCCATGGATGGGGACTGTATGTTCCATGCTATCTCGCGCGGCGTCGGAGGTGGGGTCATCGACGCGGAAATGTTGCGTTTCATGGTGGTTACTTACATGTGGGCTAACCGCGCCGACTTTGAGGGCTTCATCGTGGGAGACTTTGGGGAGTACTTGAACAGGAGGGTGGTGCCTAGGGCAGAATGGGGCGCCGAGCCAGAGCTGACCGCGGCGGCTGCCGTTGTGAGGCGCCGGATCGTTGTCTGGCGCAATGGGCAGGTTATGCAGCGCCATGGGAACCCGGACCACCCCGAAATTCACGTGCGGTACACGGGGGTAATCGACGGAGGTCACTATGACCTCTATGCTGTGCCGCCGATGTCACCATCCCCTCAGCCATCTCAGGCGGCCCGCGAAACGCAGGTCGAGAAACCCTCCACTGAAAGCGGCAAGATCCCTCCAGTGTCTACCTCGCGCCGTTCCAAACGCGCAAAGACAGTTAAAACGATGCGGGGTAGGGGGAAAAGGACGTTCGCCTCCCATAAGGAGGCGTTCGATCTCGTGATAGGTAGTGTAGGCATCAATCAGGCGGTCCCGGCTCCATCTGAGCCTGTCGTATCTTCCCCCGTAATGTCCACCACATCTGCAGAGGTCCCCGAAAAAATTGACGTCCAAGTGTCGAGCTCAGTGCCGACACTGCCGTCTGCACATAGTGCACAGTCCCCCCTGGTTACAGCAAAAGAGCCAGAAGCTAGCACCGTTGTCGGCTCCGAGGCTCAGAAGCCGGCTGACGCGCCGTGGGTGGAGGTTGGTAGGGTTAAGCGTGGCCGTGGCAAGGGTGGGAGGGCTGAACAAAGCGGACTTTCTCCCAATCGTGCTGTAACTGTAGATATTCTTGAAGACGGCGCCGCGCAGATACAGTTCCCCCCGCGGGCAGTAGTGGTTCAGCCAGAAGCAAGGGCCGTAGGTGGGCCTCCGGTTAGGGGAAGGGCCCGTGGAGTTTTCGGGGTTCGTGGCAGGGGAAAGAAAGGTAGGCAGCCGACAAAGCGGGCGCCGTCGCGTAGTGTGAGTCCCAATGGTTTGAACGTTAGCCTTTCAGCTAATCACTCCCTGGCGGATAAACCATCGGCCTCGTCTGATAAGGTTCGACGTGGGAGGGGAAGGGGAGGGAAACGTGGGTGGCGAACGAGGGGCCCCTCGACTGGCAGCGCTCCTACTGAAAACTTGGCCGCAGCCATGGAGACACCCGTGGACACATTCGCGGAGGGTGCGGGATTAGATAACAGCGTGTGCCAGACACCCCCCGAGGTAGGGTCCGACAGGGAAAGTGCACCATCAGAGCACAGCGAACCAGATGTAGACCGTCTCTTCTCATCTAGGCAAATCAACCCCTTAGCCTTAAACAGAGTATCATTCTTGACGCGCGCCATGCTCGAAGAGCTTGAAGAGCGCAGTGCTAGTGACGTTGTCATAGAATCTGTTCAGACAGATCTCGTAAGTGTCACATCCGATCTTAACGGTCCCTGGGCATACAAGGATAGTAAAAAGGTGGTTATCACCTATTTAACAGGTGAAATAGGGGAGCGGCGCCGGACCTTGTGGAGCAATCTTTGTAAGCGTGGCTTTTGCGATCCTTCTCATTGTGGTACTGTTAACTTTAGGTTTTATTCCTGGTTGAGGTTTAAAGATTTCGTGAAGAAGTCTGGTCACTCAGTGGCAGACGTCCTTGACAGTGAATATCTTTTCATGAAAATTCTTGGTGAAGTTAACCGTTACTATTCAGTACACGCTCGCTATGTAGAGCAGGAGGGTCTAGAACCGCACAGAGGGCCACAACGCTGGGAGGATGCGTACAACTTGCTTAAGCTTTATTATTACGGTAGGGGGTGGTATATGTATTATAGAAAGACTACACTCCAGGAAGAATTTTCTAATATGTACGGACGGGACGGTTGGGAGCAATTTCAGGCGGACCCTCAGACGGACACAGTGTCCGAGCAACACTTTGAGCAGCTAATCAGGCAAGTTCATGAAAAAATTAGGAAAAATCATGCCCGTTATACACACCTCTTTGAAACTTTTGCGGGTCCCCAATGTCATGAAGATAGGGCCTACACAACTCGCATAGGTTATGACCTTAAATTTACTTCACATCAGGCTAGTGCGCCGGGCGGCGGTCGCAACCGTCCGCCGCTCGCCGGTTCGCAGCAGACCGCAGACGTCAGCAGCGACGATGTAGGCCGTGAATTCCCAACCTTTTTCATTCGTCGCTGCTGTGAATGTGATAAACTTCGCGTGATAGACGGCAGAGCTGCCGCCAAATATCCGTTAGGCTCTTACACCTACGCCGGTGGGAAACAAACCATAAAGTTCACTTGTGACCGTCTGGTAGGTACTACCTGCGGCACAGCCATAGACATTGCGCAGTGCAGCCGCCAAGAGAAACCCTCAACATGGGTAGCGTTAGCTGTCAGCGAGCTCGGTGACCATTTGCCGCCGGCCGTCATCCGGCTACAGACATTGCGGGTACTGGACTCTGGGGATTGTAAGGAGGAAAATCAAATTATGGGCTCCTACTGCCATCGCGGGGATTCGGGATCCGTCGTGTGGCGTGACCGCGGCTCGCTCGTGACGCGGACCTCACCGGTAGGTAAAGTAACTGTAGGTTTAATGTCGCGCCGTAAACGTTTTCAGGCAATGCGGAACTTACCTTTCACGGCCGCTCGCTTCACGGTGGCCACTCCGCGCGAGGCCAAGTGTTGTCAGGCTTGGCACGATCCTATTGGGGACGGCATTGACCACGAGGATCCGTCGGTAGAGTTAACCGTAGGCTCTTTGCAGGTGCTCAGAGACCTGCATGCCGTGTATGATTCGCTTCGTCAAGTTCGTTGTATCATTTGTAAAAAACAAACGCCAGGGCTGCCGCATCCGGGCTGGGTAGTTCGTGTCCCGGAACGCGGCAACATGGTCCAGCTCGTGCCGGGAGGTATCGTAGACGACGCGCTGTCAAATTCAGAAATTTTGCGTAGAGATAACAAGTGTACGGTTAGGTTAGATCCGGAATTCTTCGGTGCCAACGGCACCGTTTTAACCGACCGCGAAGCCTTAGGCGTCTGCGTAACGTGCTCCCCCTCATTCCAAATTGACCCTTTGAATAATATCGTGCCGCGACCACTTGTGTCCGACACGGACCAGTCGCTGCCGTCTTCACAGGCCGGTGCGTCTGCCGATATGGCAGACGTTGCCGGCGATAGTCAGGATTCTGAGGAGCTAAATGGTCCCCGTACTCACATTTGCCCCTATTCTGCACGAAATTTAATGTCTACTGACGTTTATGGTGATGATGAGTACCGTCTCTTTGTTAATTCGTGGACCCGTGCGGAAACCATGATTCTGCGCCCCGTTCATCTTACTGTTGCCGTGCTCAGATCCAGGGCGAATAACGTACCTTTCACAAAGCACGGATCAATTTGCTATCCCATGAAGCGTCCCGTCCAAGCCGCGCGTCTGCCTTGGTACGATTTTGCCCAGCTGCCGTTCATTGTCGTTCAACAAAACAGGCGTGACGGCACCCATTGCGAGGCTATGGTTAACATGGAGACAATTCTAAAAGCTAGGCACCTCATGGAAAGGCTAATGCCGTGCAAGTACAATCCGCGAAACACGCGGCCGTTCTATCGCTTCGTGGCCGAGCAGTGGGTGCCATTTTCCAATGAAAATTTGCGGGAGCTTCAGAGTCGCCTTCCCGAACGCAACCGTCCCTGCCAGCCACACGGTCTGCGCGTGCTTAAAGGAAATAGTTCACTTTTTAACATGGGTTTTGAACTGGAATAGCAGTTCCGTAGCTTGGGCTGAGACGAGCATAAATCAGGAGCTTTTACAGCCCAACGATCACCCTAGGCAAAGATATTCTATTTCTCGTCCCGAAAAAGGTGTCTTGCGTTGAGGATGTGTGCCTTGCATATATTTCCATCCAGTATGAAAAGAGCATGGGTCCCGAAAATTCTTCAGAAACTAGAGAAATTATCTACGAGAACTCTAGAGAAATTCTCGTACTGATCAATTAGGACATTCAGGGGAACATTATCAGATCGAGCAGATCGCCCAAATGCCGGTGGCTGCGATAATTTCTCTGTTTCTGAAGAATTTTCGGGACCCATGCTCTTTTCATACTGGATCGCGTGTGCCTTACAGAAACTGAAAAGTTCTTCCTATATCAAAATATAGAAAAAAAATCTTTTGTTATAAAAAGGTTTTATTTTCTTTGCTGATTATTTTGAACATAAAAAATCATAAATCGTTGCAAAAAAAATAATTTCGTGAAAGTGAACTATTTCCTTTAACGTAGATGAGGTCCACGCGCGCGTCAATAAAGTTTTACATTTTAATCAGTTTGTTAACTGGCTAGAGTCGGGCTTTCCGATGGCGGACATACTCCGCACCAGTTACTCACTGGAGCACGGGGGTGAGGGCGCGGACACGAGCGAGACTTGCTTGAAAAATCTTTGGGATGAAATTCGCAATGCTGTCAGGGAGTCACGGGACGACGGGTCGGAAGACGATGACGATGTTAACGTAACGATACGACACGTAGTTCAGTGCGCGGTGGAGCGTCACTGGTTGTTAGCGCCGTCCGTCGAAGACGAGGCGGCAGGCACTGTTCCTCGCGGTTCTACGCTTCTGCTGATGTGCTGCGAGGAACTCGAAATTCTAAGCCGTGAATTTGGTAATGACGAGGGCGGAGCCAGCGGCGTGGCGGTAGGCGGCGTTGCCGCACCCGAAAGTGAACGGCCGGAGGACATTCGTCAGCGAGGACTGGCACAGACAGCCTTGCACCGTATTAGCATGCCTCCGGCCGACCGCGAGCATCCATTGCCGGAGTGGACGCCCGGCTATTTTCAGCTCTGTTTTCCAGACGTCTTTTTAACTGGTGATGCCGACCCGTTTCAGGAGCGGCCTGTTCTTATTCGCCAACCGATAACGACTTGGCGTCAGACGTATTTGCACTGGCTAGCCCAGCAGCCAGAATCCGAGGGTAACATTGAGCTACAATTTGTAATAAGCAACCAAAAGAGTAGGGACTCTTCAAATCGCGATGCCACCGTCGCTCTAAATCTGACCGATTTTCCAGATGGTCTCCCCACAAAACAGCAGCTAGTAGACGATCCCCAATTGTGCCGCACGCTGGCTCGCTCTCTGCTCTGTTTTCAAACAAAATTGGATGATTCGGATGCATTTTGGCGTGCACACAAGCACGAAATGATAGGCGCTATTCGTGATCTAGAAGACCCGCCGTCATGGCGGGTTGGTGACATTCCGCTCGTAGTTCATCTTTGGCAAACTAGGGCCGTCCCGTATAACCACCATCCCGCTATTCATCGTCTGTCTGACGGCGCAGCCGCCAGCGAAACACTTAGTGACGAGCAGTATTTACACGCTCGATTTGCCAACACCCTTAAGCATCCGGGCATCGTTTCGTGGGTCACAGCGTTCATTGGGGAAATGGACACCCTTGCGTTGGCGCGCGTGCGTTACTCCGCCACGTACCATATTGTGCGTGCGGAGTGGGGCGCGAACGCCAATCCTCACATTCACCGTAATATAATTAGTGAATCGTTTTCTACTTTCTTGCATCGTCTTCAGGTTCAGCTTCGCATTGAGGCTGAAAGGATTGACCGCGCGGCGCGCAACGAGGACCCAACGCTGGCACGGGACACGTCCCGCAGCGCGGTCGAGACACAGGTGCGCGCGGCGTGGCAGTCTTGTCAGCAGTCCTACATTAGGCGCATTGAGAACATGTACACAAATTGGAACGCGGGCTTTACTAAGGGTGGTCGGCGTACATTTGAATTTGCCTACGATAGGAAAACAACCGTTTGTCGCGCGCGAATGGCCGCCGAGCTCGATAGGGCCATGTCCTCCGGTGACTTTGCTTATATTGACCAGCTGTATGTGAGCGTAATTAACGGCACACTTCGCCACACGGGTCACAGCGGTAGGGGTACAGCACCGTCGCTGAAAGACGGATGTGCAGTTAAACGTCTGAAAGTCGACAAGGCAGCCACCGCGGAAGCACGTAGAGTAAATCCTAACGCGGCACCAGTGAAGAAAGAGGTTGTTCGGTGCAAAAGGCGGATGCCTCGTCGTCTCCGGACTGAATCGGTCGTTGCGTCAGACTCTCACGATAGGCGTATAAAACAGTGTGAAACGGCGTGCAATGACGTGTGGATGGGAGGGCATGATCCATTCGCCGTCTTGCACATTTTGAATAACGTAGACGATAAGGCGGTCGTGCCGGCGTGGCTGGCGCGGCCGCCGTCTGTCGTTTGGGAAAGCGTAACTACAGACGATGGTGTAGCCTTTTCTTTCACAATGCAGTTGGCAATTGGGTCAGGTGATGCTAACGTAGAATACGCGCTAAAGTACGGCTTTAAGCCAGTTGCTCCCGTGCGAACTCCGGCCGATGTTCTTCTTACGGCTCTGGAGACGCGCGGCGCCACCGCAAATATAGACGCTGGCGTTGTTATGAGAATGTATAATGCAGTTTCGTCGGCTAGGTGTCAATCAATCTTTCAGGCAATGCACAAAAATTGGCAGCTGCCTCTGCTGTATAGGAATATTCGCGCGCGCGGTTTCGGCTTTAGTGGTACTCGCCTTCTGCGGCCAATTTCTGCGGAAGATGCCGGAGAGTATGTGTTTGCTAGCCGTCTGGAGCATTTCAACGCGCGTCTAAATGATAATGTGCATCATGGCGGCATAGCTGCCGACGAGTTTCAGCGCGTTATGTCGGTGCGTCAATTTTTTGATACTTTTGTAGTCTCTGAGAAAAAGATAGGTGATCAAAAGGTAATGACAATTGGCCGTCGGCGTCACCAGGTTTGCGGGTCACGTGTGTGCGTCCGTCTGACGCCACACTACGGTAAAAGTAGCGCCAATCCGTCCAGGCAGGGCTTCTGGAAATACGCCCGCGATATTGTTCTTTGGTGTGAACCCTGCTTGCTCGCAGAGGACCTGATGCCGTCTCAGCAGGCTTCACCGGCTGAGGTGTGCATCCATTGGATCTGTAGGTACCATCGTCTGCTGTCAACAGGCTTAGACGTTCCGGCTTTTGTGCGGCGGTATTATAATCACTTTCACCCGTCTGACGCCAACGACGATTCGAGTGCGTCCGAGTCGTCGGATAGCGACGACCCGGATCCCGAAGATGAAGTTGTTTTAGAACAAAATGAACCAGTGGAGCCGGAGGCGAATGCGACGCGTTTGCCCGATCGTTTTTATCAGACGGCTCTAGACGCCATGCTAGGTAATCGGGGGGATGATAGGTCGGCGGATGATGGGGAAGCAAATTGCGTACCAGGGGTGGCCGCGGCCGGCATTGCCAATCCGGCTGGTTTTGATTTTCAGGCAGACTGGCTAGGAGACAGGCCAGTTAATCCCGACCTAGTGCGTCGCAATTATCGTAGGCTAGTCGCTAGCGGTACAGGAGACGTCGCACACGCACCGCTGGCTGCCCTCTCAGGGCGTCAGCGCGTGCTGTCGGCGGTTTTAAAGCGCTATTTAACGCAACAGAGGGAATTTGCTTGCTCGCGTCGCCAGTGGGATACATACGATAGGCAGGTTAAGCAGTGGCGTCTGGCGGGCTCATCGCGTCAGGTCCCACCCGTCAGACCGGATATTGTAGACTTGCGGCAAACGCCGCCGAAGGCACTGCGCGCGTTCTTGCTAGGAGATCCCGGTGCCGGCAAATCTTTTACTTTGCGTTCGGCCGTGCATCAGCTCAGTGAAATGTTAGGTGATGATTTTGCCAAGTGGACGGATGTAGTTAAATTGTCGGCGCCGACAGGATGTGCGTCTTTTCACATGGCGCATGGCGCCACTACCATTCACCGCTTATACGCCATCAGCGTGGGCCAAACAGGGGACGAGCCGCTGGCCGAGGATAGCCGTCGCTTTTTGCAGCTTTGTGATAGCCTTAGTACTGAGCTAGGTTTGATAATTTTTGACGAATTTTCAATGATTCAGCGTCGCATGATACGTTGGGTAATGCAGCGTCTCGGTCAGGCAGGTGTTAACATGGATCACATAGGTGTCCTGTTTGTCGGTGATCCAGCGCAAATTTTTCCAATCGGGGATGTTCCTATTTGGAGCTTGCGTCAGCGCTCGGACGACGGTAATGCATGCTGTGAGGCCTCTATTTTGGGTATGGCATCTTTCCGTGAACTTTTCAGAATGCCGGCGCTTGACACTTTGCCAGGGTATGAAACGTGGAGAAAAACGCTAGGTGTAAACCGCGCTGATCTAAATCTTAGTGACCGCGTACGTGCGGAAGTAGCTCGTTTTCGCGCCGCCGCGTACGACGGCGACTATGAAACTGTTTATTTAAATGAGGTGCGTCGTACTGTTGAAAATGACGAGGTAGCCGCAAAATTTACTAAGGAGATTCTTCCGTCCATGAGATACGGTAAGGCCACCCCGGAGAAAATTCAGTGGCTCAAGGAAAACTGTGCCACAACTGAGGATTTGTCTGCCGATCCTGCGTGGAAATGTGCTATAACGTTACATGGGTATCACTGGTTTAGTGAGTGGGCTGCAAACCGTTCAACAGTAGAATCTGATAATGCTCGTGCTCTGGTTAATTTTGCTGCAGATAGGAGCGCTCACGTCATGGCCGTAAATTCACAGCACATGCCAGCCAGGAAGGCTCAGAAATTACAAAAATTATCGGCAAAAGAGTTTCGCGCGGTGCCTTCGGTTCTCTTTGCGTGTAGGGGTCTGCCGCTGATGCTGCTAGAAAATGTAGCACCCAGCTTCGGGCTATTTAACGGGTCTCAGGTAGAGTTTGTGGGTCCCCTATATCTAGAAGATGATTTGCTCGTGACTATTAGCCGTCGCGACTTTGCGGAAAAAGTACGTGTTGAAGGTGTGACACTTGTGGAGCCTATCGACACGCCCCATTCAGATAGGGAAAACGTTTATCAGGTGCCGGTGGGAAGCGTCATCGTTAAAGTAAATGGCAATGATTTAGAGGGTAACTGTCTGGATGAACTAGTGGCCACCGCGGACCCTGTTAAGCTAGTTTTGCGCACACCAAAGTGTGCGCCTCATTTGCCCGAGTTTATTGTCGTTCGTGTTCCTGGCTATACCGCCAACGGTGGTCAAAACGTTCTAGGCATAAAAGACGCAGATGATCTTGTTCCCATCCGTGCAGTGAAACGCGGCCGTGCATCTCGCAAAAAGGGCAGCGCTGTTTCTGAAGATAACTGTTCTGAATTTCGCGTAGGTTTTCCGCTCGAGGGGGGCAGCGCGTTTACCGGCTTTAAAGGCCAGGGTGCTACTTTGTCTCGGGTAGAAGTTAAAGTAAAGGAATGGGTGGGCAATCCGGGCTTTTGGACTGTCGTAGTTTCGCGCGTTAAACATCCAAAGCACATGTACATTCCTGAGACAGAATGGCCTACCGCGCAGGAAATAAATGTTCAGCGCCTTAATGATGACGTCATTGAAGCAGAAATTTTTGAGCGCCAAATGCGCATTAATGCCGCCAAAACGTGGCGTCTTTACGTAGAGATAGAGGGCGGAGCTGAATGGTCACGGGAGCAAAATTTGATTGCAGATTACGTACACAGGGCGTGGAGACAGCATCATGTTCAGGACGTAGGTGAAATTGTTTTGCAATGTCTCGCTGCTTCCGGCAGACATGTAGAAATGGTGGAAGTCGTAGCGGTTATAAACAAAATGTTAGCTACAGAAGAAAGCCTGATACTCGCCAGGCCCATCTATTTGACTCAGTCCAAACACAGACAGCTAGAGATGAGTGTTCCCAAGCGTAAGCGGTCTTCAACCGGGGCTAAAAGGCCAGCGTCCACTTCAGTTAGTCGCGGACGACCCGCCAAGCGGGGTCGCAAAACTGGTAGGCCTGCACAGTAATGCTATCTTTTCATCGGATAGAATACGACCGACACTATGTCACGCGCGTGTCAATGGGCTCCACAAGGTGGTTACGTTACGTGTTTGGAAGCAGAATATCACACAGGTCGGTGTTGAATTCGGGGTCTGGGAGGCCTAGGCCAACCGGTATTTCTTTCTTTCTGCCCTTAGCCCTTTCTACCGTAGGAGCTTCCGGAGTTTCTTTCCTTAACACACCCATCAGCAGTGCACAACTGCACATTTTTACGCTGGTCCGGTGCCATTAATAACGCTCATGGTGTATGCACCAGCTGGTCAATACGCGTCACTGGTAGGAAGCTGTCAAAAAAGTGACACTAGGTCGCTAGGCGTTCATTCTATTATACCTAGGTAGGAGGATGTAAAGAGCCTGAAAATAAGTACATAGGTGAAAAAATCTCGAGGCTGCACTGTCCCCGCTCATTGTTCTTCTCCCATAGCAGTCTCCAAGGTGTGAGCTTACGGAACCTTGTCCAGGCGTGGGAGCTGCGTTAGCTCGTAACATGCGGGTGATCCGGGCGAGACTTGGTTCGCCGAGCCCTTGCTGGTGACGCCGACATATATACTATATAGGTAGGTGGTTAGTGGAGAGGTAACATAAGCTCTGCCTGGAGACTGCTATTCCCCACCCTGTCGCCTTAATTAACCGATGAGGGGGTTTACTGAACCTTAGGTAGGCTAAAAACGAAACGACATGAAACAATCTATTCCAATTCCAACACTCAGAGATTGCATTTGTGCTTGCATGTCATTTTCCATTAAAAACAAAAAAAAAAACTTTCCGTGCTTGCATGTCTTGCATGTGTGCTTGCATGCCACCTTAAATTCATTTTTTAAAATATATATGTGCTTGCGTGTACGATTCCATGTGTGCTTCCGGCAGGGCTACGGAGTCGGAGTCGGTCGGAGTCGACAGATCTGCCCTGAGTCGAGTCGGAGTCGGAGTCGATTTTTGAAACCGGATCTGGAGTCGGAGTTTGAGTCACCGAAAATCAATCGACTCCGCTGTCCTGGCAGTGCTGCGGAGTCGGAGTCGGGAGTTGGAGTCGGTCGGAGTCGACAGTTCTGCGCGGAGTCGGAGTCGGGGTTGGAGTTGGTTTTTGATAGTCGGAGTCGGAGTCGACAGATCTGCCCGGAGTCGAGTCGGAGTCGGAGTCGATTTTGGAAACCGGATCTGGAGTCGGTGTTGGAGTCACCGAAAATCAATCGACTCCGCTGTCCTGGCAGTGCTGCGGAGTCGGAGTCGGGAGTTGGAGTCGGTCGGAGTCGACAGTTCTGCGCGGAGTCGGGGTCGGAGTTGGTTTTTGAAAGTCGGAGTCAGAGTCGCCGAAAATCCATCGACTCCGCAGCCCTGAGTCACATGCCATTTTCCACAAAAAAACTTTCCGTGCTTGCATGCCACCCTAAAAAAACTTACGTGCTTGCATGTACTGCATGTGTGCTCGCATGGTCTATTTGAGAATGCATGTACCTCGTTTCTTCTTTAGTTAAATTTGTTGGTTATGGCAGGTTTTGGGACGTCAATATCTTGGACTTTGGGCAAAAATGTACACTTGAACCAGTTCCATTTCTTTTGAAAGCTAATCCTAATTACGTCAAGAAACGTACAATGACCAGCTGCATCAGGCTGTTATCTCCGTTCGGCTTTTGATCCCCCAATATAAACGTGTCAGTAATATAATAAGTTTATCTTAACCAGTTCCACGAGCGTATTATGCAAACTAAGTGTAATTACGTCAAGAAAGGTACAAAAGCGAGTTGCATCAGATTCCTAGCTCCGTTTGGGTTCTGATCCCCGATATAACCGTTTTTAGTGGCTGCAACGTCTAAATCTGAAACTTCAAAGAAGCGTTCTAATGACCTATCTCATTGATATCCATTCAGCAAACTTTTCGCCAAATTTGAAGTAGTCACTATCTAATTGAGTAATATTCTTTTAAAAGTTTTTCTTGAGGTAAATGACGTCCGATTTTAAATTGAAGCTATAGACGCATTCATCAACTATTCGCAAAAAAGCAATGTATGTTACGTAAGGCTAGGTGGTGCTGACTCGTCCTGAGTAGCTGACCCATTATTAGTTTTGATGTTGAACAATAAGGTAAACCATTCATAATGAATGGAGTGGCTTGCATTGCCACAGGCAAAATTTATGGGGGCGGACAGTGGGAATATCGGCTATTGCTGCCAATGCCATTGGCAGGGTAAATAATATTCACCTGCTACAGCAGATCTGTGTTTGCCGATATGCCACACTGTGGGATGCCTCCTCGTGGCGCCCCCGGAGAGATGGTTGCCTGACTTCGAATGAAGTTCACATAGCAGTTCGCTGCATAATTATTTTTTTAGTTTCTATTTTGTCTGTTTGAAAAGTGGTTATAAGATCAATGCAGAACGTCTCATACGATCATAAATGTACGACTTGTATTGCGCTTTATAATGAGACTTCTTGACGCTTGATAATTGTTGATACCCAGCACGTTTCTAGCAGCTAACTGTTGTTAAAAATAACTTTCGCACGCAACCATCTCACTAAACGTATCCCGCTATCTCAAGCTATTCTTAGTGTTTGTTGTATTCATTACTACACGCAAATAGCATACAGGATATACCTATCTCCAAAATTATGCCACGTGCCAGGACAGACGGGACAGACCGTTGCCGGGCAATACAATAAGACATTTTTATACGGCTACCACATGGTATGGGTCAGATATGGGGCGATTGAAAAGCACGTGCCACGTGGAAACGTGTTTGATGAGGAACTTCGTGGAAAATCCGAGGATGCGCTTTGATTGAGGGTGGCTGCTTAAACGGCAGAAATAAATGCACCACACTTGCCGCACGGCGCCATATTTGTCTTAATAGGTCAGTGTTTGCGTTTTGCGGACGGCGTGTGTTTTTTGCGGCGGGGTTTGCGTTTGGTGGCGGGCGGGACTTTTCCGTTTTTTTGTGGTGTTTGCGTTTCGCGGCGGGCGGCCGTTTTTGCGGCGTTTTGCGGTTGGCGGCGGGCGGGCGTTTTTGCGACGGTATTTGCGTTTTTTGCGTTGTTTGTGTTTGGCGGCGGGCGGCAGTTTGAGGCGGGCGGCGTTTTGCGGTTTGCGGTTGCCGGCGGGCGGCCGTTTTTTGCGGTGTTTTGCGGTTTGCGGCGGGCGGCCGTTTTTTGCAGCGTTTTGCGGTTGCCGGTGGGCGGGCGTTTTTGCGACGGTATTTGCGTTTTTTGCGTTGTTTGTGTTTGGCGGCGGTTCGCGGCGGGCGGCCGTTTTTTTGCGGCAGTTTGAGGCGGGCGGCGTTTTGCGGTATGCGGTTGCCGGCGGGCGGCCGTTTTTTTTGCAGCGTTTTGCGGTTGCCGGTGGGCGGCCGTTTTTTTCGGCGTTTTGCGGTTAGCGGCGGACGGCCGTTTTTTGCGGCGTTTTGCGGTTAGCGGCGGGCGGCCGTTTTTTTGCGGCGTTTTGCGGTTGGCAGCGGGCGTTTTTTTGCGGCGGCGGTGTTTGCGTTTTTTGCGGTGTTTGTGTTTTGCGGCGGACGGGCGTTTTTTGGCGTGCGTGTTTGGCGTGGCGTGTTTTTTTTGCGGCATTTGCGTTGGCGTTTTGGGCGTGCGTTTTGCGCGTTTTGCGGTGTTTGCGTTTTGCGGCGGGCGGGCGGTTTTTCACAATTAAAGTCCCAACCTTCGGATCCGCAGAGCTGTTCGACAAGCGCTGCCCGGGCCTAAATGGTGGTTTCTGAGCCTGGCCGCAAACTTGGCTATCTCAACTCAAAACTAATGTTAAGGTGGGATGGTCCCTTTAAACAAAGGCTCCCAAGGAGCTCCACTGAGCCCTAAAGAAGGTTTCAGAGGGCCCAAACCGGCCTCGGAAAGTCCCACTGGTGTCCATGTTCTCTGAGGGTCCATACAGGGATCTTTGAGCCTTCGAACATTTCTGAGAACCTTAGCCCTCGCCGGCCGAGGGGGGGGGGGGCGGGTGCCGCCCCCCCATAGGTTTTTTTCGCGATAGCTCCGAACACGCTGGCGATAGAGAGCTGAAACTTGGCATACCTGACCTTTGATCCAAGCCGCATCTTTTGACACCAACCGCATTTTTTGGTCAGGTCAGGTCACTGACCTATGACGTCATAAGTGAACCTCTGCACGGTCTTCAGATGTCGCAACTTCGCAACGCCCTCACTGCCAGAGGAGATGTCACAGGGAAATGAAACTTGCAGGATCTAGTATCCATTATGAGTCTCACGACTTGTATATCTCGGATTTTTCCTAAAGGTCATATGAGGTCAGGTCATTTTCGTGACCTCACCATTATAAGTCAATGGGGAAAAATGAAAACTGCTTTTCTGGCGCCGGTAACGATCTCCAACTATCTCAAGCACACAGAATCGTGATTTGATGCACTCCTTGCAAGGTTAGATGCGTCACTTGTGCAATGTTGACCTTCCGTGACGTCATTTATGACGTCATTAAGGTCATATTAGTTTTTCGTCAATAACTCCCGACCAAATTGAGCTAGCGAGTCGAGAAAGCCACCAATGGACTCAGGAAGACCTGCCAAATCGAATAATATGCGACATGACCTCTTTCGACCAACTTCGTGACCTGGGGGTGCTGACCTGACCTTGACCTGAGGTCAACATCCTAAGTTGACCTGACCCGAACAAAAAGTATATCATTCGACGCGCCTGAGCGAGGCGAACACGATGCTGCCAAAATCGCGGCTCTGCGGCCGTTTTTTTGCGAAGTTATTCACCAAAAACTGAACCGTACCCTGGGGCACTTGACCTGACCTCAGAGGTCACCGGTTGACCTAGGACCTTAAAATCGGGTACAAATCTCTGCGTCTCGTAACGGCGCACACGCTCGTTTTTTCCGCGACGCGCTAGCTCCACCAGGGGCGAAACGGCGAGGGGGGGGGGGTCGTACCCGCTCCCCCCCTCGGCCGGCGCGTATGTAGAAAACCAATAGGTCCGGCGGGGGTTAACTGGCCTCTGATAGTTCAGCCAAACTATTGAGACTTTGCTAACCCAAAGCCGGCATCTGAGGGGTCACAGCTCACGTGTTCCTCTGAGGTCCGCAACACATGTTTATTATGTCCCTGCGTAGGGTCTTTAGGGATTCGAAACAGACCCCGAAGGTGCATACGTTATCCGAGGACTCCAGGCTCACCCTGGGCCTAGTCTCTTAGCGCCCGCCGCCCACACTGGCTTCTTAGGGCCCCACCTTGGGCTCGGAAAGCCCTAAAGCACCACGTACACGTAAATATTTGAGGTGACCCACGCCGATCTCCGGGATCCTAAGCATGCTGCCGAGAGTCAGCAGTCAGCACTGACCCTGAGTGACCTGAAATGGCCTGAAAGTCCCAAACCTATCTCTAAGGGATCCCTTGCCGCTATGCTGTGCGTAACTTTTGGTTCCGTTGAACAGTTTTTGCTCGCGTTTGCAGCGCTTCCCTTCACACGAAAAACGGGAAACTTTTTTCACACTCGAGTGAACAAAACACTTCCTCTCACCATGGAGCAAAGATGAATTACCTCCGATTCAAACTTCCGACATTCACTCTCCGCCGAATGCCCAACTTAGCTATGATCGGCGGCTGGGATAAGTCCTATACATTTTTACGTAAAACCTCTGCATGCATGCGTGAATGGAGGTTTTAGCAGGGTGATCCGATTAAATGGAGCGTTTTTCACCTTTTTCTGGGTAATGATTATGAGCGTCGAGCGTCTGCACACCGCCAGCGGCCCTCTGCAGTGCGTCGGCAATCGCAGCCACTATACACTAGTGGCTGCGATTAGTAATTCTACTAGTCGTTTTTGTCATGAAATTTCAATATTTCGATTTTTTTTGTATACTATAATTCTACTAGTCGTTTTTGTCATGAAATTTCAATATTTCGATTTTTCTGTAAAAAATTACATGTCATAGCTAGAAGAAAACCTTTGTCACCATCGGATTCCTCGCACCATTGCGCATTGAATGATATGTAAAACGAGTGAGTTAAGACTGGGGAAAGGCAAGTTTTAACACAAAATTTGATTTTGCCCCCCCAACCGAAAATCTCTGGCGACGCCTATGGTTTCACGTCTCACCAATGATTGATTTAATACCGTAACCAATGGTATGGCCAACTCACGGTTCGCCTTCGCCGACTCACGGTTTCCCGTATGGGCGGCTCACGGTTATCCGTGACCGACTCACGAGTCACGACGCGGCTCACCGTGACACCCATGGTTCTCCGTTACCAACTCACGGTTCGCCGTATGGCCGGCTCACGGTTATCCGTGACCGACACACTGCTTGTCGTGGCTGACTCACGTTTCTCCATGATCGACTTACGGCTCACCTTGACGTTCACGGTTCTCCGCGACCGGACCGACTCACGGCTCGCTGCCTGTGACACTCACGGTTCTCCGTCTCACCAACTCACGGTGCGTCATATGACAAATTCCTGGTTTGTCGTGACCGACTTACGGTTCTCCGTGACCGAATCACGGATCGCCGCTACCAACCTCGGTTTGCCGTGACTAAATCACGGTTCTCCCGCTCCGTTACCAACTCACGGTTAGCCGCATGACCGGCTCGGTTATCCGTCACAAACTCACGGTCTGCTGTGACGGACTCACGGTTCGCCGTGACACTTCGCGGCTCAACGTGACTCACTTTTTACCGTGCCCGACTCGCGGCTCTCCTTATGACCAGCTCAAGGCTCACCGTGACACTCACGGTTCGCCGTAATCAGCTTATGGTTCACCGTGCCCGTTATTCACGGCTTACCGTGACCGACTCACGGTTTGTCCGTTGTCGTATGGCCAACTCACGGTTCGCTGGTGCCGAGCTGAGTAACGCAGTGGGCGGCCGTCACCACATGATGGGACGTGATGAGCGTCCCTCCGCACTGCCAGCGGATCTCCCGGGCCCCAGACACTGTCCAACAGAGATGACCCGTTGTCAGACATGAGACAGGAGGCCGGAGGGGCTGGTTGATGCATGGGCTTCGCGGTAAAAAAAAAGATAATAACCGTGCTTCGTCAATAAGCCATGTTCGCCTATTGACAATGAACAAATATCCTGATTTTACAGCGCACTCAATTCACTAGAGGCGTTTCCGTCCCAAAATAAGCATTTATTTCGAGAGGCGCTTACATGTTGTGGGTCTTAGGTCTCGAGCGCCACCACGTCTTTCATATAGCTTGTAGCTGTGTAAGTTGATCTTTTTCTTTGTCGGCAGCGCATCGGTATATTCACGGATGCAGTTGGTAGGTACTCGTCTGCTCGACTGTGATCATTGAATGGCATGTAGCCTTGCAATGGCACGGCAAGGAGTCAATCAGGCATCAGCTGCAGCGCCGTGTACTCTCACCTCTGTATCCGATGGAGACCACCCAGGGCCACGCGCCGATCTCCGCCGTCTGCCCGCCGAAAATCCGTGACAGGAACGTTCTCATACCGCACACCGACTCATCGGGCAGCTTGCTCGGGACGACGGGCGCGGCAGGGGTCACCGCGGGGTCAGGGGTCACGACGGGGTCAGGGGTTACCGCGGGGTCAGCGGTGGGCACAGGCGCGGGGGTCTCAGGTGGAGGCAGGATCGGATCGGGAACGGGGGTCGCTGGTGGAGGCAGAATCACATCGGGGACCGGTGTCACTGGTGGGACAAAGGGAACCTGCGGAACGGGTGTGACCGGGGCCGGGGTGACGGGATCGAGTACGACCGGGGCGGCCGTCTGAAGGCGCGGCAGCCTCGGCTTCTGGGGTTTGGTCGTGACGGGCGCGATGGCGCTGAGTTTGCAGCAGACCCGCGGATCGTGGGCGGCGGTGAAGTGGCATTTGAGCGTCTCCTGCCGGAGCCGGAGCCGCTGGAATGGGTCGGCCTGGTTGCGTTTGTAGAGCCGGAGCAGGTGGTCGAGGGGCGGGCAGGCGCGCAGCTCCGTACAGAGGCCGTCACTGCCGTCCGCGGTGGTGCAGCGCGGCACGAACGGGCCCGAGTCCGGGGCCTGGCGCCGCTCTGGGAACAGAAAGGCTTACATGCTTAAGTTCCGCCGCCATCCTAGGCCTGACGCCGCTCTGGGGGACAGGCAGGGGCACAGGGTTATGTTCCGCCGTCCTTCAGGATGTGGCACCGCTGTGCAAGGTTTAGAAATGAGGTCACATTGCAACTCAATGAAATGGCCGTCGGTTTAATAACTTCAGTCCCACACAATTCACATTCCAATGTGGAAAGAAGGAAAAGGATGCTTTCCTGTTGCGTCATAAAATCCAATTTAAATTTGGTGTGTCATGCAAAAAAGCACTGTGAAACGGTGCTGCATCAAAGCATTGTGCAAGCATGAATCAGACTGCCGATCACGTGTTCCACATAATCGGTGATGGCAAAATTATCGAGTCGTTCCTCCTGCGGGACAACATGCCGCAAGCAATGTCCGGAGGGACCTGCAGGGTCGACTTTTTTGTTTGTTTTTCGCCTAGTTACATGGCGATTGGCAAGACGTACTTGACAGAAAGAAACTTATAGAAGTTGAACTGGTACAAAAGTATACCTAAACATCTTACGAGGAACCTCTTCAGCAAAACAACAATGCATTTTTACTGTTCAACAACGGGTCCAAGTCCGATCGACGGAGGACAAAATAGGTAGCCAGCACAATGATGAGTTTGTGTTTGCCTGAGTGTCGGGTTAAAGACGGGAATAGATGTAAAATGTTGGCGCCAGGTGAGAAAAGTTTTACATTCATCCGGCACTGATGAGTCTTTGCGTGCATTTCTTTACCGCTGCAGCAACCTGACCATCATTCTACCAATGCATCAAACATGGAATGGTCCGTGTTTCACCGAGAACCATGGGCATCTGTTCGATTGAACCACAAAATTTATTTAGCTGACCCAGTGAGCGAAAAAGATAAATCCCACTGTTTGCTCTAATTAGCCCCAAACGGTCTTGCCCACCACTGATGAGCTGGACTCACCTCTATCGTGTGCTGCGCGTGCAGAGCAGGTCAGCCCGGCCAGCACCGTCAGCACCAACAACAGGCCGACCACCGACGGTCGTCCGGTCTCCATTCTTCACTGTCCTGTCCGACCCGCGCCGACCGCCGTCCGTCTACCACCCCTCGCCGCCGCCAACAGTGCCGGCTCGTCGGCTCGGCGCGGACACCCTTCTCACTCGGGGAAAACCGCGAACCGACAGGTTCCCCGCACTGTGGCAGCGCGGCGCGGCGCTCGGGAAGGCCCCTCGGTACCCACTCTGATGGCGAACCCATCACGATTTACAATGCATCGAACTTGCTGTATACAACGGTCGGGGATAGGCCAACTTTCGGACTGCAGAGCTAAGGTGATTTCCCGCCGACCTGCATCTTCTCTGGGCCTACATTCACATTAGCATAGCCGCCAGTTACGTTAACACGGCGGCCGCTGGGCCTCCGCGCCACCCGCCGGCCGCTGGGGGGGGGGGCATATAGTTGCCCCCCCTTTACTTCTGCGACGATATCGTCGCAACGCGAAGAGATAGAGAAGCGAAACTTTGCACACATCTTCCTGAATACCTAGCCGAGGTTGTGTCCAAATTTGGTGTCGATCCCATTTGAAATGACGTCACAGTGACGTCATAAGTGAAATTATAGATTTGTGACTCTTATATTCCTCCCTCACGATACATCAGATATATGGGACCGAATATAAAGGGTCGATTATTGGTCAGAAACTAGATGGAAGTGTAGTTAGATATTTTAGGATGACAGCAGGTGCTGTCTAGTTCATTTACAGTTGAGTTTCATGCTCAGCGTCATCAGAAACGGTCCATATCGGAAAACGACAAAACTTTATGACGTCACTGTGACGTCATCTCAGGTGCTACAACCACCAAACTTTCCTCAAACATTGCCTAGGTATTCATTTGAAGCTATGCCAAGTTTCACGTTCGTAGCTCATCAGGTTTCGGAGATATTTCACAAAACGTAAAGGGGGGGGCAACTTTATGCCCCCCCCCCCCCAGCGGCTCGTGGGTTAATGTTTGAGCACAAACGAATGGGACTCTCGGAGGTGTAAGGTCACACTATGAGTATGACAATTGTGCTGAAAAAGGTCGTGGTCAGCACGCGAGCCAGGGCGGCGGCCGACACTTTTCCCTCTTATAGCAACACCGTCATGGCTCCTAAGTAGGTATAATGACCTCTTCACCTCTCTGTCTCATAGGCGGCGGAACGGGGAGGGCACCGGGGCACCGTGCCCCCCTTTGATTTTGACATTTTAACATTAGCCCTATGGGCGTTACGTGGAAAGAATGGGACCAAAAGTCGGCAGTGCCCCCCCTTAACTAAAGGTGTTCCGCCTCTACTGCTCTGTCTCCCCGTGAGATCACTGAGGTCATCCCAACCGTCTCCCAAACCGTATAGTTTTCCCAGCCGTCCCCTGCCTTACCCGATGTCCTCCACCATCCCCTGGCTGTCCCCAATATCTGCATCACCCACACTTCACTCGAACTGCCTTTCCGCAGTGACAAACGAACGCGCGTGGCTATTCGTCTTGTCCTCAGTCGCGACGCTGAATACAACAGGCCTTTGTGCAATGACTGAGGAGCACACTGAACAATGACGAGGTCTCTCTCGCTGACAGCGTTACATACAAAAAGGTCGTTTTCCTACAGCACTGGACAAGCCCGTTCGTTTCCCGATCCGGCATGAGTGATTATTTCTGTTCGTGTGTGTGTGATTATGCACGAATAGTCCTATAGTTGACGTGACAAGTTCATCTGGTAGCAGAAGATAACAAACATCAATGGTGCTGGTCACAATCGGTAACTCTCTGGCCTCTGCAGCGCTCAACCTAGGAAATGTAGAAGAGGGCTGTGGTAGGTATAATGCTAGGAGTGAAATAAAAGTCAACAGGGGTAAGGCCAGTCCTGAGCCGATGACTTTTAACAATAGACGCTCGCGATAGCGTATAATGATGCTCATCAACCGCCACGGAATTTCTGGGCCAGCCCTCGGCTGCTCGGGGACCGTGAATTCCTCGACCCCTCCCCGATCCAGCCCTAGCCATTTCATTTGTCGGGCGTGCCCCTCACTCGGATATTTCGAACGATATATGAAGGCAGTAAATATCAACAAATGTCCCGGAAGATTTGTCGCCACAGCGCGTGTCAAAGGGTTGTATTTCTGACAGTGATTCCTGGACAAATTGTTCATGTTATTTATTTTGGCAAAATTGGAAAGGAATGGGTTTTCTGCTGTGCCAGTGGTCCGTGTTTGGTGATCTAGCCATTTAGACGTGCTGGTTATTCCGTCGTGGCGTGACCATCGATGACTATCTGCAACCCTGCACTGACATGCAACCTGACGGCTGCCGTCTGAACGCCACGTGCAGTGAACGAGCTCGCATCCACAGCCCTGTCATTAGCTAAAGCATGCACAACAACAAAACCTGCAGAGACAATGCTATTCGCTGATGTTCCGAAGTCCGAACCTTATTACAAACGGTGCATGCTATTCTCATAAACAGATTCAATGGCCTAGCCTCCATAAGACATGTGTTATATTTTGTATGATGACGTCTCCATGTCCGACAATTTTCCTTGCTATCATGACATTTAGTTTCTTCATCACAAGATCGTATTTCCTATTGTGAAATCTAGCACGGATGTGACACATTTAAACGGTAGCAAATTCACCTCACCGATTGTTGCGCCAGGCATCAGCCTGAAAAATAATTGGCCTCATTTGATCGTAGTCCTAGTACCCATATTACCCACCTACGTAGCCCGTGGATTATCCACAAGATTTAAAACGGTAGGTGGTGTAGTTTTATGTTGATCGAAACTGGAAGGAAAGTAAGCACGGTGTTTAAATTAATCGACCATGGTTAGCCTTTTGGACTTGTTATAGAATCATAAGAATTTATTGCCTATTTTATTAGGCAATGAACATGCTATTCAATTTAATAGTGCTATCAAACCATTTAAATGCTCTTAGCTTCAGTTTAAAAGCATGATGGCGCAGTCAGCATTCGTGACAATAATTTTTAAACGGTTTTACTTTCACATGGTTTGACAAAAAGTTGTACATGGAGAAGGGATTCTTTTAATATAAAATTTAAGCGCTGAAATATTTTGGCTGGCTAGCTTGGGCCACAGATAAGAGATCACCAGTGTTTGCCTCTCCCCCTCTAAGCTGCTCGGACCACACTCGCATACCTAAACCCTTTTTCGTTAACTCGACATCAGACATGTTTATGATTACCTATCGAAAACGTGCTTATGCGCATGAGAATATAAAGCTGTTGACCAAGAAACAATGCTCAGAAATGCCTTCGTGTCATCTCTCGACTCAACATAAAGGCTCATATTCACATTGTTACTGACCTCCTGACCTGCCATCCATCGCCTGTGCGACCTCCCTGCAGCCCCGTGGACCACGACCGTCCTGTGGCGCCACCTATAGAGCGCCGCGGGGCGCCACCTATCGCGCCTCGTTAGTGAGTATTGACGCCCAGCCTGCGGTGACAATGCCGGTGCTGCGTCCAGCGGCGCCGGCGGTGACTGATGTAAACATGTTTGGCGCGACACGGGCCAGTGACAAAAACGGCGCATTGTTGCGGGTGGCGGCGGGCGGGACAGCGGCGCCGTGGTGACCCGATACCATCGCGGCGCGGCGCCCGGGCACGCGCTCATTTCTCAG
Source organism: Amphibalanus amphitrite (assembly GCF_019059575.1). NCBI lineage: Eukaryota > Metazoa > Arthropoda > Thecostraca > Balanomorpha > Balanidae > Amphibalanus > Amphibalanus amphitrite. Next base: position 38,961 of record NW_024881928.1, read on the forward strand.
CCGGCGGCGGTGGTCGGCCAGAGGGACCGGTAACGCCCCGTCCGACCGCCCTGAGACCGACCCGGGCCGGCCCGGTCCGACCCGGGCGGGTACACAACACATGGCACGTGGTATCAGCCATGAGGAGGCCATTGGAATGATCCACCTGCGTACTGGAACCGAGTTGCTGGCCCCGAGTCGCTCCAGACCTCGTCTTAGGTCACAACTTGACATGCAATCATCCCGTTCCCATTCTCCCTTTATATAGCATGTGTAGTAAAACTAAACCGATCGCTTTCTTTCCTCATTAGTAATAGCATCAGAGACCAGGAACGCACAGAAGCTGATTCTTGGTCCATTCCTACAAATTGACGGCGCTACCTCCCGCGCCACCTAATTGGCTTCCGTATGTGCGTGCGCACCTGCGACGGATGCCGTGTTATGCGATTACATTATCGATCAGCTACTGCCCCGCGATAGTGTTCATGTGTACGAGGCGCGATTATCTAACTATCTCGTACGCTAACGCTCCACTACCGTAGGGGAGGGAGCTGATATCGTAACATCAATAGCGACGTGCCGTCTCTACCACCGACTGATGATAAAGCTGATCTTCTGATAAAACCACCATAACGCTCTGCTCCTCCATCACTGATGCTCCAGTCTACACCACTCCTTAGAGTTTCCGTCATTATTTCGGCAACATCACACCGACGTCATTCCGTCTGATGATGCCGTCACCCGTCTAATGTGGCCGTCACCCCGTCTAATGTCGCCGTCACCCGTCTGACGGCCGGACGGTGACGCTGACGGCCTGTCGGTCGGTCGTCGGTCCGTCAGCGGCCGGCTCTAATCTCGGTGGTCCGTCGGCTGTCGGCTGGGTATAAATAGTGAGGTGCCACCGCCGCCCGCGACCACGCCCTCGCCTGGACCGCGACTCGGCGGCTGATCTAACGCACCGCCAATGTTTGCTACCGGCTAGTGTAGTGGCTAGTGGCTACACAACACACTGATAGGCACGCTCATCGGACCCCGCCCTCTCTCTCTCCCTCTCTCTCTCCCTCTCCCTCCCTCCCTCCCTCTCTCCCCCTTTCTCTCTCTCTCTCTCTCTCTCTCTCTCTCTCTCTCTCTCTCTCTCTCTCTCTCTCTCTCTCTCTCTCTCTCTCTCTCTCTCTTTCTCTCTCTCTCTCTCTCTCTTCATCCGCCTCCATCAGGCCAGTTTGACAAATCACGTGCTGCACACTTGCCGGCGCGTCCGCTGCGCGCATCCCGCGTCGAAAACAAATTTGTACCGCCGCGCTGCCAGGCCGCAGCCGCGTCACCGGCGGTCGTCGGCGCCTCTCTGTGCGCACAAACCCATCACCCGGCCATCCGTCATCGCGAGCAGGCCTGCTGTTCGCGGAGGTTTTTCAGCGGTGCTTAGTGTGCTCCTGTTGCACACTGTACCTCGGTGGTGGGGCCGTGGGATGGTCTGGTGTTCCTTCCTCATCTCCCGCAGCTGGGAGATGGGGAAGGATATGATGATGTGGAGCTCGGGAGGGTGTGGGGTATCTGTGTCTTCTGATGGTCGGGACGTCGTCAGTGGCGGAGGCTGTGGGTGTGATGAGGCTGCAAACGCGTTGTAACTGATGCCGTTGAAGCCTAATTTAGTTGTTCATTGTTTCATGTCCTCATGTTTTCCATCGGCGGCTCTCCAAAGGACCAAAGCTCCCAACCACGGTGAATGAACCTCAGTCCCCAAAGTGACCCGTCTGCTTCACCCAGTGTTTTGTCCATTTGGAGAAGCTTAATGAACTTACCGTATAGCTGCTGGTAGACCTTTGTAAGTTGAACAAGGCTTGGTTCTTGCGCCCTGTTTTTCTCCTTGGATGTTTTCAGCACCTGACATTAGCGAAGAAGCAGCACTTTGCAAATTGTGCTGATCGCACCGAAAATCTATACACCTTGTTTGCGTGAGCTTCGATGAATATTTCTGAGTTCTGACTCGATAAAACTCCTCATTTAATGCTTACCTATCTCTTTTTTATTTCACTTATACCGGAGGCTATATCTAGGTATATTTGTAGGTACCAGTGGCTGAAACAACGGTAGCTATATGGCATTTGTCGTTTTGTCATACTAAACTGACACCGATAAAACACCGGTTCATTTATCCAGATGATATTTTGCAGTCAGTTTCAAACAGTCATGTCTCGCCCAGCTGGTTCAGCCTGCAGGCTGGCCATCCCACCACTACATATGCATATTCGCATACCCCGACCTCCGCGCGGGTCAGTCAAGGGACGACACGCACACACTCACTTACCCGGCCCCTGGTCGAAGCCAGTCCAAGGGGCGCGCGGGCGGTAAGAGCGGTCCGGATACCACTGATCGGTCCACTCTGGAGCGCTGATCGCGACCCAATATCACATCACACGGCGACAAATATCACATCACACCGCGACTGATATCACATCACTCGGTGACTGATATCCACAGCGACTGATATATCACACAGCGACTGATGTCACATAACATGGCGACTAATATCACATCACACATTGTCACTGATATCACGTCACTGAGCGACTAATATCACATCATATGTAGGATCACCTATATCACATCACACAGCGACTGATATCACATCTCACGGCGACTGACTCCGCCCGATCGACACACCGATTACTCCATCATTACCAGAGCTCCTACCAGCGCGGCGCACAGTCTGTGAGCTCTCGGGAAGAGCAGGAGAGCGGGAGAGAGGGAGGGAGCTGGAATGTCACCGAGACCAGCTCCACCCACCCCTCAGACTAGTTCCGGTGGCCGGCCGGGGCCTCTTTACAAGATAGCGCTCGTGAGGAAACAATCTACTAATCACCTCATTAGCAGAAAACAAGAGCTCTCGGCGGCTATTAATCAAATAATATGACAACCAGAATGGAAACGGACAAGCTTCGTAGCGCCTGCATTCTGACTTTGACGTTTCCCCGCAAAACCAGTTGGATTCTGGCTGCTGGCTTTGCACGCATTGTGAAACGCCACGACAGTCGATGAGTAAGAAATCATCTGACGGCTTACCGTCAGTTTGGCTTTGTTCTGTTCGGCACCGGTGTAAACGGCCCGATAACGTTATCAGCGCTGATTAAACCATTTTCCAGCAGTTAATTGTGTATCAGGAATCCAAACTGCTTCTCATTGATGTATTTGCATCGGTTCTCCGCTGAAATTGAATAAATTTTTAAACGGCTTCGCAATTTGCATAACTCCAATGCAGTCCCGACTTCCAAACGGCTTCTGCATTTGACCAGAACTGCGTTTGATTCCGCATTTTGTAACTGCATTGAGGGACAGTGGACAGACACTACATGGTTCCATTTCACCCGTCTTGCAATCAACCATCAGTCGTTCGTGGCCCACGGCGCTGCGCTGCTCCGCTGTGTCTTCTGAGGCGTCTCTCGCACGTACGGCGCTCGTGTTTACGAGGCCAGTGGTGGAACACCATGCGCCGCGCCTCCTATATCCGTCAGCCTGCCCCACTGTCCACAAACGTACGACCCTCCGTGACCGATTAGATGCGTCGGGGCGCCGCTGAGCAATCTCGTGTCTCCCTTCTTCCGGACAGCGGCTGGCCCATGGCGGGAAGTTTGGCTGAGGGATGTGTGTATAGTGGAGGGTTGGAAGGAGGGGTTGTTGTGTGCCGGCGGGCTGCTGTCAGTTGGTCACGGATTCACCATGTCCCCTGCTCGGTCAGAGGCTCTTTTGTGATCAACTATTGTGCCCTAACGAACAGTTTGTCTAGTGTAACGGTCCTTACCCCTTCCTTTATAGTCGGCGTCATTCACCCTAATATTCCACGGCTTGGCATAGCATGCAAATTAGTGAGCGTATTCACAACGCGTCCGTTAGCGCCGACCTGTTGACATTTCGGTCGATATCAGACCAACATGGATGGTCCCAATTCTGCGACAGCATTCACTGGCGGCCGTTCGGTTCCTAAAGCCGTCAGTTCGGCTCGATATGTGCTGAACGGCATATGCCTACGCTTGATTCGCCTGCATACAAACGCGCCGCTATGCAGCCTGCCTTCGTGGCCGATCCTCGATATATTATTCATCGCCGAGTGAGCTGCTGAAACTGTGTCATCGGACGCGGACGGTCTGTCACACGGCTCCGTGACAGGACAGTGGCAGTTGGTGGGTGACAGCCGCCGGCTGATTCTGACAGACCGGCTGACACAGGGGGACAACGCCATGGCCCCCGGCACTGCCAGCTCCCAGCGCCTTCCATGGACAATAGGACACGCAGCGAGCGCACTGAAATACTCATACTCCCCCGCGATAGTCAATAGCCTTCCATCATACTGTGACGTGCCGAATCATATGTAATTACAGAGAGCTGAGCGCCGCGGATCAATGGTGTACAATGACCCAAGTACGGCTGTGACTAGCCAGCTGTGTGTGTGGCGGAACACAGACACAGGCAGAGTCGGTGAGGAGCGGTGTCACATGCCTCGGGCGAAGCACCCAGCCTCATGACAAGGTGGCGAAGATTGATGTCATTCATATAAAAGTTATGAAATCGATGATTTTTTTTCACTGGGGCTTACCTAACTTGATTCAGCGAATAAAACAAAATTGTAATTTTTCTGCATTGGCTGGGACTATTAGTAAAATAACTACCAGCAATATTTGTCTTTTTTTTGAGTGGCGGAATAACTATCGAATCTATCCTAGTGATACTCGTAAGTAGATTATATTCATTAACCCGCGCCCTGCTGGGGGTCCTGGATTTCCACGCCCTGCTGGGGGGGGGTGTTTGAACACCCCCTTGTAACTCGGCTCCTGGGCCACGTAGCGATACGCGGAAGGCGGCGTTCGAAAGAGCGTGAAAAATAATGACGAAATCACTTCGGTCAATTTTTTGGTCAGGTCAAAGGTCAGGTCACCAGAGGTCATTGAAGGCAAAATTTCGCCGATTTCCAGGTCGAATGTCGAAAATTTCCAAGAAGCCAACGCATAACTCGGGAACCAATAGAGCTACAGCGCCGCGGAAAAGCGCATTCGATAGCCCTATTAACGCCCTTTCTGAGTAATTCTCTCAGATTTGACCTAACGTCAACGGTTTTGCCTGCAGGGGGCAAAAACTGCAAAAATAACTGATTTTTTCGAAAACAGTTTTTCTGCAATAACTTTTGACCCAAGCCTTGTACGAGCTTACTTTTACCGGCATCGTGTTCCTCTCGTCAAGACGCATCGAATGAACTATAATTTGACCTTAAAAGGTCAACTTGAAAATTTGACCTCAGGTCAAGGTCATGACCTGACCGGAAAGGGTCATGTTGCATATCAGTCGATCCGTATCGTCGAGCTGAACACATCTAAGGCGTTTTCATCGCTCTAGCATGCCTCTATCAAAAGTTATTTGCGAAAAACTGTTAGATACCATTCGTGACCTAAGATGACCTCAGGGCATAAACAAGGGTCACGGACACCATTTTCAAGTTCAGTGTGTCTAAACCACTTGTACTTCGGTGTTTGGGAGTGTTTATAATGTCTTTCATCCAAAAGAGGCGCATTTCAATTTTCTCCCATTGACTTATAATGGGGAGGTCGCAAAATTGACCTGACCTTAGGTCATCGATATCAAAATTCTGAGATATACATTTTGTACATGCTATTGCTCTTAGCAATCGCTGAAAGTTTCAAAGCGATCGGCCACTCGGTGTAGCTATGACAGACATTGAAAGTTTTTATGAGGTGAGGTCACTTCAAGTGACCTGGTGACCTGACCTTGAATGACCTTGGTCTGAAATTTTCACAACATGTGTAGAATTGATGTATGATAAGGTGTACCAAAAACGGCGGCGCTCCGCGACGCCGTTTTTTTAGATATTCGCGAAAAACCACAAGGGGGGGTGTTCAAACACCCCCCCCCCCAGCAGGGCGCGGGTTAAATATGGTCTGTTTCATTACCATAACATTGTATCACACGATATTTTACATCGTAAATGGCATCACATCGAACTGAATCTCCTCTCCAGAACCTCAACCAAAGATAAATGTAAACGGGTGCTTTCAGCATTCACCCCGATCCTGACGTTGCACTCTTTCCTGCATGTCCATCGACTGAGAGGCTGTCTGTTCAAAGTGCATCAGTCGCTCTATAGACCAAAGCCACCTTTATGGTGGGCGGATATGTATCGAGCCTGGTTGTGACAGGAGCTGCAGCAGCTCCAAGCTCTCACGGCTCCGTTCACTGAGATTGTATACCGGCGGCCCAATAGTCGGCCAATGGTTGAACACTTCAGTGAATGCACAGAAGCTGCATTCAGCCTTGCTGGCTTTTACGCGGGAATACGTCTTTGAGTAATTGTGAACGTTCCGAAGCTCTTGCGTAGTACTAACGATGAAATAACATCGGTTTGACGAGTTTACTGGTCGTTAGGCATAGGTTTGAGATTGCTTAGGTAATTTGTACTTGTTTATGTTATATGTTTCCCCTGGGAAATGAGAAGTTACATTTTGATGATTATAACCAATCCTTACGAATGAAAAACTGTCATGTAGGTACTTTAACAAGTATGTATCGGTACGCAAAATTGCCACCTGTGTCTCGCTTGGCACATGCCGATTGACAGACACCCTGAAATCATCGCAGACCGTATGTCGACCCAAATTTATGGGGCGGAGACGTCACCAATGCGAACAGCACTACGCCGCTACAGCGATTTTTACCGCCATAAAATAACCAGTCATTCCTGCGTGCTAAAAATCAAGTAGCCGAAACAGAACAATGGGCAACACCACCCACAATTGAGAGGCATATGTCATTGTGGACGCGGAGCGAAGATAGAAAAGAACATCAATCTGTTTTACCGTGACGGCAAACGAACACGGTTCTGCGCGCTGGGCGGACTTTCTGTCAGTATGCTGTCAGCGCGATGGTGCAGCGGCCGGGTGGAAGGCGGGTAGATATAGGAGGAGCAGAGGGGTGGAGGGTAAGAGCCGATGATGTAGATTTTCGGCCGTTTAATAACAACCGTTTTTACGATGGGCTATCTAGCGAATGAACCTTATTTGACCAAATCTGTACCAATTCTGCACCAAATGTGTACCACATAGCCGTCGTGAAGACGGCTTTTGGCCGCATTAGAGACGGTGATAGCTTCTTTGTTGGATGCTTGCTGATTTCCTCCGTGAACGTAGGTTCACACAATGTCGGTGAATTATGCACTTAATTACAAGCGGTGCCTTTTTTTCCTAAAATGGATGCGATGCTTCAATCCTAATTCGAGTCATCCTTCGCACCGTATACCTATACTGCAGGCCTGGGGCTGGAGGCTGAGGCAATTGTTGCCTCTTCCCAGGTAAGTCTGTTTGTATTAGTATGCTAGTGTGTGTGATTGTTGACGAAATTTGTTTTGTTCTTATAAATGTATCGCCAATGGCTAGCTATAAATTTATTTACCAATGAATCAGCACAGTATCGGAAGAAAAACCTGGGGTGAGTCGGAGACTGTCACAACAAAGGGCCGCGCCGGCCGTGCTGTGGGTGCGCCGGGACGGGGGGCGGTGCCGGTCACAGCCGGGTGGGCGCCGATCAGCAGGATGTTGCACATCAGGTCGACCCTGTCGGTGACCCGGCGGCCGCCACCGCCGCCCACCCGCCGACAATGCGGCCAATCGCAGCCCCTAATCAGGATGTGACAATTCGGCGGCGGCCGTCTGACGGTTACCCCGCCCGCCCGTCCGCTGCGGCGGCAGGGTCCGACCGCACCCGCGCGCTGCATCATCGCTGCACTGCGCTGCGGTGGGACGACAACACCGCGATGTGGTCACTGTCGGCCGGTTCGGCGGGCTGGTCACGACACTGGTCCCGGCCCTCTCGCCATATCCTAGTGCCGGCTCAAGGCTGAGACCAAGTTCTGTCCTCTAGCTTGGTTACTCCACTTACTTCTGTTCCGTCTCCTGTCATGGTCTTTTCCGCGTCTGTGTCCTGCCACGGTCCTTCCTGTTCCTATTCCCTTGCCCTTGTTCTTCCTTTTCCCTTTCACTCACCTCGGTATTCACCCCATCTGCTCTTGTTTTCGCACGACCAACTGTCCTGCTCTTCCGCTGCCCCTCGCACGCCTTTCTTTTGCCTGACCCGGGTCCGGCTGTTTTGAAATAGGACACTGTTTCAGAGACCAGTCTGTATTCACTTCCGCACCTTACCGGTCCTCCAACCATAGTCTCGGTCATCGCCGGAAGAGGCGTGAGTAAAGGCGAGAGTGCGGTCACACACATACACAAAGGGTCCACTATTCAGGGGCACGTGGATTGCCGGCTGTCCCCCTACTGGCCAGGGGGGACGGCGAAAGGCGCGGAGACAGACCCCCCACGACGTCTCGGCCACCGCGCCGCCCGCGATGGACCACTTCCCTTTTCGGTCCGAGGACAAATACCGCTCTTTCCATTTTTACCTTCTAGTACGTACTAGCATTTGAGCATTTCCTGATGTTGGCTTGTCAGACATTGCTTATTGAAGCTCCTCTAATGCCATGTGAAGATATTTCCGGCATCTTGAGGTAGCTGTAAGTTGTAACCGTGTGCTGCTATGCGCTTTTCATTTTGATTTATTACAGTTTCTTTAGTTGATTCCAATATTTATTGCAGTTGTCGAACATTTTGCATTTTGTAAAATGCAATACCAATAAAATGCAAATAAAACCTGCAATATCCTGCCCAGCTCGGTTTCCCTGAAGCACTGACCTTTGTTACATGTCATCAGTTCCAGCAGTCAATGCCAAACGTCTGAGTAACCGTGGTCGACCTTCGTGTCGCTAAACCGCAGTGAGCTTTGCAGCCGACGTCGCTGAAAGACGACTATGCAGCAGTGTGTGAACGCCGCACCCTTAATGGAGCAGATGTATCCATGTGTTTGACTGACAGAGCCTCTCCAGACCGGACGCTGCAGTGTTTTTGTATATCGTGTTATTGAAATGAGATATCGTCGGGCCGCGGCGTCGACATGACAGTGATTGAAGCCTGGGACAGTCTTCCACAGCGCGACTGATCAAATCTGCAGTGAAAACAAGCTCACACCATAAATACTGGCATCGAGACGGGCTGCGAAAATTGTTTCATAAATCACAAGAAAAATCGGCAACAGGGGCGCCACCTGCGTCCGATCGGTCGGCTGGCGGCGCGATCAATTCTGTACCCGGGCGGCGCGGCGGGGAAGTCGGGGGGGGGGGGGGGGGGAAGGGGGCAGGGAGGGAGTGGGCGGGCCCGTCCGCGTGCCAGCCGGACGTCATCGCCAGGCCATCCCACCTTCATCACCGGACGTCATCGCGTCATCGCGTCAGTACGTCATCGGGCGCGGCGCGGTCCGTGGGGACCTGACCCGATGAACTGAGCGGCCAGGGCAGACGGGCTGCCGGCCGGAGTTCTAATTCTCGTCCGTGTATGAAAAACACCGACAATAAGTGATTGCAGGAGCTGAAGCGAGCCAGTGGCGGGTTCTTGTACCGGAATTTTCGGGAGGTGAAATTGTGCTTCTGAGTAAGATGAATGTAAGTGAGGCGTCCTAGTATTCGGGGCTAGCCGGCCACCATCAATTGACATTTGTCCATGACCGGCTTTGTTCTGTTCTTGGTAGCAAATGATGTTTCAGCGTCGTCACCGGAGGCTGGCTCGATCTTCCCTCGGGTAGCAGCGCTGGTCGTTCATCTTGTCCACGGCCGACGTGACGGATAGATTCATCTCGCCGCCGCTGCCGATACCGCCACCAAATCGTCGACTCCGACGGTCTCCGTCCGACTTTCTCCGTCTTCGGGGCACGATCGGAGCGGCTCTGATCGCCGATGTCCGCCGCCGACCTCTGGCCCAATCGTCTGTGCGAACTCATTCGAGGGTGATTGTGGCGCTCATCGCCTCAGGAAATCGAGCTCGGCGGCCGCGGCGGTGATTGTCGCAGGAATGGGGGCGTGGTGGCGGCGGTGGCAGCGCCGCGGTGGCGATAGACCGCCCCGCCCGGCCGCCACCACCATCCATCATCCAGAGGTCCATCCATTGTGACCGGCGGAGTCGTCCAGGGACCGGCACTGTGTGACCCAGCTGCGCCCAGGGCCGCCCCGGGCCGGAGAACGATCACAGTGCGAGGAGACGGACGGAGGAGGAAGGGAGAGAGCGTGGGAGAGGGCAGAGGGACGGAGGACCAAAGTGGCTATGCGTCATGCGGTGCGTCACTCGATCGGTCTTGGGAGGTGTCGCCCGCTCCGATGGCTGGTCATACCCAATCTTATAATGGATAGACATCGATGGCACAGGCAACTGGTGTATAGAGCTGTGATAAATGGCATAAGAAAGCCGCAATTGATGTATGAATGTGACCAATTTCATCGTGATGACTTATTGTGGTGTTAGTATGAGATTCAGAAACATTGAGTTGCTCTCTGACTTGTTAGCTAGAAAACGCTGGGTAGCAGCTGCATTCTCAGCGCTTTGTGAACGCTTTGGAAGTAATTAAATGCCACACAGAAGCAAACTTTGATTGCTTCAATTATCTGAGTGTTTTGTAATTAACGAAAGTTTAAAGTATTTCACAAGAGGAATTATTTTTAGACTTGCACTATATTGCTACAGCGTTCAAGAGAACCGTATTGAATTCAAACGGAAACCTTAGACCGTTTTGTATACATAGTTTCACCATCTCGTCGGAGAGTGGTTTCCGTAGCGTTTCGCGCGTTACCTCACCAATTTCTGGGGATTTCACCAGTCACACGGTGCACGCCCATCCGTTGAGGTCGAGTCGAGCTAGTGACCGCTCCCGCCTTCGACTAAGGCCTCACAGACCCCGTGCTACGCGTCCCTCCGGCACACTCGCCCGGGCGCCGGAGGCGATATATCGGGCCAACCGGCGCCGGCCCACTGCCGCCGAATTAGGCCGACCATTAGCCGTGACCTATGGCCGTTAAGACTCCCAAGTTCAATTTTCCAAAGTTGCATCGGCCTCTGAGCCCTGGGCCGGTACGGTTCGCTGCTCACTGCTGCTGCCCCGCCCAGGCTGCATGTGTTCAGCCACCATTTTACTTGGAGACCCAGCGGGGCTCCGGTGGATCTGACAGTATCCGCCGCGATCCGGGGGCTGCTCGCACTGCGCCCGCGGCGGGGCGTCTTAATTAACCTGTCCAGGTGAGCTCCGACCGTTCTTATTCACCACTACGGCTGTGCGGTACACACACCGGCCCGCCTCGGTGGAGAGCGGGCCCGGTGAAAGCCCATAGTCGATCGGAGAAGGATGGGTTCTGAGTTGGTGGGCGGTGGAGTTAAGGGATTCACTGCTTCCGATCGCTCTGATTGTTCCGGGCCGACGCCCTACCACCGCCCTACCACCGCCCAATGAGCCGTCCGACCGCCCAATGAACCGCCCGACCGGCCCGAGCACCGCCCGATGAACCACCCGACCCAACTGCCGGATGGACCTCCCTGTTCACCTCATCGGGACCGATCGGTCCGACCACCGACTGGTCCATCGGTCCGACCGCCGACCCGATTGGCCGACCACCCGGCCGGCCGGCTGACCGATGTTCTGTATCACCTGACGGGGTGCCGCCGTCACCGCTCGTTTCACTTTCCAACGGGTGGCTTCGTGGGCAGATGTGAGATGATTAGGGTAGGAGATAACGTTCCGATATCGTTTTGAGATCATTAGTTGGATTGCCGTCATAATTTCTATCAGATACCAAGATCCTGTCATCTTTCTGTTTGGATTTTTAACGGCTGACGTTTTACATGAATGTTGTAAATGTAAGGTATTGGAAACATTTTATCAGCATTGCGTTGAGCATTTCATAAGAATTAGCCGATAAAACCAAAATGCATACAACATCTATATTACTATTTGTGGTGACGTAGTTTCTGTCTATTACGAAGGTCGCGACATGGTGCTACGTAGCGCGGGTTACAGGTCACACCGTTGCACCTACCGCGCTGAAGTTTGCGCAACTCATAGAACAAGGATGGACAACGTGCCTTTGATGGGTCTCAGCTCGATCGGATCGATAGCGAGCGCGTGGCGCGTGCCCAAAAAGTGCAAATTCGCGTCATAGACTTTACATGTATTAATCGGCTGGCAAAAACGGGCGAAAACAGCCAAATTTGCCCGACACGGGTCCGGTCCCGGTGCAATATCTCGGTAACCGTGGGCCCGACCGGTACGGGGAAAACAGCATCGTGTAGAGAATCGAACGGGCTATCGAATGGTGTGCGGTGCAGGGGTTGGCACGCGCCACGTGCACCGGGGAGGACACTTTCTTTTGAAAAATGGACGTTTTGGACGGATTTTGGAATTTATATTAATTTCAGGTGATCGTCAGACGGAATGAGTTGAAACAGCGCCTATTAGCAATAAAAATGTACCGTCTCTCATGGAAAAATTGTGAAAAGCTAATTGATCAAAAACAATGTGGAAAAATCGCTGAATTAAAATGGTATTTGTCCACAATGTGCCACTAAAAAGATACACGGGATTTGCTGCTTAACCTGATACGCTTGACAATTGAAAATGCTATCATTAGAAAGAGCATTCAATTCTCTCCAAGCTCCAATCATCACGTTTGCATGACAAGCAACAGTATTCTTAAAAATATAAATGTTTTAAACCTCTGCAAAACGATTTTTAGCGAAAATTATCTACGCCTTTCATTTGTCTTAAACATAGGCGTAGGAACAGGGGGGGCCAGGTGGGCAAGTGCCCACCCACTTTTCGAGGTGGGGGGGGGCCAACCATGTGTTTTGGCCCACCCACTTTTTACTCGAGGCCCCTCGTCTCGATTTGAGAGGACGTCGTCACCTTCCAGAATAAACAAACTCGGTAAAAATAAGTTCCATGAATCCCCACCCACGGACTCCAAGGGGCCGTGATGGATCCAAGGAGGCCCTCTGTTCATACTTATCAGTCGAAGCCCCTGAGACTGATGGCCTGAGAGGCCCTAGTGGATCTGAGGAGGCCCCAATATCCACACTGGTCTGGGAGGCCCCTCCATCCACACTAGTCAGAATAGGCCCCTGACACTGGCGGTCTAGCCGAGGCCCCCTACCCTCACTAGTCAGAGGAGGCCCCTCTATCCTCAATAGTCAGAAGAGGCCCCTGAGACTGATGGTCTGGGAGGCCTATCCATCTACACTGTAGTCAGAGGAGGCCTCTGAGACTGATGACCTTAGAGGCCCTTATAATCACACCAGGCAGAAGAGGCCCATGATACTGATGGACTGAGAGGCCCTTCTATTCATACTGGCCACAGGAGACCCCCAAAACTTTCGGTCTGGGAGGTCCCTCAATCCGGCACCAGTCAGAAGAGTCCCCTGAGACTGATGGCCTGGGAAGCCCTTATATTCACACTAGGCAGAGGAGGCCCCTGAGACTGATGGTATGAGAGGCCCTCATATTTACACCAGTCAGAAGAGGCCCCCGATGCTGATGGCTGTGAGGCCCTTCTGTTCATATAACTGGCCACTGGAGGCCCCTGAAACCGGTGGTCTGGGAGGGCCCTCTATCCACACTAGTCAGAAGAGGTCCCTGAGACCGATGGTCTGAGAGGCTCTTATATGCATACTGGCCACAAGAGGCCCCTGAGACTGATAGTCAGAGAGGTCCACTCGTAATGAATCTGAGGGGGCCCTCTATCCACATTTACACTTTTCTAGGGAGGCCCCCGGGGCTGATGGTCTGAGAGGCCCTTTTATTTATACTGTCCACAGGGGCCCCCTGAGATTAATGGTCTGAGAGGCTCTTCTATTTATACTAACCAGAAGAGGCCCCTAGGATTGATGGTCTAACAGGCCCTTCTATTTATACTAGCCAGAGGAGGCCCATGAGACTGATGGTCTGAGAGGCCCTTCTATTCAAACTAGGCAGATGAGGCCCCTGAGAATGATAGTCTGAAGAGCCATGCGGCGGCAACTGGCCGTGGCCATATTTCGGCTAGGTAGGGCCCCACAGAGCTCATGAGAGCACCTCAAGGGCTTTTAAGTAGACACGCTTATCCCCATAAGGGTGCCACGCCGGCTTCTGAAGGCTCCTTGTAGGCATCTAAGGGCCCTTTCCGGCCTCTAACGGCTCCACCCGCCTGTGATGGCTCCACACCAGTGTTTATGAGCGCCACACAGCCGCGCCTTTGAGGGTCATACTACACCTTTTTTCCTTCAGTTTGAAAAAGTTGTAGCTCAATTTGAAAAAGATGTAAATCAATTTGAAAAAGATGAATTTCAATTTGAAAAAGATAAAATTCAATTTGAAATGAAATAAATTCAAGTTGAAAAAGCTGAAATTCAATTTGAAACAGTTTAAGTTCAATTTGAAAAGAAACCATGCTGAGTAACTTAGTAGGGGAAGTTGCCCAAATTGCGCCATGCTTATACTCGTAAAGGGATGGATGGAGAGCCGGTTAACGTCTTCTAATTCGTAATTTGATTAATTTGATATACAAAATGCCCTTACCACACTTCGCTTACTTGCATGCCTCTATGCATTAGGTACCACGTAACGAAACGAGCGAATGTTTGGTATCTGTATTGATGCCATGACACAGAGATCGGAATGAATGGTCAGGTAATCGACTCTGCCAGCGGACAGAAGTCGGACCCGCTGCGACCCGACCACGGGCACACATTTTAAACCTGAAAACAGTGCAGTGGTGCGGCAGAGCCGCAGCGTAAGCAGGGACATCTTAAACGCCCATCGGGAGGTCGCGTTCCTCGAGGCACCCAGCGAAGTACGTCTGCACATGATTGCATGCCCTGAGGCACATCCGCTGGGTAACTGAAGCCATGGCGATGTCAATCTTCTGCTCCAAGTGCCTCAGCCGATGTTCTGACTGCGTTAATTCTGGCTGCGTGTTGAGAGCCTCGTCCAGGGTTGCAGCCAGTTCCCGTTTCATGATAGCTTTGACGGCGGACCAGATGATTTCTATTGGGTTCATAGGGGCACTGTATGGCGCCAGCCGCAGCAGCTGTGCTCCAGCAAGCACCCCGTCTGCCTCGAAGACCTCTTCGAGAGCCGCGTGCACTGGTGCATTGTCGCACACGACAACTAGCTCATCGGGGTCTTCCGGGCAGTGCCTCAGGACCTCGCGCAGCCAGGCGGCACAGTCTTCCTTTTTGAATGAGCCTCGCCTCCTTTGCCAGTGAACAAGGCCGGTCTGCGTAATTGCACCAATAATGTGCACGTTTGGGCCCTTTGCTGTTGCCGCCTTAACACTGCAGCGTGTCCCGCGGCGTGAGCGTCCCTCCTGACGTCGTAAGAAGAGGTTGCAATTGGTCTCGTCGATGTACACTACGGTCTTCCCACTCCCAATCAGCTCCATGAGTCGCCTGGTAAATGCCGCTCTGCGGGCCTTGTTCTCGGGGCTGTTCATCGTCACGGGCTGCGGACGCGCCTGCTTCACTGTGTAAAACTGGCCGTGCAGGTGCTTATGTACGGTGGGGATGGTGACTTGCAGGCCGGTGTCTTGGTGCAGTTTACTGACCATTTCAGCAAGTGTTATTTGTGGGTCGCGCTCTACATACTCTATCAGTTTCTCGACGTGGGCGTCTGTCATCTTTCTGTACCGACTTCCACCGCGTCGCTCTGGTTGCTCCTTGTCTGGACACCGGATGTATTTGTATGCAGTTTGAACTGCGACGCCGTTTGCAATGGCCGTCATCTTCCAGTCACCGCCCGCATGGAACGAATCGAGGATTCGCTTCCTAGCCTGGATGCTGACCCGATTGTATGGTCCTCGTTTCGTTCCCCGTTTGGTACCCCGTCGGCTCGCTGCTGGTCCATCACCACCCGCCATCTCAATTTCCGGAAGACCTTCATCGTGTCCTGGGTCATCCTCGTCTACCAGTAAATTGCCACTCTCATCAAAGCGGCTCATGGTAGATAATTTGAGACCTCGCTGAGCCGTTATCTCAAAAAGCAAACAAAGCAAGTTTAACAAGCTCAATGCTGCGCTCAAAGCCAAACCCAATTATCGCCAATTACGCAGTTTTAGTTTTTTCACTTTTTTTAAACAAAAATATCAACCACGTGCAAAATTATGTGCAACCCTTAAGTCACGGGGTCCTTCACCTTTGTGCAAAGTATGTATTTTTAGTATTTGCCTCAATCCAAGGACTTTCATCAATAATATTCTTGGGTACGAGCACACTATGTGTAGTCTGTTCTCTTCCGAGCCCGATACGTTTCAAAATGAATTATATCTTTTTCTATTTGTATTTTAACTATTTCAAAAAGAATTTCATCTTTTTCAAATTGAAGTTACCTTATTTCAAATTGAAGTACAACTTTTTCAAATTGAATTGCATCTTTTTCAAATTGAGCTACAACTTTTTCAAACTGAAGGAAAAAAGGTGTAGTGTCTCTTCGGGCCCTATATCGGTGGCTCTGGGGGCCCCACACCGGCGCCTCTGTGGGCCACCACACCTGTGCATCTCAAGGCTCTATATGTACATCTGAAGGACCCACACCGACACCTCTGAGGGCCCCACACCAGTATCTCGGTGCTCTGAAGGCCCCACACCGGTGACTCTGAGGACTCACCGGCTCCTGAGAGCACCATGTTGATGTCTAACGGCTCCACAAGGCCACTGAAGGCACCACACAAACTCTCACTGGGCTCTAATGTCCATGTACCGGCCTCTGAGGGATTTAAGCCAGCGCATTCGTAGCTCCACACCAGCAATTGTAAGGGCTTCACACTGAAGTATCTGAGGGTTCCACACCGGTGTCTCTAAGGGCCACATACCGGCATCTCTGAGGGCCCCATACCGGCGTCTCCGAGGGTCCACATCTAGCGGGCACCCATCAGCGACTGAAGGTCCCACACTGTCGACTCCGAGAGCCCCATCTGCGTCTGGGAGCACCATGCCGTCTCTAAGAACCACAGCGGCTCCTCCGTACGAAAGATGGGCGTCTGCATGCCAAAGGGGAGCGGTTCTGAGACAGTAGGGCACCTACGTGCAATAGAGGGGCGCCTATGAAGCCCATAGGGGCGCCTCAATGCGAAAGAGGGGCGCCTCTGAGGACTACATATATGGGCGTCCACATGCAATAGAGGTCTGCAAATTGCAATTGATCAATGCCATGGGGGTGCATTCATAAGAAACAGGGGCGCCGGCATGGCAAAGAGAGGCGCCTTCAAGTGTCCATAAAAGAGAGACGCCTATGATAAGCGCACATTGTACAGGGTGACACAAAAAAGCGGTCATCACCAAAATTCGAATAACTTCGGAAGTTTTATTCAGATCATCACCAAACTTCGGCCACTTTGGGTCACACCTATGTAGCAGACATCCACCAAGTTTCAAGTCTTCACTACGAATACTGTTAGTACAGTATGTGTTTTACGGACGCTCCACAATGTGCTCGAGGTGAGCGCCCCGGCGGCGTATTCGCCAATAGTATTACACGAATCGGCCCGACCAATAGCGTGTCTCTTGAGTGACGTCAGCGTGGCGTCATACGTTCGGTCCTCGCCCTTGGTGGAGTCTATTGAAGCTAAGTTTTAACTTAAAGACATTTAAACTCCATCGTACGTGTTGCCGCCGTGGCGCAATGGTTAGAGTATCGGAACGGTGATATGGAGGTAGGCGGTTCGAATCCACTCGGCGACATAAATTTTCGTGTTATCTGTCATTGTGCGTTTTTTTTTGGCAGGGACGTCGACACCGGTCCGACTTTTCCGACTAGTCGGACCACTTTTTCGACTAGGCGGTGCCCTGCTGTGGCTCGCGGGGGCCCTGCTGCGACCGCGGGAGCCCCTGCTGTGGCCGCGGGGGCCCCTGTTGGGGCTCTCGGGGGCCCAGCTGCGGCCACGGGGGCCCCTGCTGCGGCTCGCGGGGGCCCCCGTTGGGGCTCTCGGGGCCCTGCTGCGGCCACGGGGGCCCCTGCTGCGGCCACGGGGGCCCCGCTGCGCCTCGCGGGGCCCTGCTGCGGCTCGCCCCCCCCCCCCCCCCTGCTACAGAATGCGGGGGCCCTGCTGCGCCTCTGGGGCCCTGCTAGACACCGCGGGGGCCCCTTCTGCGGCTCGCGGGGGCCCTGCTGCGACCCGCGGGTGCCCTGCTGCGACTACGGGGCCCCTGGTGCGGCCACGGGGGTCCCTGCTGCGGCCACGGGGGCCCCTGCTATAGAATTCGGGGGCCCTGCTGGGCCTCTGGGGCCCTGCTAAACACCGCGGGGGCCTATACATTTGTATACTCATGTATGTATGTAAATGTACGTTGGGAAGCCGTTCGACACCTGGGGGCCCCCACCGGTGGGGGCCCCCCGAGAAAAAGTCGGACCAGTTTTCCTTACGCGTCGACGCCCCTGTTTTTTGGATACATTTGCAACGTCGTGCACCTAAGACATCAGAGGTAAGCATTCTTCAAATGAATATGTTGCATACCTAAGAGAAATATTTGCAGTCCAACCGATTGGTTCGGTTTCGGTATTTTCCAATGGTTTTTGTTTGAATTTGGTTTGGTATCGGTGTTCTGATTTTCTGTGATTGACAATTGACATCACTAATGCATAGTGCATACTATGCGAACGTAGCCAATGGAAAGACAAATGGTGCTGGGCGATGACCATTGATCAATATTTCTCACTGCCAATGGGTGCTAGCACCGAGCACGCAGCTCCTGCTGGATATGACAGGGGTGGCGCTGACCTTTTGAAAGTAGGTAGGTGGCACTTGGCAAGGTAAAGTACCTAAAAGTAGCGAAAACTAAGCTAAAAATCGCACGCTGGTTAGCATGCAATTAGATAGTTTTCATGTAAGAATCACCATGCACAAAAAAGTTGGGCATAGCTGTTAGCGTAATCAGGGGACGAGATTATCAGTTTCCAGCCGTCAAAGGCGTCATCTATAGGAGCTATGCCTTAACTATAACTTTAACATTTCTGCCACCAGGGGATCGACAGTATCGACAGTACCGTAACACAATTGGTATTTCAGGTACAGACTGCAACTGCAGTTCTTTTGCAACTTATTCCTTAATCAGATGAATACTTGTCATAGATTTATTGGGCGTACGATATTGGCGTGCGAACTTAGGGCCTAGGGGCCAAAAATGCGTGTCTAAAACCGACTTCTTAGAAAAGAACCGCTAAAGCAGGAATTGATCCATCGACCTTTCGCTCATCACACCGAGACTCTAACCACTCGGCTACGACGACACACTGCCAATTCGATTGCCATATACAATTAAAAAAAGTCTCAACTCAAATCTGGCCTCAATGCATGATTGTCACGTCGGATGGCTATGACGTCGCACTAGAGATGTCGCTAGTTGGTGGGCCGATTCGTGTAATACTATTGGCGAATACGCGCCCCGGCGCTGCAGGGCGTAGGCACACCTGCATCCGGCGGGCAAAGTTGCCGATAACCCGATAAGAATAACGTTTCAGGGGTAGCACACCCCCTGAGCACTGTCTCCAGAGGCCATTGCACTCTGTAAAGTGCACAGCCATCGGGTTATCGACAACTTTGCCCGCCGGATGCAAGTGTGCCTACGCCCTGCAGCGCCGTGGCGCTCACCTGGAGCACATTGTGGAGCGTCAGTAAAACACACACTGTACTGAAAGTATTCGTAGTGAAGACTTGAAACTTGGTGGATGTATGCTACATAGGTGTGACCTTAAGTGGCCGAAGTTTGGTGATGATCTGAATAAGACTTCCGAAGTTATTCGAAATTTGGTAATGACCGTTTTTTTGTGTCACCCTGTATGCGACAACGGGGCGACTGTGGGACATATAGGGATGTCTCTGATGACTTTAGGCACATAGGGCGCTTATATGCCAAAGAGGGCGCCTATGAAGCTAATGGGGGCACCTGGGAAACGAGGAAGACATTTGTGTAAGGGTTTTCAGGGGTCATGCGCCGTTTGCGGCAAATAGATTCTAAAAAAAATCGGAGGGGGAAGAAGTTTTAAAAATGGTGCGGACTTTCCGCACTGTTCGCTTTAGCGGTTACGCCCCTGGGTACATCTGCCTGATCTCAGAAGCTAGATTTGGAGGTCATACTTGAAAGCAGCCAGCAGGATGAGGCAAAAGTTTGAGGCCCCTGAAAATAGGAGGCCCCCTGGAAAAGGAGGCCCCTTGACAGGGTGGCCCACCCACTTTTCATGACGTTCCTACGCCCGTGGTCTTAAAACTACGCACCTCAATTATAAAGCACATTTGACAGATTCTGAAGTGGAAAGCATGCTTATCAGACACGGGCACCTCGATGCGGTGGATATTTTTTCCACAAACCAAAACGTTTAGCCGTCAAAAAGCAATCGACCGAAATGGATAGATAACCCAACCGACACAAGAACAACCGAACACCCGCCGATCGAAAATATCCCTTTTCGCGTTGCGGAGCACGCGGGCCACCCTAGTTCTAACTAACCACAAATACAGATGTTCCGTAAGAGGAGTAGGTATGCGGTATTTATTGTGGGTGGGTATGCTGTTCCGGAGTACTCAGCTGTCTTGCGGTACAGTCTAGCTACAGGTGAACGCTTATCGAGTACAATGTATAAATGGAAAACCAACATCTTGCCTGATTTCTCGGCACAAAAATGTTGATGGCAATTTTGTCGACTATATCCCTTGTCTTTAATGGAATATGTAATTTTCCACATTCGTTGTAGCATCCATATTTCTAACGGTTTGGCTCCCGGTCCCGACCTATCCTGAACCGTGGCGCGTAGAAACTGTATTAGGGTTGTTCGCCATCCCTAATATTTTCGCTCGTTTGTTTCGGGAGCTAGACCACATGTGGCGAGTCAATTCCAGCCACCATATGCGTGTTCAGGCCGGTGTGGGTGCCACGTGCAGCCTTTGGCCAGGCGCCTGAGCTCAGCCTGACCAGGTCGGGCTGGGCCGGGTCGGACCGCGTTGGGTCGTGGGAGGAGCAGGCCGTGTCTGAGTGGGTCCAGACCTCCGCCGCGGCGCCGATAGACCCGAGAGGTGCTCGTGAAGGGTGAGACGGACAGCGAGAGCCGACGCAACAGAAACGTGACAACAGCGGCGTGGGAGGTGACGGACGGCTGGGGCCGACCGGAGACGGGACAGTGGGCGGCAGTGAGAGTGGGGTAGCGCGGGTCGACCGGCCATCAGGAGCCGGCTCCCCGCTGGCTGCAGCCTGTCAACAGAGTACAAACAGCCGACCTGCTGGGCCGCGGGCGCCTCCGCGCCGCCGGCGCCCACCACAGAACAATAGTCGCTGCTTCACCGGCTGACCAGTGGCGTAATGGAGCGGCATTGTGGATTTTCAGAGCAGCTAATCAGACCTCATCTGCAGGTAAACACACGGTGTGTTCGCGCCGCCGGCCGCGGTCATTAGCTCTCTCACGGGGCGGTACTGGGAAGCAGACTCCCAGGACGGCGGCGAGGGGTGGCGCCAAACGAACAGAGAACGTGAGAACCCACCGAATCCGCTATAGGTGCTCACGCTCAGCCTGTTGGCATTATGTTGTGAATTTTGTAACTATTTATGCATCCTTTGAAGGCTTTTATTTTATGCCTAGACATGGCATGAAAGTGGTAACATGTGTCGTTTACATCCTGCATTTTCTTTTCTGAAATATAAGCTCACGCTAATACCTATATCTTTCTTTGCAATTATGCCTACGATCTACTGGTATACTGCTATGCAATAGTCAACAAATTTCTAGCGACATATTCACTTAAAACGAAGGCGCAATTTAGAGAAAAACGTCTACCAATGCCTGCACCACCGCTTCCAGGGGCGGTACCGTAAATACTATGTAGTCCCGAATGCCTATCGTGGTCAATTATGGGCTTAGCTGCCCGTGGCACACTGCAGCCGCCGTCTGAAGCCGTGCACGGGCCGACCCGGAGGAGTCAACATCTCAGCCGTGTATTATTGCCGGTCGGTGTTGACTCAGCCGCCTCTCCAGGTGCCGGGCCAACTGGCGGTCCGATAAGCTGCCGGACCGGGCCGAGCTCACGCGCCGCCACCATCATCGGCCGGTCCGGCGGCACTCCAAACCGGCCCATCGCTCGTTTTAACCGGCGCCTCCTCCCCGGCGACAGCCGCGCGCCAGAGGAAACGACCCGACTCCGCCGGCGGCAGATGCTTGCCATCAAATCTCACCGGCTGTAAATAGCGCCGTGATGAGCTTTTCCAATATGTTGGATAAACAGTTCAGGTCCATCTGGCTGCGAGCGGTACCCCGGGGGGCGTAATTCAGGTCTGCTCCACGTCTGACTCGAACCCGGGGAGCGATTGGGTTTGGACTCCCGGGATTCCGGCTGACCGCCGGCAGCTCCGGACGATCTGGGAGTCCGGGAGCTGATTTAATACACCTGGGTGGTGGCTGTCTTCAGACGCCGTCGGCGGTCGACCGTCAGCCGAGGTCATTTCCCGACCAAATCGCGTCCTCCGCCACCGGCTTGAGAATGTCAAGGCCGTTCTGCAATTCGAAGGAGGCGATTAAACGCGATGGGCCGGGCGTCTGGCCCGCCCCCATAAGCGAATTAGCTCCGTAAGTAGATTGGGTGAATCGCCGCTGGGGGTGGCACGGGAGATTGGATGGCAATTGCCCTGTAGGGCCACCTGTCAGGACATATGTTAGGATTTGGTGTGCCCGATTACATGTGCGCATATTTTGCAAGCAAAGAAAGACGGTCTTCTGTGTGTCGTTAACATTTGTACATCCACCTGGATCCTAGTCATGAGCATGCAAGTCATTTTTAGCCAATTATCTGATTTCAAAATAAAACCATTTTAATTAACCATTAGGTGCGTCACTCAAATTGAATTGCATACTGAATGCATGACCTCCGTATTTATCCAATGTTCAGCTCCGTAGCCTGCCTGACATTTTTGGTAGTTTTAAGCTGTAATCCATGTCATTAATTTTACTCGCTTGTGAGTTAATCAACGCACTCCACATGACAAAACTCACGGCATGTTTGAAATTTTATCCGCGCTCCCTGTGTTTATCCAAATTCCTTCAGTTTCCAAGGCTGGCGGCGTTAGTTCGTTTAGTGCCCTGTTGCCCCAGGGACAAGGGCGGCGCGCGCCCCCGCCTCAGACTCTGTCCGGTTGTGAAACACAAAACTAGACAAACCCGGCCTCTGATCACCAGCCGCCGAGCCCGCTGTTCGTCCTGTTAATGCGCGTGAGAAGTACCGACATCGGCTGTATGGGCCGCTGCCAGCGGGCGTTCAGAAGCAGCGGCGGAGGGCGCGGAGGGAAGAGGGAGGGGGCGCGGGGGGCGGAGGGAGGAGGGGGGAGGGCACGGAGGGCGGTGGCGTCGCGGAACGGCGCCTGTATTGAGAGCGCCGCTCGCTCTAGCTGTTTGTATGCTGTCGATCGAGCCACAAAGCGGCTCGGCAGCCACGATGGATCGGATGGGATAACAAGTTTACGGAGCGGCCCGGAGAGAAGCCGAGAGGAACGCCAGAGATCTGTTGTTTCCAGAGGATGAGACGCGCTCAGTGAGAGGTCGTGGGCGCGAGCGATATTTCAGCAGCAGCGGTCGGGACTGGGGCGGAGATCGGTAACTTTTTCTGCTATAACAGCAGCGAATATTCACTTGGACGATTGGTAGTTCTTTCGTATTCGTTGAGTTCCATAAAAGGGTAGGTAAATTAAAGCATGAAGATGAATTTATTGTCAGGTCTTTTCTAAGCTGCAGGTCATGCTATCCTGATTTAACAAAAGACCTGTACCAAACGTCTTTTATGTCATTTCTTCTCAGGTACTTGTTGAAAGACGTAAATCGCTGCCCCATGTCCATTCTTAAGCATTCAATATAGGTTTAAATACCAGTTCGTAGAGCTTTTTTGCTACCAAGCAAAACAGCTTCAGGCATGAATAGAATGCGGAGGAATGAATATACCACAATGCGTCTGAGGACCCTCCATTCTGAGGTCGCCGAGTTTACAGCTATGCCGCCTAATTGTCCCATCCAGCGGTAGCGCCGTGGGTCGGCCCTCTCGCTGCGCGCGGTGCGGCTGGGGAGTGCCGCACTCTGAGGGCCCTCGGCCCGGCCAACAGTGCACTCTGAGGACTGTCGATCGGCCGACCTGCCCGCTGAATTGACAGCCGGCGGCCACCGGTCGATTGAACAAACTGTGTGGAGCGTGGGAGCGCCCCTGTGGATTTCAATGGTGGCTGCGCCCGCCCGGGCGACACGTGCGGGCTCCCTCGGTGAGGGGCTCCCTCCCCCCCCCCCCCAGCGCAGGGTCGCTCACGGTTGAAAGGAGTTCAGTTAAATGCGGAGATGATCAATGCCGGGTAGAGCCCTGTGTGCTGACGTTGTTAGCGAGATCAAACGAGCTAGCCTGAGGGTTATCAGTCATGCCCGTGCGGCGACGAATTATTCGTCGATTTTCCACTCTTCATGTCTGCGGCGTCGCTCAATTCGTGCTGCTAATCAATATCGGGCACAATGAGCATTGGACATTGAACTTCACTGTCTGTCTTCGCTTGTCCTCTGATATTATTAATTCGGACACCGTTCTTTTTAACTATGTTTCATTGAAACTACCTAACAAGTATTGTGATATTTTGCGAGGAATGCGAATAAGGAATTCGCGTGTCACTGCTCCGGTAGCCTTGAACCCACTCCCTGTCTCATGCCTCATACCCCTGCCTCCATCCTGCAGCCTCACCGTGCCCCGATTCTCGGACCCCCGCCGATGCCGCGTTCCCCTGTCCTCCCTGACTGTTCCCCTCATCGCTCTCCTTCCTGCGTCCGCTACCACCTGGGTCCCCGGTCAGTGGCTGATGGTGTCTGCTGTGCCCCGGTCGGTGGCTGCTGCTGTGTGCTATCCTGCCAGTGCCTGTTGGTGTCTGCTGTCTGTTATACACTGCCGGTGACTGCTGGCTACCCTCCCGTAGCGCCGGCGACCACTCACTGGCCGCGCTGCACCTTTGTCCGCGGCGGCATCTCATCAGCGAGCCGATCCATATCTAGCGGCCGGACCAGCCTCCTCTGCGAGTGTGTGCATACCGCGATACCCGGCCCGATAAACACCGGGTGAAACTTAATTGAAACCCAGCCCGAAGGAAGACAGGTACACACCAGTCTATAATCGTGTCTCTATTCCTGTTTGATCAGGTTTCTTGCCTACTTTGTACATATCACAGCTTTAACAAAATACAAACGGGCCGATCGGAGCACGAGGGCGCGCGCTCGCGGCTCTGCAGGGCAGCGGCCGCGGTGGCGCACGGGTTATTGCGGCACGTGCGACGGTCGCCACGGGCCGCCGCACGTGCAGATGGCACGGGAATGACACCAAGCGGTTACTGATGCCGCGCACGCGGAGACCCTACAAGCAGGCGGCGCAATAAATACACAACGGCGACTCGCGCGCACGCTCGGCCGACACGAAGAACGCCCGCGCGTCCATCGTACGACGATCACGTCCAAATAACGTCCATATAACGTCCATCGGCGCGGCGGTAACGACTAGGCCAGCTTTTCCACAACGCCGCCGGCTGGCTGAGCACTGGATATGTGAGGGTAGGCGACCGGCGCGGCCGAGCGCAGCCCGTAGCCGTGGTAGCCGCCGCCGGCCGGGATGCCGTAATAGTCCGAGTCATCGGTCTCGACGGGCGGCGCTGCACGGCGCGCGCACGGCACGACGCCCGGCGGCGGTCGCTCGTCATACGAGGACTCGCCCTCGGAGCAGCGGTACTCGACGCACGGGTCGCGGTACTGGTAGCCGCCGCGCGCCGCGCCCGCCCGGTGGTAGGTGGCCCGCTCGTCTGGCGGCGGGTGTGACGGCGGCGGCGGTATGACGTCCAGCAGGCGCGGCTGGCACGGCTGGTGCGGCACGCCGCCCCCCGCGCCGGCCGGCAGCGTCGGGAAGCCCCTGCTGCCGCTGCTGCCGCTGGCGCTGCTGCCGCTGCCGCCGGGCAGGCTCTGCGCGCCCGCGTACCCGCCCGGCAGGCTGTACATCCGATTGAGCGGGTTCTGGCGGATCACGCAGGCGGACGCGTACGGACCGTTGTCGCGCAGCTGGTCGAGCTCGGCGTACTCGGCGCAGAGGGCGGCCGTCTGACCGGGCGGGCCGCCGCCCACGTGGTGCTGCTGGTACCCGAGCAGCTTCTGCTCCGAGAGGCTCGAGTCCTTATCAGAGTCTGCCGGCCGCCAGTTGCGGTCCACCCACATAGCCTCCTGGCTCTGTTTGCCTCGCGGCGGCGACAGGCCCTGCTTCAGCGTCTGCTGTCGCTTCACGTACACCAACCCAATCACCAGCGCCGCCACCACGAACACCAGGAAGCCGAGGAGAGCGATGAACCAGGCCTGGTCGAGCACGCGGCCGCTGTCGCCGGCGGCGGGCGGCGGCGGCCCGCCGGTGGTGAACGCCAGAGGCTCCGTGTCGGGGCCGGTGCCGGGCGCGGTCACGGCCGCCACCTGCACCCAGTAGTCGGTGTGCGGCTCCAGGTAGGTCAGCCGCAGGTCCAGCGTGGTGGCGTTCAGCGTGAAGTTGCGCCGCAGCTGGGTGGCGTTGGACAGCAGGCGCAGCACGAAGCCGGTGAGGAGGCCGTTGCGGTGCTCTTTGGGAGGCGGCTGCCAGTGGAGCAGCACGCTCGTGTCGTTTACGACGCGCGCCTTCAGACTTTGCGGCGGCGCCGACGGAGCTGCAACAGACACGACGAGACAAATGTCAGTGCATAGGCGGCACAGATGGTCACATCCGATAGCAGTAAATTATACCTGCATGATATTGCGTTGCACAGAGTTGTACCGTTTGAAATACCTGATATCAGCAGAGACAAAAAGTGAGCGATGACAACGCCGTATCGGTAATAACGTTCGACATCAACACGTCACAGATACGCAGCTAGTGGTAAATCAAGTCTAGATTGCAAGGCGTGATACATAATTAGAGTCCAATATGTCCTAATGTAGCTACCAGCCTCGCCACTGCGGTATGTGTTTTCGTGTGACATAGGACCGGACCCGAGACCGCTGCTGCTGTCTCAATGTATGTCGCTATTGTTTTAGGATTTCGGCGGCGCTGCTGCTACCCACTGCACTGCAGCTTGTTTTTCCCAAAAACAAAGGTTCCACGGGGTGACTCAGGTCTCGCTCGGTGGCAGCGCTGCTGATTAAACACCGGAAGGCGGCCACAAAGACGGGCGCCGGGACGGCTCTGCTCACCGCCGTGAAATAAATGAACGACAGGCCGCAGTGTGCGCTGCGTGCCGCTCAATGTGCACCCGGTGCCGCTCGGGTGCGCGCTGCACGGCATTCTCTCCGGTAATGTGGCGTGCAGGGGTCGTGGCTCGGCCTCTCGGCTGTGACTGTCGCGGGCGCTCCGTCTGGGACGGCGCTGGCGGCCCGGACCGCTCCCCTCGGTACGGCGCTCCGTTCCGTCCCACATCGCGGCGCCCGGTGCGTCTCCGTCTGGCCGTGGCCGCGCGGAGACGCTCGGGACCGACGCACCTCCCCCGCCGCGTGTCTGCGCTGTCAGAGGTGTTCGGCGTTACCCCGAGTGTGGTCCGCACGGGGTCCGCTTTCACCCAGACTCGTGGTCTGAAAATAGTGCGCCGCCCACCCCGTGACATCACCCTGGTGTGGTATTCCAAAAGCTGTGTGTTTTGTTATCCTATACCGGTGGTGACTGACTGGTGACTAAGCTCGGTGGCTCGTCCCTCTCCCGGTGTCCCGCGGTACTCCTTACCGTCCTGCAGGGTGGTGAAGGTGACCAGCGGCGCGGCCCGGCCCTCGACTCCTCGGTAGTACGGTGACACGATCGCCTGGTACTCCGTGTGGCTGCGCAGCGCCGACAGGTGGTGGCTGGTGGCCGCCGGGTCGGGCACGGTGACCGTCGCGAACGGACCTCCCGTCACCGGTCGGTACCGCACATAGAACCCATCCACCGGCGACAGGCCCGGCTCCGAGCTCCAGACGAGCAGCGCGCCGGAGGGCGACTCGGCGCGAGCGGTCAGCAGGGCCACCGGGCGCCGGTCGAGCAGCTGGCGCGCCTGCTGCTGCGGCGCCGGCAGCTGCGCCACCGGCTGCGAGCGCAGCAGCAGCTCCATCCGCAGCAGGTCGGAGCCGGCCGTGCTGACGGCGCCGCACACGTAGTAGCCCTGGTCGCCGGGCCGCGGTCGGGACAGCACCAGGGAGCCGTTGGTGCCGAGCGTGTGCCGTCCGCCGGGAGCCAGCGGCTCGGGACGGCCCTCCTTCAGCCAGTAGACGATCGGCGTGGGCCGGCCCTCGGCGCGGCAGTCGAGCGCCACCGGCTCTGAGATGTCCGACTCGGCGATCGTCGCCCGGGTGGTAATCTTCGGCGGCGCTGTGGGAGGTCAGCGAGAGGTCAGGCGCAGCTCAAACAGGGTCAGAGGGAGGTGTGAGGTCAGTGAGGTTGATTGTGTTCCAGTGATGGGAGGACAAGCGGAGGTGGACGGAGTCTGTTGGAGCCCGCATAACATTGGTCCAGGCACGGAGGCGCCTGTGCGTGACTATATCATTTATAATTCCGTATGTTGCCGCCAGCCGCCAGCCCAGCTGACAAGCATTGCAGCGAGTGACAACTGGCCTTAGAACTGGACACGAGAAGTCGACAACATCCGCCGGGCCACATCAGAGGAGCGGATGGACAGTGAACGGAGCGTGCGGATGAGGTCACTGCGGGGCACTGAGCCAGTCAGGCGGTGGCAATCCAGACAGCGGGATCGCAATGCTACACAAGCGCCGAGTGATGCCACAAAGGCGCACAGGATTGATCTCGACAAGCTTCACAACCAGTCGGCAAGTTGTGTAAAGCAAATAGCGAGTGTAGTTTCGCCAGCGAGCGGGTCGGTCGATTTCAGTCAGCGTGTGATCGTAATATCTCGGAAAGGCGGCGGCCTAACAGGCTTTTGTCTCGGGTTACTGGGTGCGTAATATGAATTCCAAAATAGCCAAACGAGGTGATTTATCACAACAATCCAACTTCATTTCATATCGCCCCAGCGGTAGATCAAACTGAAGCCAGCTGTAACCGTCGCCTACCGACCAAAAAATGGCCTTTGATCGTGGGTGATCCGTTTCCATATACCGTCTCGGCTGGGGCGGCGAGTATTTCATGTCACATGTGGTCGGCCGCTGGCCGGCGTGCGGCGCAGCGGCCCGTGAACTTGTGACAGCTGACAGCCGCTGGGTCTGTCAGCGACACGGAGGAGGGCCGCCCCCGCCCCCGCCCGGCGCCGGACAGCCGTCAAACATGGCCAAAGTTCCGCCGACATTCCCGGAGTAGTGCCGCAGTGTGCCGCTCGGAACTCTCCGCATTGGGGCGATGCTGACCGGACATGTTGGACAGCGCACTTAGCGGCGGGTTAGCGCAGGGCGGCGCCGGGAGACCCACAAAGAAACCGTCAGCCGCCGCCTGACTGCCCTTTCCCGTCAGACAGCGGCCCGCGCCCTGCATACAGCCCGGTCCTGTGCCCGCCCCAGGCCCGGTCCTTCCGCCTGTTGCTCCTCGCTTCCTCCGCAGACGCGGGCCCGCTCTGCTGAGACTCTGACTGACGGCTCGGGCGGTCTGTTCGGGAGAGTGACCGAGTGTGACAGGAAGGAGACCGCCCACCTCCCACAGAGGGGCGGAGGGAGAGGGGCGCACGAAACTACCGGTGTAAACTCCCTCCCCTTTTCCCACTCCCACGCAGCCTTCATTCGATAGAAGTGCAATAGGCGCCGTGCACGCTAAGGCCGGGCAACTGGCTGGTTTGTTTATGAGTTCATGGCACGGGGCAGGCTGCTGACGTCATTGTACCAGTGGTGTGAATTGGTGCACGTGTGCGCTGGCCATGAGTTCGATGAATGCAAACACAGGATTTCAATGGGGCTTAGATCACCAAGGGTAACAATTGCTAAAATTCACACATTAATTACATACAGTTCATGAATAAGCTGAACACATTACGGACATAATCACTAATTCATTTAATCGTTACAAATGCTGTCCTCAGCCACCTGTATAAGCTCGGGAGCCGACCAACCCCGATCGCCCACCACTTAGGTCCCTCTACGCACCTGTGGCCAGGAGGCATTCCGGACTCCGACCCCACCCTCCTCACACCTCCTTCCGGGTCATCCTTATTGAGCCGTGACCGAGAGGCGCGTGCCGAACCCCACCCCTCCACTCGAACCGTTTCCCCTGCCTCTGACCCGAGAGGGTTCACGCCTCACTCCACGCGCCTGGACGCTCTCGAGCGTGGGTCAGCCGTGCGGATCTGCTAACGAAGAAGCGCGCCTATACCCTACCCTTCAGACCTCTCCAGCCCGGGTCACCCGTACCCACCTGTAACGGAGAGTCTCGCAGATCCTGTGACACTCCCGACGGCGTTCTCCGCGCGGCAGAAGTACTCTCCTTCGTCCCCCAGTCGTATGTCGTCGATACGCAGGCTCTTCTCGTCGGTGACTAGGACGCGGCCGACGGGTAGCTCGGCGCCCACCCGTTTCCAGACGATCTGCGGCTGGGGGTCGCCAGACACCTGGCAGGTGAGCTCGGCACGCTGGGAGACGGCGGTAGTGATGTCCTCCGGCGGACGCAGAAAGAACGGCTTCACTGAGGACACAGGGGTGCAGAGAGGGTTACGCTGCTGTCCCGAGGTCGTCGCCTTTGGGTATTTTGTGGCGTAGACACGGTATACCGAACAGAAGCAGAGGTCAGCATGCTCAAAACAAGTTTGATATCGAGCTGTTATGCAGTTTTCTCAATTTCCTTGTCCCTGAAGGCTTGTCGAATAAGTTAATGTGTTTACAAGTTGAACGGCGGCCCATCCTCAACCCGTCAGACCACAAGACGAATTGCGTGTCATCTTCAGAAGGCAGGCCTGGGCTCGGGTCCATACTGATCTTACAGCGGGCCACCTTGCCATCATCCCAAGGCAAAGGTTGACGAAACTAATTTCACTAGTCAAAATAGCAAAAAAGGGACCCGTCCTCATACTGTTTTGGAACGTGCGATATCTTAACATAACATAACCCGATTATGTCACAGCGATAGAGCAAAGTTAGCATAAAGCATAACCGCGCAACAGCACACTGCGAACCTGCAGTGCATATGTAGACGACGACTGTTCAAAAGAGGACAAAAACTAACAAGCAGTCGCGACGGAAGTAATGATAAAAAGGAATAATACAATAACGTCAAGAAAAATGAAGGAATCCACTGCACTGGACGCGCTGAATGCGCTGGTTTCAGATTCGAAGTAGCATATACAAACATCGTGGAATACCTGGCCTGCTTATCCCACCCTCAATGGTGTTTGTCATGATTCTGATAACATAACGAAAACACAGCTTGAATATTGTCGACGATGGCATATATCAACAGATACGATTGACATGCCACACATTCAGATTGGTCTGCTTGTTTTCGCAGACTACCGCGGTTACGCGTCTGGTGCACCTCTCCACCCACTCCCCATCCCTCTCCTGCCCATCTGGAGGGCTGTGCCTTCTCACAACCAAGGCCGTTTGGGTGACATGCGCCCCAGCCTAGCAAATGAGAAAGAGTCAGTCGTAAACTGGTCGAGGAACTCGATCAAATCTGATGTCTGTAAACCAGGAAGACGATGGCTGATGTTCTATGTTGGTGGGCTACATGATTATTTTTGAAAGATTGCCTATACAGGGTCTTTCATAATGAATGTTACTTTTGAACATTTAGTTAGGAGTTCTTAATGTATCACTTCCGCGTGAATTTTATATGCGTATTGTTGCAAATTGATTAGGGTTTTGTCCCTAATTCAATATACCGGTTTTGTCCCCAAAAATAAAAAAATTCACAACGCCAATTTTCCTTCACGGAAAAGCAGAGTATGTCGACACCACTAAAACGCATTACGGATTACGGTCGACGGACAAGTCTTCATCCATTGGCTCTCCCCTGGGTCAACACTGAACGGGGTGGCTTACCTCAGGCTGCTCAAGGAATGCTTCTGCCTCAGGTCAGGGACAAGGTTCAAAGAGACGGCCTGTGGTTCCAGCAGGATGGTACCCAGTGCACACCATGGCGGCTGTTGCGCCAGTGGCTTCGAGAATTTCGAAGAGCGCGTTATCAGCCGCCTCACCGAGCGACCATGGCCACCACGGAGTCCTGACCTCTCCCCGCTGAACTACTGGCTTTGGGGAGTCGCATTGGCAGATCTGAGACAAAACCCTCTTGCAGCCGTCCACTGTGAACCACAGTGGAGAGGTTTACTGGAAGCCTGGACCCAGACGTTGTGAGGCGCGGGGTCGACACCTTCGTCAGAGGGCCGAAACGTGTGCCTTAATTAAGGGCGATACAGTGGAAAATTCCTGAGGAGCATTAAAATGAAAGTTGTGTGTGCAAAAACGCTAATGTGTTTCTGTTTCATGTGATGGTACATATTACATGAGGAACATATATGTCCTGAGAAATAGCTCTTTCAAAAGTAGCATTCATTATGAAAGACCCTGTATGATCAAAGAATGAACTACTTGGATTCGATGGTACTGTTTCTCAGGCTGCGTACTGTCTTTGTGTCATTCAGCTGCTGAACGTGAAGTTATGTGGCTGTCAGACACTGCTGAGGGCGATAATCCGGCTGTCGAACACAGTTGGATCGGGTTATGTCACCGTCTCGGCCACTGCCGAGCGGGGTAATCCGCCCACTGACAGCTGCCGGCTCCTGTAGCGCCGTGTCGAAGGCTGCCATACTGCTGTCCTCGGCTCCCTGTTTGACACTGTCGCCCTGCTGGGTCACGCAGTACGTTGCCGTGTCGCCCGGCTGCTCGGGCGGTGCCGTGACGCCGCCGGGGTGCAGGCGGTAAAAGCGTGTGCGATCGGCAGCGCTGACATATGGGATAATTTACGACGGTCGGGTTGGTCCCGGTGGCGGCCGGGCGGGGCCGGGCCGGTCCATTACGGCACTGGACATCGGTCACCCCAGCCGTCAGCCGGCGCGGCGGCGCGGGCGGGGGCGGGGGCGGGGGCGGGGGCGGCCCGCCAGCTGGTGTCCACGGCACGCAGCCCGACGGCCCACCGACGCGCTGTTGTGACGCCGTAAAACGTCTCCATCCCAATAAACTGATGGCGAATTACCGTCCGACCAACACGCGGCCGGCCCGGCTCGTAAACCCGTCCGTGGCCCGCCGGTGGAGCGGCGCGCTCGGCGACGGGCGCCGGCCGGCCCTCCCATCGGACGGCCGCAAACGGCGTCGATGAGTCGACCCGCCAACTGAACCGTACTCGACAGCTTTATTCACATCCTCAGAACGGATGGTGGACGTTCCGGGAACGCAGAGGCGCCGCCCCGTGTTTCCCGAACGCCGTGTGCGTCCGTGCGGCGCCGCGATGCCGAGTTTAACGAGTGCTGGATCCCGGGGGCTCTATTTGCCGGTCTGCTTTAAACACAGCGCCGGGCAACATATCATCTGAGAGTGTCAACTGCGGTAGGGTCTCGGCCGGCGGTGACCGACCCGCTGAGTCGACCAGCGCACAGCACAGCTGTCTGCGCTCGAATCTGTCCGAGAAAAGTAATAAAACCACCGTCGTCCGCTCATGAAATGCACTGCATGACTCAGGCACGCTCGTAAACCGAGCCCTGCGAGCCATCAGAACATCTGAAGTGAAGCATTACACATGCTGAGAGTTGAGACAAAGCGCTGCCAAATAGGGGTAGGCGACTTTCATCGGCGAGATAGATGGTTGTCCATATATGATTAGGGTGCAACAATATCCTGCACGATAACAGCCTGCTATTCACGAGCGCCGCTCTCAATAGGCGGGATAACGAATAACCCGCAGCTTAATCGCCGCTCTGCCGGCTGCATACTACATTCATCATGAATTATGCTAAACCAACAACGGGGCATTTCTGGTGCGTAATGCTCAGCCTGCATATCCGGTGGCCACATGGGGTTAGTGTTACGGTGATGCTGCATAGGTTATTAAGTAAGCAATGTTTCAAGTTTTTATTGAGTAAGCAATGTTTCCTTTTTTTTCTTCACGATATTTCACATTTCCTATGCTGTAGAAAATCAAGACCAAGGCCAAGATTAACAGAAGGTTCATACCTACAGGTACCAATTTAATCACAGTTATCAAGAGCATACGTACCTATTGATTTTGATGACGTGCTACGAGTTTTCGGGACCAAGTTATTCGAAATCGGTAGATGAAACTCTAAACCAGCTGGGCATGTCGTTTCTGTCGATAACCCTGGCCTCCGCCGTTTCGTGGCGCCACTGAAGTTTGTGTCTCCGGCTGGCCACCGGCCGGCCCTGTGTCCGGCTCGTGCTTTTCTCCTTGCTCCGCTGTCTGTGGCGCCCGTCCGCTCCGCCACCCGCCGCGCGCTCCTTATCACCCCGGTCCGGCCCAGCACCGCGGTAATTAGTGGTGTGGCACGACTCGGCTCGCGCCCACACACACGTGACGCACCGGAGACAAACGCGCCACGTGCAGCGCGCTGGGTTGCGTCGCGTTTGTCGCCGGCGTCGGATGTTGCGTGTCGGTCGTCTTGGAGGCGTGTGGGATGAGACAATTATCACGCTGTCGGTGAAATGATACGGTTGTTTATCAGAGTAAAAACAGACGTCATTCACCGTGCGGCGTGACGAAGGGAGCAAAAGCGATGCATTGAGAACAGCGACTCACGCATACTGAACTATGGTATTGGTATGACGTAACGTTGACGTCACTAGCAGTGGACAGCGGACTTCCTGTGTGCGTGATGTCACTGACCAGGGTCCATTTCATTGAGTGGCTGGTGTAGACTACTCACTCACTCAAACTGCACGCTCCCAGAGTCGAGAACAGTTGGAACATTCCACTCTGCCGTCCGGTCCCCAGAGAATCAGTTGCCTAATGCTGCAGCTGCGGGCTACGTCCCAATCTCGGCACGGCGTCTCACTGCGCGCCCCGGTCGTCTCACTCGCAGCCGCCCCGGACCGGCACACCGGTCACCTGCCGGTCTTTGGCGCTATCGCCGTGAGGATCGGACGCTCCGTCAGTGAGCGAGCCGGCGGACACGGCGCACGCGGCGGCCGGCAGCACACCGCCACTCGACGCTCGAGCACAGACAAAGACACCTCAGACCGCCGGCTCCCGATATAGACCCATCCGGGTGAGCGGTGTCCTGTCAATGGCTGTTTGGAGACCATTCTGGCGCGTCGTGTATTGTCGGTGTGGTGGTATTTGCGGACTGAATGGTGTTCGGAAGATATGCGCTGTCGGGGAGGTTTTATTAGGTTGTGCTTTTGTATTGATTCTGCTCAGTGAGTAGTTCTCACAGCTGCCAGGAAGAGCGACATTTCCGCGTAAACTGATCAGGAGAAGGAAGTCTAACAATGTTCACTATGCAGAAGCATTTCAAAGGAACATAAGTCACTGCGGACTGTGAGATTATTTTCATTTGCGCTGAGGCGTCACACTGTGCAGGAGCAATATTAATGAAACATGGCTCAGCGGCAGCGACACTCGACTGAATGACAACTGCCTCAAACGCGCCGCCCCGCGCTCTGTTTAATCAAGAAACATTGCCGAGCGCTCGCCATACATTTGATCCGAGGCGGTGCACGGCCAGATCAGATGTCGGAAACATAATGCAATGGCCGCTGGAAGTCCAGTGTGAGATTGCCTGAGTTCCTTTGTTCCGGTAACCAATACAAATGAGGTCCAGAGGCGCACACGGACACGCCATCAGAGCGGGGCGGCGGCGGCGCGCTTTGATACAGTTGCAGCGCGGCGGCGGCGTGCGCGGCGCGGTGCGTCGACTGACGACCTTGTCCTGCCAGTTTGGGAGGCGGACGGACAGGCGGCAGGCACAGCCTTCCCTCCTGCCTCGCCTCCCACTCGGCGGCCTCACGGCCGGTATACCGATGCGTCCCGCGTGCACCTGTCCGGGCGTCATCAGGCCTCCTGCACGCTCCGACCCCCGGAGGAGCCGCCGAGGACTGGCGGCTGTGAGCACTGAGCAGTGAGCACCCCCGGCACGTCCCGGCCTCCGGAGGAGCCAGCAGGGCTGGCGGGCGTGAGCGGCCTCCTCCGTCACGCTACGGCCCTCGGAGAAGCCTCTGGTCGCAGCTGACTGCCGCCGTCGCTACCCGTCAGCCGAGCGGCGAGCCACGACCCCCACCCTGCCCTGCCGGCTGCTCCGCGAACTGGCCGCCGCCGTAGTCACTGCATGCTCCACTGAAACCGACCTGCCGACCGGTCTGTCTGTCAGAGACGTGCAGCGACAAGGGCGGCACGGCGGGGGCGGCCGCGTCCGTCAATAGCCGTAAGACGGATGGCCGCCAACTGCACAAGACGGATGGCCGGATAGGCTACTGCGGATGCTGATTCGGCTGCCGTCCGTGGTGCGATCATTCGTAGCTGCGTGTATAGCCCATCAGCTGCGTGTGTGACTCGCAGAATGGACTGGTAATTGGGACTTGGCGCGGCGCTCCCTGAGGGGATCAGCCGGCCGGGCGGGAGGCTGCCCTGGGACTCCGCTGGGAGAGTACCGGGAAACCCGAGACTGGGAGTCTCCCGGGGCGGCGCCGGGGTGCGGCCGCTGCTCATCAGAGGTCCTTCTGTGCCGCGAGTACACGGCTAATCACCTCCTCCCGCGCACACCTTGGTCGGAGTGCAGCCTGATGAGGCTGCAGGGCATGGGCAGCAGCCGCCACTGGCGCCGGCTATTGTTCTGCCAAGGTAATACCCCGCCCTTTCCCTTTCATCCTCCCCCGCACGACATTACCGATACATAGGCTGCCGCCCGCGGTAACCCCACTCGGCCACCGTTGCTCGCCCCCGCCGCGGCTGATGCATGCGCTCCCCGCCCGGCCCTGTAGCTGTCTACCCGGCCGTGAGGGCACGCAGAGACCGGCACGGCCAACACGCGCCTTACAGCGCGCCTTACACCGGCGCCGACCGGCTACACCTGCCCCGCCCCCGCGCACACCGCACAGAACATATTGCACAATTTATTGGCGCGCCTGCCGAAATAGCGAGCGGTGCGCTCGTTGGCATGCGCGCGCCGGAGCGGTGCCCGCTTAGCGGGGCGGGCAATTTGTCAGCGGGGCTGCCGGCGGTACAGAGGAGCTCGGCTGACGGCGATCCCGGCTCGGCAGCTCGGCGCCGTCATAACGGCCGTGCAGCTCGTCCGTCCTGCGCCGGACGCACTATCTAGATCGGATATTTACATTTTCGGACGCGCCGCGCATACCGGCTGAAGTGATGGCCGTCCGGTGCGCGGCCGGAGCGGGCGCAGGGCAGTTTATCGGGGGCGGTGCGCGCGCGGCGACCGCCGGACGGTGCTAATCCTGCAGAGGACCGGACGAGGCGAAAGGGGCGCACCGATCCGGAGGAACGTCGCGCGGCTGTCGCCCGTCAGTTGCGCCATCGGTTCCCATCTACCCCCGTCTGCGGCGAACGGCCCGGCGTCTGTCTTCTGGAGAACACACCCCCGAGACAGACTGAGAATACACTACCGAGAACAGAGCCGCCGCCGAGACACTAACGAAGAAGCGTCCGACAATCGCCAGCACAAAGCGGCGCCCGCCGCAGCCTCCATTACTGCATTGCTTGCTATTCATGCGGTATCACCGCGCCGGCCGGCTCAAAGCCCGCCCTTGTGGCGTCATGCAAGTCACTGAGCTGCAGCCGAGCGCGGCAGAATATGTGCCCCAGACGGTGTCTGAGTTTCACTGATCTGTTTCACAAACACGGTTCCCGGCGGGCTCCCCGCCCCGGCTGCGGTCGGCCGTCGCCTTCCCGGCGGGTGAGGCGCTTCTCATGCAGCGGACGGCGCCATGCAAAGTGGACGGGGCACGCACGGCGGCGGCCTCACAAATAAGGCTGCCGTCGGCGGGCTGACACGTCGACCACCAGGTGTCGCGGTGACACCGACTGACACCCGCGGATAATGTGACACCGCCGCCGTCCGGGGACTGTCCGCTCTCCGTGTCCGGCTGTCTGTAACGGCGCCCCGTGACACCGCCCGCACTCCATTTGTATTGTCCCGACACCATGTCACAGAGCCAGGGCGGTCAGTGCGACCCACGGCCGGACACGACCGTTTATAAGTATAAACGGCCAACTGGATAGCCGAGATGACCGTAATGCTCATATTCACGGCCAATCTACCCGATATTACACATCACAATCATACACTCATATTCAATGCATTTGACTGTAGAGCTGAACCACTTATCAAAACGCAATACCGGGAATCCAATCTGGAAATCAAATCGGTCGTTTCAGAGAGACATCACGATCATATATGGCCTCTGGCGCGTCGGAGTCGTATTCACGAGGGTCGATGTGTACGCCATATCGGTCGACGGCGGCGGGGACACGATGTAGCGCGGTCAGGTCGCTTTGATGACACCATGTCACCGTTTTCGGCTCTGGTGCTCCCTCCCGCCGGGTAGGCTCAGTCCCTCACCGAGGGACGTTCGATTTCCCGCCTGCCTGCCTGTCCGTTCTGCTACAGTGTTCGCCACGGGCCCCAAAATCCCCAGCCCAGCCCGGCCCGGGCCCATGGGTTCAGAGCCCGGCCCAGCCCATAGCCCGCTCTTGGCAAATATTCCAAGCCCAGCCCGGCCCGGCCCGTCAAAAATAGCAATCTAGTTATTGTCTTAGTCTATTGCTATAATAAGCATGATTGATTACACTATTTTGAGAACAATTCAAACTGCATGAATATTAACATGGCAATCATGACTCCCTTCTTTTCAATGAATATAATCATTTCAAGCACCTATGGCACAAATTTTAACAGTAACAGCAAGCACCTCAGTCAATTAGGTCATGATTACACACCTATAAAAAGTTTACATGATTATATTAACTACATTCTATGCGTAAAGTTATCTTGCAAGCTGATGTGTGTGAACATTATCATTTATAATTGGTGACTCTAATGCATACTTAAAGGAAGTATTTGCAACATACTCTATGCTTCCCAGCACTTACCAGCAGAAAAAAGCTTGACTTATGGGAATTGATGAATCTGTCTGGGATTGACCTTGCTGTTAAATTCACTCCATAGATGCTGCAATATCAAAAGCCTGAGAAAGCATACAAAATAGGTGACACTCACTTTAGCACTGTCTTCCAAAAAAAGAGAAAATCCATCCATTTATCAGCAAAACTGATTTAATCTATTTTCAATTCATGCCCACGTGTCAACCGAATCTCTGTGGACAACTATCTGCTACTTTCCTTGCTATTTTATGTTAGGCTCTTTTCAAGATATGGATATCGCTAGCAGCGTAAGCGGAAAACATGGTAAGCTTGAAATGTCATTGGGTACTTTTGCGACTTTTACGCATCATCATCATCAATCGAAAATGAGCGAACACTTCTTGATTGTCGCAGCTGGGGCATTCCACGTCAAATCAAACACCGAAATCCGTCATCCCCTTCGATTTTTCTGAAAATTTGTAGGCAGACTGGGCATGGTTCAAAACTGAGTTACGTATAATATTTTCGCAATTTGATAACGTATCGCTGAGATATAGGTCATCGAATATAGCCAAAAGTGCCACACACCAATTTTTTAAATGTCTATAACTCCGGTTCCTTTTCTGGTATCAAAATGATATTAACAGCGTCTTGTAGGCAATTGATAAGACTTTGATTTTTAATTATAAAATTAAATTGAAGTGACCTTGAAATGCATTTGACCTTGAATTAAAACAGAAAAATTTAAATAGCAAAAAACACGTCACCTTCGATTTGGGTAATTTTTACATATTATGTCCGTCACAATGTTCCTAACCAACTGTGAAAAAATTGGAGTGGGCCATTCATAACTTTCGCGGCAAACCCCGTTTTCATGCATCAACATCACGCAACCGCGCGTGACCTTGAAAGACAGAGTCAAGACATGCTT
The DNA here is from genome assembly GCF_019059575.1 of Amphibalanus amphitrite. Classification (NCBI taxonomy): domain Eukaryota; kingdom Metazoa; phylum Arthropoda; class Thecostraca; order Balanomorpha; family Balanidae; genus Amphibalanus; species Amphibalanus amphitrite. The sequence continues at coordinate 78,743 of NW_024881928.1, forward strand.
GCTTGTGTACACTTTCTGAAATGAATGATTGCTGATTAGTGATATCCCAAACTCTGCGAGAATGGAAATGCATAGTCATCGTAGTCAAGCATTCAAGTTCCATAGTAAAAGTGTCTCAGGCAAACGGTATTTTGCGATGAATTTTGAGCCGTGTGGAAATGCATCATGAAGTAAATTCAACGAAAACATTATCACACAACGATATCTTCACGTCTTTTTATCTTCACTATACGAAAGAACATACATTTTTGAGTATGCATGAGGAATTTCTAGTTAATCCAATAATAAATATGGCAGTTAGAGGCCTGAGCTAAGAGTAACATGTCGCCGGCTGAGGCGGGATCGGCCGACGCGGGAAACGCAACAATCACAATTTTGTGTTTACACGTTCATATTTCAATTGTTTACCAACTGATTTTCAAAATTCTTTCACCATAAGATTGCCTGTACATTTCTTAGTCTTCTCACAAAACTTGACGCGAATCGAACGTAATCAGCGGTAAGGAGCGCGATGTAAAGACGGAATAGTTCCGTTCCGTCCCGGCACAGTCTACAATTCAGGCGGCGCGTAGCGCCGGTCGGCGCCGGCTGCCGAGTCGCCGCGTCGCCGCGGCGACAGGATGTTCACTTTACACCGCTATTACTAGAACAGTTGTGAACCGATTTTCTTATTGCTTGCACGATGAGATGTGCAATTCAATTCTGGACAAGTAGCCATAATTAATTTCGCATTAATATTATGAGATATTGGCGAAAAACAGGAGGGGTGGGACGAAATTCGCTCTTCCCCCTCCACTGCGCGTGCTAACATACGTTTGCATATGTGCCATTTTCTTCAAAACTTATGAATGGCCCACTCTAATTTTTTCACAGGTTGTTAAGAATATGGTAGGCAATAAAATATATGAAAATGAGCCAAATCGAAGGTGACGTGTTTTTTGCTATTTTAATTTTTGTGCTTAAGAACAGAGTTAAGCAAATTTCAAGGTCATATATTTAAGCAGGCGCAATTCTAAACAAATGGTTAAGAAATTACCTAAACAGTAAGGTTTATTTCATTCAAATCAAACAAGTACAACCAAAGTTATGGTCGTTCAAAAATATAAAGATGCAACATTTTGTAAAAATTTGATGCCCTATATTTAGAAGACCTGTGGTCAGAATGTGCAAAAAACATCGATGTAATGTCCGGGGCGACACAGGAACTCGCTCACAAATTTATAATGAAATCGCTGATGGTAAGGTGCAAATCAGCCGATTTTTGTTCGATTTGACGTGGAATGCCCCAGCTGCGGCAGGTAGCGATCCTGACCAACTGTATAATAAAACATATATGATCAAGTTTTTGTTTTGTTTTTCGTTCGAGTTTTCAGACTTCGTGATTTAGGTTTTATTTTTTAATTGTTTAATTTTGTTTTTCACCTTGATACTTACTTAAAAAACGTATTTATTTGATATACTGTTGTGTATACTACCTAGATGCCGCCACATAAACATAGCGCCGCCGCCATTATTGCAAGTTTTGTTGAGAAGGCGCTGGTTTGTTGTGATTTATTTTGACAAATTTATGGACATTTAAAGAAGCTTTCATCGCGAAATACTCTGTAGAGTTCCTCGTTACGTACAGTGTGTTTTGTGAGTATCCTTTTAAGGTTCTGTTCGTTAACCCGCGCCCTGCTGGGGGGGGGTGTTTGAACACCCCCCCTTGTGGTTTTTCGCGAATATCTCAAAAACGGCGGCGCGGAGCGCCGCCGTTTTTTGTACACCTTATCATACATCAATTCTACACATGTTGTGAAAATTTCAGACCAAGGTCATTCAAGGTCAGGTCACCAGGTCACTTGAAGTGACCTCACCTCATAAAAACTTTCAATGTCTGTCATAGCTACACCGAGTGACCGATCGCTTTGAAACTTTCAGCGATTGCTAAGAGCAATAGCATGTACAAAATGTATATCTCAGAATTTTGATATCGATGACCTAAGGTCAGGTCAATTTTGCGACCTCCCCATTATAAGTCAATGGGAGAAAATTGAAATGCGCCTCTTTTGGATGAAAGACATTATACACACTCCTAAACACCGAATTACAAGTGGTTTAGACACACTGAACTTGAAAATGGTGTCCGTGACCCTTGTTTATGCCCTGAGGTCATCTTAGGTCACGAATGGTATCTAACAGTTTTTCGCAAATAACTTTTGATAGAGGCATGCTAGAGCGATGAAAACGCCTTAGATGTGTTCAGCTCGACGATACGGATCGACTGATATGCAACATGACCCTTTCCGGTCAGGTCATGACCTTGACCTGAGGTCAAATTTTCAAGTTGACCTTTCAAGGTCAACTTATAGTTCATTCGATGCGTCTTGACGAGAGGAACACGATGCCGGTAAAAGTAAGCTCGTAAAAGGCTTGGATCAAAAGTTATTGCAGAAAAACTGTTTTCGAAAATATCGGCTATTTTTGCAGTTTTTGCCCCCTGCAGGAAAAACCGTTGACCTTAGGTCAAATCTGAGAGAACTCAGAAAGGGCGTTAATAGGGCTATCGAATGCGCTTTTCCGCGGCGCTGTAGCTCTATTGGTTCCCGAGTTATGCGTTGGCTTCTTGGAAATTTTCGACATTCGACCTGGAAATCGGCGAAATTTTGCCTTCAATGACCTCTGGTGACCTGACCTTTGACCTGACCAAAAAATTGACCGAAGTGATTTCGTCATTATTTTTTACGCTCTTTCGAACGCCGCCTTCTGCGTATCGCTACGTGGCCCAGGAGCCGAGTTACAAGGGGGGTGTTCAAACACCCCCCCCCCCCCCAGCAGGGCGTGGAAATCCAGGACCCCCAGCAGGGCGCGGGTTAAAAAGCCGTCGGTGAAGGAAAAAAGACTGTTGGAATTGTCTCACTATCGCCATATATAAGTGTTAAACTTAATGTAGCCCTGTAGCCCATCATTGTTGAGTGGCTTCTTAGTTTTTGGAGTTTTAGTGCTAAGTAAGTTATTCTGATGACTACATTTTAACTTTTATTAACAAACTAATGATGCTAGAAATTCTCTGATCTTTTTGGTTGCGGAATTTGTATGAAAACCCTCCTATGTGTGACATGATGTGATATTGGATAATTCTCAAGATTCCCAAAATTCAATATCAAGTAGGTTTTCTTTCACATTGCTTAAATTTGGTTTAGTTTTTGTATTTTCCCAGTGGGTTTTGTTTGCATCAGTTTCCAAATTTTCTTAAATTGACATTAGTCGCAAAACCCATAGTGCACAAAGCTCTTGGCCCGGCCCGTCCATAGCCCGTTAACTAATGATATTTGGGGGCCCGGCCCAGCCCGTAGCCCAGCCCGGCCCATGGCCCGTTGGGCTGGCCCGGCCCGTGGCGAACACTGTTCTGCTAGTCCCAGCTGCACGGGGTCTGTCAACGTCAGTTTCCGCTGCTAGTTTCAAGTGTGAATCATGGATTTGCTACTTACAGAACCACGCAGAGAAGGGTGCATACTGCATACTCTAGGGAGGGATCTCTGATCGCTGCATAATTCCGCGGCTTTTCGACCATCGTAAGTGCTAAGGCGGGATTTCACGCCAATAAGTGTCACAGAGAATCATTTGATAACGAGTTGCACTAACCAGCTTCATGAATCACCGATGGCGTGTTACACGAGACTCAATTTGGCGGTGCGTGAGGACGTAAAAGGAAAGCAACTTGCAAAAGACACGTTTCAATTTACATTTACAATGCCCAGATACTGAAAGGATATTGCCAATAGGCTGTTTCGTGCAGATCATGCAACGGGCTATAAATTGGTCATTGGTCAGCTCGTATTCTGAATCGTCAGTCCATGACATGAGTCACGTTTCGTTTTATCATAAACCGTGAGTCGGAACCCTCCGAGTCACCATGCGGCATAAAATGTGAGCCAGCCTACCCAAACATTACGAACCATGAGCCAGAATCTCATGCTCACCGAGGTCATGACTATGAGACTCACAGACCATGATGAGTGTCTCGTGAGTTTCAACTCCCCACGGCTTGCAAGATTTCCCTGCTCACCCCCATTGCTTCTCCTTTCCTCCCTCCTGACGTTCCGTGAGTTCATCTCTTTCCCCCTAGGTCCTTGTGTTCCTCAATCCTCCTCCGGTTCCCATGCCCTACTCGCCCTGTCCTCTAGCTTCCATTTCCCTCCCTTCGCGTCCCGGGAATTCATCTAACTACTTCCCCCTATAGTCCCTCGGCCCTTGATTTTGCGCTCTCCAGTCCTCCGAGTTCCCCCTGTCCCACTCACCATGCACAGTGAGCCGGGCCGGCCGGCTGCGTCGCTCCCCTGCTCTGTTCCGCGCCACACACGTGTAGGCGCCCTCGTCATGGTGCCGCGCATCCGTCACCACCAGGTCAGTGCCGTCGACACGGAGCCGCCGTGACCCGGTCACGTCAAGCGGCTCTCCGTTGCGAAGCCAGGTGACCTCTGGCGGCGGATGACCCCGCGGCGGGTCACAGCGCAGGCGCGCCGTCTCTGTCTGCGCTACCTGCACGTCCTGCGGCGACACGCGAAACTCCTCCCGCAGCGCTGTGGAGAGGGAGGGATGTTGTCAGATCACATGGGTCAGAGCGGGGGAATGTAAGACACCTGTGCTATTTGTAACACTGAGGCAGACCAGGCGGCCGTGGGTGAACTCGGGGTAGGGTTTGGACAGGGTGAGGCTAACCACACGGCGCACGGGGGAGAAACACAGCCAGGAACTGCACACCTCGACACAGAACAGAGCCGATGAGTCGGCGACGAGACGGCTCACAGACGCCCTGGACTCCGGAGGTGTCTGCTGCGGCCACACAGCCTCTCAGAGTTCTGTGCTGACACACAGACGCCCTCAGTGTACCCGCCGCGGTCGGCGGTCGCCGCGGCTCCGACCGCTCGCTCGGCACGTGGCACCCCCATCAGCTGCACGTCGGCGACGCCACAACAATGGGCGCATTGAGCGCGCGGCTGCATTGGGCGCCGGCTCCATCGGCGCTCCATCTGCGGTCACCGACAGCAGCGCCGTCGGCGGCGACGACCAACGACGCGGCGGCGGCGAGTGACGCGCCGATAAAAGCCGCCTTCAGCGCTGCAGTTTTTGTACCTCGTCCACGCGACAATCCTGTAATGATTTCATTAACGGAGTGGCGCCACGAGAGTTGGATTAATGACGGGAGCTGGGGGACTATTCGCGGGCCGTGCATGGGCTACCACAATTATTCGCCGCTGGCAAGACAATACGAGTACAGCGCCGGCCTGAATATGTGCGGAATATGGAGCGGCGCCGTGGCCGTTCCGAGCCGAGGTGCGGCGGTATTCTCTCGGGACGTAGCTGCCGTAATAGGTCGTTCCGGCGCAAATATGGAGCATATTGCAGCCGCCGAACAACGCCGCAGGCCTGCCAAGGGTGTGTTCTACGGCCACACAGCGGCTCTTCCGTACGCCGGGCCTGGTCGGCAGAGATAGACGCCAGCCGCGGCTCGTCGAGGGCGTGTGGCGGGGAGGGAGCAGTCTGATCGAATGCATCCCGAGGCGGGGGTGTGCTGAGGTGTGAGAAGTAAGGATCCGCATGAGAATTACTTCTCTGACACCATCGCTCCGCCAAGGAGTGCCGCGCCCTTCCCGTCCACATCCCGGGGGCAGGGCGGACGGTCGGCCGGCCGACCGGCGCCTTCGGTCGTCGTTCACGACGCTGGTGACTCACGGCCGCACCGGGTGACCTACCGGCACACGTCACCTTCGACTCGAGCTCCGGTCCGCCGCTCGATACCGCTCACTGTCAGGGACAGACAGGTGAACAGAGCTGTCTGGGAACCCTCCTGCACTGTCGAGCAGTCTGTGCGAGCGGCAGTGTATCGCCGCGCGACCCTCCTCAGCCGCGCGGCGTGTCTGGCGTGCATCGTTTATAATGTATCTGATAATGACGTCGCCCTGCTGCATCCGAGTGGCTCGGGGCAGGTTACCGGAGCGGCGGGCGGGCCGGTGTTGATGCCAGAACAGGTTCCTCCGACGGCGCAGCTGATAATCAGACGGCGCCGAGACGGACGGTCTGTCTTCGGTGCGGGCGAATCGCTGTGCCGAGGGAGCTACACTGCGCCAGGGCGGTGACGTGTGCCGCCTGCGTCAATAGCCGTTAATTTCAGCTGGCCCAGTTATCGACTGGGCTGGCGGCGGCTGTGACCGCTCCGCCGGAGGTCTGACCCCAGGTGTGGCGGCGCCGACTGGGGGAGCGGGGCGGGGTGCACGGCAGCGGCGCCGGATCGGCCGACAGGCACGCTCCGGCCATGAAAAAGTTTACGGCCGCTCCTGGCTGAGTCGCTGCCTGCGCCGGTGCCGTGGCAACCCTCCACTTCCTGCCTCCCCCGCGCGGCGCCACTCCCAGTGAGTCCGGCGGCTCTCACCGGCGGCGCACCCCGCGCCGGCCCGGCGGGTCCGCGCGGCGACACGGGACGCATGTGAAACCGGGGACTGTGCTCCCCACCGTCCACCGTCCCCGCCGCCTTTCCAGCCGCTCTGTGTTTGTTTGGACTCTGTCCAGCCGGACCGTGCGACTATCGGCGCGGCGACACAGCCGAGAGTCGCTATCAGCGGGGCCAGGCGCCGTTCCAGGCCGTTAGCGACAGCCCCGAGATGGTCGCGCCGCCGCTCGATGATCGCGCCGCCGCGGCTGCCGCGGCTGTCGTCCCGACCAGTTGTCCGCCGGGCGCGACCCGCTGCCGGCCAACCGGTCCCCACTGACTTGTTGCCACAGTCGAGCGGCTAATTTACACACAGAGATGTGCAATAAATAAGAGGAGATTGCCTGCCTACATTAGCTGTTATGAAGACGGTGAGTTCGCGCCGGCCGGCGCCTGCCGCGGTGTTTTTTGATGGTGACAAGCTCTGCCCAGCCGAGGAATGAGCTCCCACAAATCTGCCTGAAGGCGGGCTGGCGAGCCGCCTAAAAAATGAACGCATTCCGGCGTCTGGTCTCATTAGGAGGTAATTGCTCGGCAAAACGTGCCAGCCACGGCCGAGCTGCTGCCGTGAGCTTCTGTCGGCTGCGGCACGTCTTGAATGCGTCTCATCTCCGGCCGAGCGCAGGAGCCGAGGAGATGGAACGCACATGTTTGTGGAACGACGCGTGAATGAAATCCGCTCAGTCAACCTCGGAGCAGGGCCAGCTCGCCAGGTGCTGGCAGCCGTATCTGATATACGGAACATTCGCCGCAGCTGTCGTACAGCAAAGCCGACATCTTGAGGGACCACCTTTGAGATCTCATGAGTCATGAATCGCGAGGTTACTGCTAACCACAAAGGCCGTGCTAAGCACCTAATGACGTGCAGTGTGAAAGAACGTCTTCTTTATGAACACCTAACCTTTCAGGCTCGTGTTTTAGAGAGCGCTTATAGGGGTGCCTGAAAACATACGACACCATTTCTTTGTCATTCAATTGAACCACTTACGGTAAATGGTGCGCTTATAGAAATTCCCGAGCTATGGTCTGGCTGGTGCCTGAAGGGTGAGAATGTTTGGGCAAAGTCCGCGACCATCCATTAGCTGGGCCAAAGGACCGCGCGGGGGACGTTTAGGTCGCCAGGCGTCAGTGAACCCGCTCCTTTCAAAGTTTGCCGAGCCGCACTACAAAGAGCACAAAGGGGCTGCCATTCGATTGGCTCAAGTGGCGGCTGGTGCGCCGGCGGCGGCGGCGACCACGGCTCACACGCGCGACATCGCCGACATCGCAGTGGCGAAAACACACAGTGTAACGCGCTGTGACCTGTTGGGCGCGGATGTTGGCGTTCCGGTGACCTCAGCCAGCCCTCAGCAGCGCCGCTCTGTGCGCGACGGAGCGATGACAGCCGTATCTGCGCAGTCCCGCAGCAGACCGCAGATGCAGATCTGGACACTGGACGATTGATGGCGTTTTAAGCGGCACCATTGTTGAAAAACGTCCCGTAAAAAGCCCGGCTAAGTATCCCCTCGCCGGTGACGGAAATGCATACGCTCGTCATACAGCTGACGCGTTCTTTCTCGCGCGACCGCCGCCGGGTCGTCACCTCCTCTCACAGTAAAAACGCTTTACGTGTCGCCGAAGACAGGTTGAGTTGCGCGCGGCAGCGGCGCGGCCGGTCATCGCGCTCCCATTAGTGCCACGGTGACAGGCAGAGGAGCTGCCCCCGCGCTGGTGAGGGCCTCCGCCCGCCGCCGCGCGCCGCCGGCCTCCCCTGGGCGGAGGGAGCGGACGGCGGCCTCCCGCGCTGCCGACCGCCCCGTACGCGCGGCTGGCAAAACATTTATCCTGATCTCAGGAGACGGCGCCGAGTGGCCGGCCGCGCGCCGCACGCCGCGTCGCCGGACCGCCGGCAGCCCACCACGCCTCCTGGCCGGGGGAGATCGATTTCCGCGTCACGACTCGTGCCGGAGACAGCTGAGGAGACGACGGTCCGCGCGGCGCCGCCGTCCGGCAGAACGGCCGGCCGCAATCAATCCGCTCCGCCGCCCCTCCGCCTCCGCGAGTAGAGCAATAATAGCGGCCACCGACGGCGCAGCTTTGTGGACAACTGACCGGCGGGGCCGATCAGCAGCCAGCGGTCAGCCAGCGGTGTGGTCCGCCGACCACAATCCACGGCGGGCGGGCAGCTCGGACGGCCGACAGACCACAGCTCACCGAGCGGGGCGTACGGCGACAGACCCGACGAGCGGCCGTCGTCGCAGGCAGTTGAGCAGCCTCCACAGCCAGCTGAACTGTCCGAATCGCTGCCATCCGGATCGACTCAAACCGCCCGTCTTCAAGGCTGGCCGGGCGTCGCGCCCATACTGTCTGTGAATGAGGTCTCGTTTGCCAGAGGCAGCTGGGAACCGGTCAGTTGGTCAGTGGCTGCCGGTAAGGCTATGAGCTGTATTGGTGCGGCGCTTCTCCCCACGGCTCCGGGCCGATTCGACGCCGGTGGGTGGCTCTCATGGGATTGGGGAGACTCTCACGTCCAACGTGACCACAAACGTCGGTAAGGCGTCGGCGGTAGCCACGACGGACGGCTGTGCTACAGTGGTTTAGCGCCGGAGTCTATACCGACACGCGCCGTCCGTGGCAGCCCTGCCGGCGGCGGGGCGGCGATGACGGCGGCGCGGGCGGCGCGGGCCGCTGATGAATCGGCTGGCGGTGGCGGCTGTCAGCAGCAGCGGCCCGGCGCGCCGCGGCCGATCGAGACAGAGTGCGTGCCGCTCGCAGCCTGACGCGTCCCGGTAACACGCCGTAATGGAGCGCCAGGGACGCGGCGGCGGCAGCAGAGGCGCCGACCACCCGTCTGACGACCCCCGCCGCCGCCGGCCCTGTTTGTTGAGATGTGTCATGCCGGTCGCTCTGACGGATCGCCAGGACAGGTCGGCTCCTGGCACTGCCACCGGCTCCGAACCAACCCGTGTCACCGGCGTGTCAACGACATGTCATCGGTGTGTCGCCGGCCGTGTCAGCCGCCGGAAAATACTGTTCGTTTGTTTATTCAGTGCGAGGTGGGTGACATCTTCATTTTTCTAGTGCAGCCAAGTGTGTCATTGGAGCTGTTGCAATTTAGGAAGTTGAATGGGGACGTGCACGAATTAAAACATGCGCAACAGAACGCACTGGCTGGGTGTAGATAAAATCAGTGCGTACCGTGTATAAATGCGCGGTATCTGGTTCCCCGCCGCCGTTTCACCGTTGCACACTGCTTCGGTTTCGCACATTGACGTCGCAATCCGTTTCTACACGACGACCCGTGTACGCGTCCGACACCTGATCTCAAGTGGAATCGACCAGTAAATTCCTACACGGCAAATCGCCGCAGTAAATTTCATATCCCTTTCGCTGTCGCTATTGCCACTTCGATATAAGGCTAGGCCTACATAGCACCGTTACCTATGGCCATCAATATACATGTAAAGGGCCCCTGCTGGGCCATATCAGAGTAACAAGGTGCGCTGAATGTGCGTGCGAGTGTCCATAACTCACCTGGGCCGCGTGAGGTCCCGCGGTGAAAACTGCACCCAGCGACATATGCACACGCACATGCAAAGCGGCATATTTCGCCTGATGCAGTCCGCTCGTGCAGATGAATAATGTGCCGCGGGGTCAGCTCTTTACAGCGGTCACATTGTATATCAGCGCGACACGCCCGTGTCCGCGGCGCTCGTAGATATGCGCCGTTTCCAGCCCGGCCGGCTATGACCATTGAAATGCAGCGAGCGGCGGATCGGGGGACCGCGGGTTGTGTGTCCGACTGTCGGTCCCTCGGAGGCGGTGTCACACAGCCGCTCTGTCGACAGTCAACGGCCCGCTGACCGATCACCGCCGGCCGACACGGCGCCGGCGACATTTGAGCCCCGCTGGCGTCGGCGCCTGTCACAAAGGGCACCCTGTGCGGCTGCAGCAGCGCGCGTGAGCGGCCGACCCCCGGCCCCGGCGCTGCGCGCGCCGCGCTGACTCGCCCACTCGCAAATGGCTGACTCGCCTGAGTTGAGTCGCTGACTCGAACCAGACCCACTGAATTCTAGCAGGAACGACTATATGAGTTTGTCGTCCGGCAGCAATGAAGTCGTGCCTTCCCGACCCGGAAACGGTGTAGTCAGCGGTCATGAGTTGAGTGAATGACATGATGTGTGATGTAGCATGATGGACACAATAGGGAATGTGAGTAGCGTATGAGTCAGGCGCGCGGCGAGACTGAGCTGCGGGACGTGACCCGGTGACCCAGTGTGAGTCATCCGCCGCCGCCGCCGGACGTCGGGGCGGCCGGGTTACGCCCCCTGATCAGTTGCACAGGGGATGACGTATGACAATGTGATTGGCTAATGATGATGCGCGATGACGTGTGCGTGAGAGCTATGGTCTGGTTGGGAGTGTGATTGCTGGGCAGTTGGCTGAGAGGCTCGGAAGAGAGCGGAATATAGCTTTCTTGGTTACGTGGAAGCAGGAGTTCTAAATCCCTACAAGCTATTTCGGCATTTCGACATCATCATGGACACACCGACAGAGACGGGCGCTGTGGTGCAGGAATCTGAGCAGGTCCGTCTCGGAGCTGGACTCGATCCTCGCCTCATCGACGAGTACGACGGGAGCGGCGACGTCGTCGAATGGCACACGCAGGCGTCACTGCTCTGTGAGTATCGCGGTGTGTCGGCGGCGGAGGTGTTGCCCATGCGGCTGAAAGGTGGTGCTTTCGCCGTGTGGTCACAGCTGTCCGCGGTGGACCGCCGGTCAGCAACGGCGACACGAGACGCCTTGTTTAAGGCGTTCGCCATGGACGACTTCGCGGCTCACACAGCATTCGTCGCACGTCGGCTAGAGCCGGGAGAGAGCGCTGATGTCTTCCTGGCGAGTCTGCGCCGCTATGCTGCCCTGTTCGGCGGCGTGACGGACCGACAGCTGGTAGCTGCCTTCGTCAACGGTCTGCCGGCGTCCGTGGCGGACACAATCCGAGCAGGAACCAGGTCAGAGCAACTCAGTCTGGAGAGCACAGTCGCCCGCGCGCGGGCGGTGCTTGGTAATGACCAGACGCAAGCTGTGGCGGCGGTTCACAATGATCTGCAGCGGCGGCAGCGACCGAAGCGCCCACCTCGTCCCAGACGCTGCTGGACGTGTGTGACTGAGGGTCATCTCGCCGCGGCCTGCCCAAACGCCTCGGGGGACGTGTCAGCGCGAGCACTGTCCCCGGAGCAATAGATCGCGTCCTCCCTGTGATCCAGAGCAAGGTAGACGGTCGTGAGCGGCGTGTATTAGTGGACACTGGTTGCACAGACACGCTCGTGCACAAGGATTGTTGTGAGCAGTGGACACCGCGGACGGTGATGATGAGGACTGTGAACGGTGGGTCGTTGCGGTGTAGTGGGACGGCCAAAGTCACCATGGAGTGCCAAGGCAAACGAGTGACGCTCGCAGCCTTTGTCGTGCCTGATCGTCCATTGGGAGTGGACATGGTGCTGGGCATGTCGGGCATCACGGCCCTAGGTGGCATCAGCCTGAGGACGCCGACAGACGTGCGGATCTGTGCGGCGGCGGCGGCTGAGGTCGACCCCCAGGGGCTGGCGCTGGATGCAGCAGACTTCTCGGCCCGGTTCGAGGCACGAACTGGAGAGTGGACGGTGGCATGGAAGTGGGCAGACGGGGAAGGCCCGGAGTATCTGCAGAACCAGGTCGCCCAGTATGCCGTGCCGCCGGAAGCTCGATCAGCATATGACGCCGAGCTGGAGCTGTGGATCCGGGAAGGATGGCTGCAGCCGTACGACGAGCGGGTGGATGGCCCAGTCCGAGGTTTAATCCCTCTGATGGCGGTCCCGCAGCCAAATCAGGACAAGGTGAGGCCTGTCCTGGACTACCGTGAGCTGAATGGTCACATAATCGCACACACTGCAGATGCGGACGTTTGCGCCGATCAGCTTCGTCGCTGGCGGCGGCATGGCGCTCGCATTGCTGTAGTGGACTTGCGGAAGGCGTACCTTCAGCTCCGGTTGGATCGGCGGCTGCGACCGTACCAGACGGTGGAGGTGCGAGGTCAGAGATACTGCCTGACTCGCATCGGATTCGGCCTGAGCATCGCACCGGCTGTCATGAAGGCCGTGGTAAGAGCCGTCCTGCTCCAGGATGAAGTGGTGGCCCGAGGAGTGCTGCCCTATGTGGACGATCTCCTGGTGGACGAAGAAATCGTCAGCGCGGACCACGTGGTGGAGCACTTCGCCCGGTACGGCCTGGACTGCAAGCCGCCGGAGCGGGCGGCGGAGGGAGCACGGCTGCTCGGACTGCGGGTGAGTGCGGTCGCTGGAGAGCTGTGCTGGCGTCGTGACAACCCAGTGCCGGCGCCCCCGGAAGTGCTGACGCGTCGGGCTGTGTTTGCTTGGTGTGGTCAGCTGGTGTCCCATCTGCCAGTGGTGGGATGGCTGCGACCAGCGGCCGCGTGGCTCAAACGGCGCGTCAATGCTCTAACAGCAGGATGGGACGACCCAACAGAGGACGTGGGGCTGCGCGGGCAGGTCGATCATGTCGTGACCCGACTGAACGACAGTGACCCGGCTCGAGGCCCATGGCGGCTGAAGGGGGGCAAGTTGGTGGTCTGGACGGACGCTAGCTCTATCGCGGCCGGCGTCGTCCTGGAGGACCCCGAGGGTGGCGTCGTGGAGGATGCGAGCTGGCTGCGGCCTGAGTCGAAGGCGGCGATGCACATAAACATGGCTGAACTGGACGCGGCGCTCAGCGGCGTGAACATGGCAATCGCCTGGGGCATCACCATCATCGATCTCTGCACGGACTCGGCTACGGTCCACAAATGGATCGATGACGCCCTGACCGGCCGCTCGCGCCTGCGGACGAAGGCACACGGGGAAATGCTCATCCGCCGGAGGATCGACGTCATCCGTCAGCTGGTGGAGGAGTTCAACCTGAGGCTGACAGTCGTCCTGGTGAAGTCCGCAGACAACCTGGCGGATGCACTGACCCGTGTGCCAAAGGAGTGGCTCCAAACACCGGACCCAGAGCCTGCCGCACGGCCGGTGGCTGCCGCGGCAATCGCGGACCCACGGCCGGATGTCGACCCCGCACGGATACGCGCAGTGCACGAAAGTACTGGACATCAGGGAGTCCGTCGGACCCTCTGGTACGTGCGGCGGAATGAAGACGCCCGTGCCACCCGGTCGGCAGTGCGCGCCGTGATCCAACAGTGTGATGTGTGCCAGTCCATTGACCCAGCACCGGTACGTTGGCAGCAAGGGTCACTGAGTGTGCCGCTGACGTGGGAACGGCTGGCGATCGACGTTACGCACTACCGGGAACGGTCCTATCTGACTGTTATTGATTGTGGACCATCCCGGTATGGAATTTGGCGACTACTGCGCCGGTCAGATGCGGCTGAGGTGACGAACCAGCTGGAAAACATCTTCCTGGAAAGAGGCGCGCCCGCAGAGCTTCTGCTGGACAACGCCACGGAGTTCCGCAGTCGTCGGATGGCGGCATTCGCCGCGCGGTGGGGCGTCCGGCTGCGCTTCCGGGCGGTGCACGAGGCGGGCGGCAACGGCATCGTCGAGCGCCACCATCGGACAGTCAAGGTGATGGCAGCCCGACAAGGCTGTACAATCGGGGAAGCAGTGCACCGCTATAACGCCACGCCTCGTGACGGGATGCATCCTAGCAGCGCTCCTGCAGCAGGTGTCTTCCAGCGCGCTGGCCACGACCTCCCGCTGAACATCGACGAACCCGGCCGAGCGGTGTCCAAAGTGGACGATGGCGTCCAGAGTGCACGCAAAGCGTTCCGGGTCGGTGACGCTGTGTGGATACGCCGCCGAGGTCAGCCGACGCGGTGCACGGACGTGTCGCGGCGGGGCGTGGTGACCCGACTGTTACCGGCACCACTGGTGGAGGTGGATGGTGCCCCGTGGCATGTGCGCTGCGTCCGACGACGGTTCGAGGAGGTTGGCGACACAGACAGTATGAGTGACTGTGAGTCCGAACCTGAAGACTGCCTATCAGAGATCAGGACGCTGCGGCTGCACGAGAAGCCGTCCGGTTCGGTGTCGGGGACGGGACAGGACACTGACCCCCCGCCTCCCGAGCCGCCCGATACGGGAGCACCGGTGGAGACGAGTGAAGATGCAGCTGACGTTCCGAGTGAGACGTTCAGCGGTGCACGGGAGGACGCTCAGAGTGAGGTTAAGCCCAACGAGAACAGAATGGCCAAACCGTACTGCGGCGTAGTACACGTGTGAGAAGAGCCCCGGAAGAGCTGTATGGACAGAGTGTGCCAAGCGAGTGTATCGATGTTGATGATGAATAATGATGATGATTACTGATAATCAGGTGGAGGTGTAGTCAGCGGTCATGAGTTGAGTGAATGACATGATGTGTGATGTAGCATGATGGACACAATAGGGAATGTGAGTAGCGTATGAGTCAGGCGCGCGGCGAGACTGAGCTGCGGGACGTGACCCGGTGACCCAGTGTGAGTCATCCGCCGCCGCCGCCGGACGTCGGGGCGGCCGGGTTACGCCCCCTGATCAGTTGCACAGGGGATGACGTATGACAATGTGATTGGCTAATGATGATGCGCGATGACGTGTGCGTGAGAGCTATGGTCTGGTTGGGAGTGTGATTGCTGGGCAGTTGGCTGAGAGGCTCGGAGGAGAGCGGAATATAGCTTTCTTGGTTACGTGGAAGCAGGAGTTCTAAATCCCTACAAACGGTCAGTTGGGTTTTATTTCATTTCCGAGACCGACTCCGGCCCAAAGTTCCATTTACAGCAGCTGAGCCAGAAAAATATTGAAACATCATTTTGCTGAAACTACCCGGTCTGCAGTCCGATTTTAAAGTCGAGTTTAGCCCTCTGCTCTGGCCGAGCCCATGAGCGTAATTTGTCTTCCCGGCCGCGCGGGGCTACTCTAACGACCGTTTAAGCAGGTAGCTTCCGACCAACTCCTGCCGGCCGGGGCGGCGCGGCCGGCCAGCTATATATGCGTCTGGGGCGGGCGCTGCTCGGCGGCGCGCTCCTGCACCGATTGCCTTTGATGGGTGTCAGCGGGGCTATTTTTCGCCGCAGCTCGCCGGCCGCCGACCACCGCTATCGACCGGACGACGGCGCGGCGCGGAGCGGCCGGCTCACGGCGGCGCCGCACGCACGCGCCGGCACGGCCGGACGACGGTCAGCGGCGGGAGGTGGCCTGCACAGTGCACACTGGCCTCTGCACTCGGCCCGCTCCCAGCCCCACGGCAGGGACGGCGAGGTCGCGCGGAGGCCGCCAGCGACAGCGTGGTGACGGGACCGGCACGCGCTGCCGCCGCCGCCGGCAACTCGATGACACTGTGATGGTGGCCGTGACAGCGGTCCGTGACGAGGTGGTGACAGCGCGACGATGACAGCGGCTGGGGCGTGACTGTCCACTGGTCGGAGCGCCGCGCTGACAACGCTCCCTCTCATCCTCCACCACCTCCCAGCCTCCATCCGCTCACCGCCCATCGCAGACAAATTGAGCCGGCAGTCCACCCTTCAGACGGCGGAGCCGCGGATTTGCTGACGCCACCACGGGAGCCGAACCGCCGTCAGCCGAAATCAAATGAATTGATCATGCAGCCCGTTCGGGCGTCGCGCTGCTGCTCCGCGCGTTCCCCGTCCACCGGTCTCGTTCGTTCCGTCCTGTGCCCGTCCTGATATAAAATGCAGTGTCGTTACACCGTTTCTGCTGTTCTGCAGCGGACGAGTGTCGGTGTTCGGAGGACGATGGTATAATTTTCCGGCGGGGACGGCGCGCTCTGCGGACCGCCGATGGACAGAGTCCGGCCGGCAGACGCCCGCAGCCGACCCCCGACTGCAGACGGACGCGCACTCGATAAATCATCACCGCCGCACGCCTCCCCATTAGCATACACTGCATCATGCTTGTTATGCAGACGCGGTGCTTAGACGGGCATTGTGCAGAAGACGACTTTCAATGAATCTATAAGTCGGTCTACCACCGGCACTCGGAGGGCTTTGATGTGCGTCGGGCCGGACCGCCTCCTCGCCGGCTGAATGGCGATCGGTTTTCGGCGCAGCAGTCGTTAGACGTGGTAATAGGTGGGTACAAAGCGACGCCAATCGACTCGTGCAAATCATACTGACTGCAGAACCGGCCCTAACGGCGGACGATTAGGTACCACATGGCCGTTTATAGCATGATAAGTATATTGGACTAACGGACGAGATGAATATCGCTACTTTGAAAGAACACGAATGTGAAATTCCACTGATAGGGTGAACGGTAAGGCGGGGTCCTCATTCCCCCGCCTGCACGAATGGTTAAGAGAAAAATACGATGCCGGGTTCTCCGAAAAAAGGACTAGGCCCGGAAACGGAGAAGGTAACAGGTGGCCAAATGGTAGCGTGCCAAGTGACTACATGGATGGGGTTATTGCCATGGGATTATTGGAGAGATTAGGTATGCCGTTAGAAGCCTTCAAGCGCCGCGAGGTATTAAAAATGTACACAGTAAAAAGCTAAAATCAGTGACAAAGATGCATGACATGTTTTGTCGATTAGCGTAATTGTTTTTCAATAAAAATGTGAACAAAGTTGCCATTGCTTTTGCTCTGATGCCAAAAGCGTGTATGAAAACGGTCTACGTAAATGCAAAGCTGGCAGAAGATGAGTCGCCTGTGAAAATCACGCAGCCTCATCAGCGTTAGCGCGTGAGTGTACATTTCCATCGCTAGATGTCACTAGTATCAAACGCCTGAAGATATGCTGTTCCGCAATACACGCTCACGGTAGGCAGTTACTCGGAGTAGGCGCGCGCCATTTAGTGAATGAGCCGCTTGTTGACAATGCTCGACATTCAGAAACCGACCTGAACATGATCAGATATCGGACTATGTCCTGGCTGCTAGCATTCAATTGCACCATTACAGGCATTCCAGAAATACCGTATGACAATTGACGTATAACGTGTAACGACCCGGTAAGTTTAGTAAGGCTGCTGGAAAGTCAACAGCGCGCCGGAGGACACGAAATAAGACCTGAAGCGTATGTACTGTTTGCAGTGTGTTTCAACTATGTACTCCCGCCATGATGCCGCTCCCCCTCGGGCATCCCCTCCCCCAATTCTGGGTCTCACTCACCTGCTATCTGCAGCGTGGCGTTTCGGCTGCGCGCTTCGCCGTGCCGGTTGGCCGCCACACACCAGTAGACTCCAGCATCATCCTCTTTGCGCACCTCCACAAAGTAGAGCGTGTTGCCGTGCAGGAAGAACCTCTCGGGTCCCTCGCCGGGTACCAGCGGGCGGCCATCTTTGAACCAGCTGACGATCGGGGTGGGCTCGCCCTCGGCTTTGCAGTGTAAGGTCACCGGCTGACCGCGCACCACCAGCTCACTGTTGGGCTGCTCGGTGATACGAGGTGCGGCGCCGTCACCTGCCGCAGGTCAGGGCGCCGGGTCAGTGGGGAGCCGGGCGCACTGTGGGGTCTCTTTAGGCTGCCAAGGTCACCAAATGGCAATGCAACACTTACGGGTAGGTATGTGCTCCGTGAGTTGGACACGAAAAAAAAAACACGAATTAAGGCGTATAGCAGTGCAGCAATAAAATGCTGAACCATCACACCTCATTAATCCAATGATAACGAATGAAGTCCTGCGCTTAATCCAGCAGGACCACTGTTCATGCTTCGTACCAGCTCGTCCTTCCTGGGTTTGAAAAAAAAAGACTGGCCGAGTTAAGTCATACCCAAATAAGTCCTGGAGCATATGAAATGGAGCCCGACACCACGCTCGCGGTTTAAAAATTGTGGCCTTACAGGGTGTCTCACAAGTTCGTTCACACATTTCCCATGCCAATAAAGCATATAAGAACCGGCCAAAAGTATAAGGTTTTGGTGTCTGTGTGTACACTAGACAAATATGCATGCTTTGACAACTGATTAAGAAGGTTGGAAACCAACTTCTTTGCTGTATCCCCAAAAATATTTGCCCATACCGATTTTTGTTGCTCCGTCAGCTGCCGGAGGCTGATAAAAGGTTACCAGCTTTCAAGCTCTTGCAGGGGAATCCCCTGCAGTTTCTGCGTCGGATTTAGTTTTGACTAGCTCCCCGGCAACATCTGATTTTCCCTGAAAGCCGACAGCTTGCATCGACACCATTCTTGAGTATTTTGTAGGCATTCTCTGGCGCTAACTCCTTCATGAATGACTGGCGCCGACATCCCAAGCGCCATTTTCCTTTTCAAAACGACCCCAGTCCTGAACAAACGGGAAGTACCAGGAGTAGGTTTTTCGCATCATATGGTAGCAGAATGTGTCGGACGTCTGTTTCTCACACACATTGTGCAAATTTTGCAAATTTCAAGCGCTCGTCATTCCCCATGCCAAGACCTTCGCTCGGTTGCGGAGTGTTTTCCTCGGGAGATGTTCTGCTTTGTAAACGGCCCAAACCTGTCCATCGTGTGGTTTTATCGGGATTTTGTGTTTAAAAGAAAATTATTCGTTGCAGATCTGCCTCTTGAAACTTCGTTAGATAAAATTTTACAATAACTGAGACTTTTGGAGGGTCAGGTGTCCTTGGCATTGACGATTTTTGTGTTATTGTCCCCAAAAATTAGCGTTATGGATATTATAAACAATTTTAAATTATAATTTGTCTTTATTTTACGATGACCTGCACTTTTTGAAAATGGGTAACCTCTGTCTGTGACCTTCTTGCCAGTTTTCAATAGTTATGACCGCATTTTCAGCTGCCTTCCGGAACACGAGTCTGCTGTCGTGCGAGGGTCGTTCAAAACGCCGTTAGTCTCGCATGGTTTCGTCCTTCAAAAATTTTAGCCACCGTTTTTATGAGATGATCATCATGTTGCACTCATCCTCGCCGACACTTAGCCATGTGTCATTTCCGACTTAACCATTCCCATTACTCCTGAAACCGAGAGTTTCACAACATACCCGACTTTGCAACCTACATTTTCGTGGCTGACCCATGGTCAGAGGTGAACCCTTTTTGTGAGCTCATGAAGGGTCGAATGCACTTGAAAACAATGGGACTGCTTGAGGAAGGTTGTCACCAATGCCCATGCAAAATTTCGACCGTTAATTTCTTGTTGATTCAGAATTATTGACAAAAAAGCATGGCTGGTACCTGTGAACGAACTTTTGAGACACCCTGTAGTACGAGTTTAATAAGCTTGGTGACGTTATCTAGGCCCCGGCACGACGCTAATTTCCGACATAAATTTACGTCAAATCACTTTTATCTTGACATTCGTGCACTTAAATAGTCATTAAGCATGGGCAACACCCAAAAGCTTTCAGATCAGAACTTGTCATTCTATGAAAACCATTTTGATCAACAAATTGGGGTCAACCGTATGCGTCCATTAGGTACCTAGTGTCTGCAACGACAGTTCTTCCATATCCATCGTTCTTTGCATGGAATACGTAAAATGATCCAACATTAGGGGCATTTATGGGTGTAATTGAAGACAAAAAAGCAAAGAATGCATGTTCTAGCTAGCCGCCCAGCCATTGTCTTTAGCTGGACTGTACGCATAATTGCTGTTTTATGGCTGATCGTCGTTGATAGCTTGGGTGTTTCCGCCCAAATAATGCTCGGTGCAGATCTGATGTATCCCACGCGTCTCACGTCTGGCCCACGCCAGCACACCAACGCATTTCAACATGGCCATTGGTGGTAGGGATGTCTCACGCTTGTGATAGACGATAGACAGCACTTACGTAAGAATTGGCTCATGCCAATTGTCATTGACGGATATGGGATCTCATTCAGTTGCATGTGCAATTCTAGTAGCAAATGAATGTGATTGTCATGGTAAGGTATAAGGATCATAATAAAAGCCTTTTGACTAAAATGACCGGTCACGAGACAGTCATCCCAGTCAGCAGAAACGACAGAAATTAACGTAATATATCACAATGTAGTGTAACTAATGTGCGCCACCGAGGCATAGGTTATTTAAATAATACTTCTGCAAGTCTCTGTAGAAAAGTTACAACGAAAAAGCCCTTGATCTTCCTCATTGAGGCAAACCTCGGTCAACCTGATAAATCACCTGGCGTTGTCTTCCCAAACCGTAATCACCACCTTTAGTACATACTGCTGTAAGAATTACATCCAGAATTGGCCATACCAGTCATCCATATGAGCGTTATGAGCAATAAGCGTCCACAGGTCGCGCTACGGGAGGTAGGGGTCAAGTGTTTCCAAACGAACCGCGCTCACACGAGCACCCACTCGTGACCGCCGAGCATGACTTTCAAACGGGACGACCCCGCTACCGGTGGTCCGCTCCCTGATGGCTTCTTCTGCATGTCGCGGGCCGAGGAGTGGCCTGGTGGAACCGGCCGGACCCGTGATCATCGAGTTAGCTCGTTTCCTGGTATGGCGGCTCGCGTGCCGGCCGCCCGTCTGCGGCGGCGCTGCACGCTGGTCCGTGTACCGACAGACGCGCGCGGCAACTCCACCCGCCTGGAAATGGGTCCGTGAACCCGCCGGCCGGCGCGGCGGTGTGAAAACCAGCGGCGGCGCGTTATACATCCGGCCGACGGCCTGTGATCTGTGCCGGCCAGAGGTTTGAGGCTCTCGTAATGTTCGCGAGCCGTTGCAGAAAGCTGGCACAAATTCGTGATTCCGATGGGAACTTGATGGTGGTTTTGGATCTCGGTTACACTACATCGCACTATGGTTGGAAACGGCCTCACGGATGGCCGTGGGCAATTTCGGAATATATGTATATTTGGGGTGTCATTCTGTTGGAAATTGATGAAATGTTTTGAATTGGGCAGCAAAAATTATTTAGTTGCGCATTTAGTCTCCATTATTGTACGTGGAATCGGGAGTTTCTGATAGTGACTTTTTTCGTGCGCCGTCAAAGGTTTAAACAACCGCGCTGTTGATAGCATGTGGAGTACCTCCATGACGTTGTAAAACTGGATTATTATATATCAAAATAATCCTTGTTATGTTGGCTATCGAGTGGAGTGACTCTTTTTCCCATGCGTGTTTAAAATCAGGAACGGCATTGCATTCTGTTTGCAGTGTCACCACAGCAATATTTGCAAAATTACGTTTATGTTTCATTGGACATACAAAAAGTTCTCCATCGACCTCCATTGAGCTTTTTGGCAGAATAAATCTCTGTTCAATTCTGCGTAAGTGGAACGTAAAAGCAGACTGCGCACTTGTGCGCAAAATCGTCCATGAAGCTTCATCTCCCGAGGCGTACCTACCCGTCGCTTCGTTAGCACCAGGTCGGCTCGTCAGTCTTGCAATCGCTTATCCTTATAAATGATGGTAAGAAGCAGGGTTGCGGAGTCGTGGTGGCGCCAAATCCGACTCCGACTACGACTCCGACTCCTGACTCGTTGCCATGACTCCGGCCGACTCTGTCTCCGACTCCGGACCCCTGCCAGTGTTTCGGAGTCGTGATGGAGCTGTTCCGATTCGGACCGATCCGACTTCCACTGCGGGCTCCTGACCGACCCCGACTCCGACTCCGACTCCTGGCTCGTTGCCACGACTCTGGGCGACTCTGACTCCGACTCCGACTCTGACTCCGACTCTGACTTCGACTCCGCACCCCTCGTAAGAAGTAACTGCTCACCCCTGCACCTGGAGTATGGATATCGTGCAAACGTGTATGGATATCCTGGAGTATGGATATGGATATCCACCGACAGAGCAGACATACAGACATTCTGTAAACGCCATTACACTGCCAATACCATGGCAAATCAAATGGCTATCTATGGTTTTTGATCATTGTTCTACGTTTTCCAAAATCTTGAACTGAATGTTGGCAATTTCTCGTGACTACTTCACGACCATGACGCATGCATTTCTGAAATTGATCTTTTTTCAACCAGCCAGGTACTCGTATGATAAAATGAATGTCACCATCGTGTTCTACGCCCAAAAGTACCCATAAAACATGTGTCATGCATGGGCTGCGAATAGGTACCAGTTTTAATTTTCGGGGTTATGTGCTTACCTGATTGACCTGACTTTGACCCTGGCCAGTGGCCTATGTTTGACTGACCCCTACATTGATCTGACACTCTTTTAGCACTTATATGAAGGGTTGTGACAGTTGTGACAGTTGTGACAGATTGTTTAGGACCAACTGATGACTGAATTTATTTAGGACCAACTGATGACGATATATTCGAAACGCGAAACGCGAGGCACCGATTGCGAGGTTCTAAAGTCCATGCTACTGAAAGCCCGATTTCAAGTGTTTGACCTGACTTTGACCCGACCTGTGACCTCGAAATTCAGCTTTAAAGTATTCATGTGAATCGTCTCGTCGCGTTCTTCTTTCGTTTGCCGCGCCTCGTGCGTTTCGCTGCGCCTATTTGTTCGCGAGTTATCGGCTGGGGGCGTTGAACGCCTCCCCCCCCCCCGGCAAACGGCGGATGGGGGAAATACCCCAGCAACTGCCGGGTTAATCTGACGCATGTTTTGTCATTTGATCGTCATTTTATTTCTTACTTTTTTGCCCAATCTAAAAAAAAATAATAAATACTCTTTCTCCAAATTTTTGACCCTTTATGACCAATAGTAAGACACTGTGCGTCACTACGTTGATATTTCTCGCCCTAAAGCATAACAACAATATCCATTCAGTAATAGCAGTATTCAAAACATGTTCAAAATGCCTCGCGATATCGATAACATAACGAAAGACATAGGCGACTTATAACATACTTGCAATGATGACGTCACACATGCGTGACGTGACGTGACCTCGTCATTTCTGAGTTACTGTATGATGCACGAAAGACACTGGTATACCTATGCAAAGTTTCATCGCAGTCGGTCTACGCATTAACAAGTTATGGGCAAAACATTTTTTCGCGTTGACCCCCGGCCATCCGTGAGGCCGTTTCCAACCATAGTGCATCGTGCCGACGTGCATTTCACAACCACATAGGCCACAGCCGCCTTTTCAACGCTACCATTTTTGTCTTCTCCACACCCTACCTCAGTTCCTCAGCCCTCTGACCCCCTTTGGACCCTCCCTCTCCGGAATGTCCCCCCCCCCCCACGACTCTGCGGTCGTGCCGACCCAGAGCGGTACATTTGGCCGCCGGCTACAAAAACTGCGCGGGTCGCCGTTTTTGCCCATCCGATCATTTGTCAGCATTTGCATGATACACATCTTCGTGGAGGTGTGGGCGGCCCTGATGGCTGGGGAGGGGGAGGAGGGGGTTTAAGGACCGGGGAGAGGACGGGGTGGGGTGCGAAGCCGCTGAGGGGCCGGGAGGGATCAGTGGAGGTGCAATTGTTGATCCCCGCTCAATGGATCGCCGCTGGAGGGAGCTCTAAGCCAGTCGCAGCGCGCTGACAGGCCACTCCGGTGGCGTGTGGGTGTGATGGGGGTGCAGCCGGGGTGCGAACGGGGTGCGCCGGGAGGGTGCCGGGTGCAGGGGAGGTGCAGAACCGCAGAGTCCGCCGTAGGACGGTCGCAGGCCTCCGTTTGTAGCCGTGCTCCGTTTATTTATCATACCGGTGCGCCGGCGAGGTCTGGTGGGAGAGAGGTGAGACGGAGAGAGGGAGAGGTGAGACGGAGAGGGAGAGAAGGGAAACGCCGCCGGACAGGATCGGCACTTAGCTCCCCTCCAGCGTCACCCCAGCCGGGAAAATGGTTCAGAACTGGCCGAAATGGCTCTCTGGGAAAGGAAACCGTCTGAAATTGCCGCCGTCTCTGCAGGTGGCAGATGGGGGACGGCGGGGACTGGGAGAGCAGGGACCGGGAGAGGGGGACTGGTGGTTACCGAGGGGCAGAGGGGACACCTCGGCCACCAGATGATACAGGCTATTTGTTTATTTGTACGCGGCGCACGGCTCGGATATACAGGAAGTGACTGAGGGGTTGGCCTCTGCCCGGAAGGCACGCTCGGGCATACACAGAGCTCTGATTGATGGAGGCGGAGACAGAGGAATAAACACGACGGTCGCACCGGCCCAGTGCCCTCCTACTCAGCAGCCACTCATCTGGGGACCGCAGCGAACGCGGCCGGCGGCGCCACGCCACACCGACAACACCGCCATTTTTGTCCGCAATAATAAATATACAGAGACCCAAGTGCTAAGTCCAGAGTTTGCCATGTTTATGGCGGGCATTTAGCTTCCACAAGAAGTCCCACCGCGAATGTATCGCGGTCGTTTGGGAATCACAAACTCCAGACGCGTATCAACGGCTGTCAGCGTGATAGAAGACGGCAGTCGCTGTCTTCGCCGCTGGCACCTACTTTCCAGCTGTTTTGCAGGGTCTGATTAGTGAGACCAACTGCTAGTGCAGCCGCCCGGGACCGGGTTCTTCCACCACCTGGCCGCCCCCTCAGCCCGGACCCCGGACCCCGGACCCCGGGACCCGGGCTCCCCAATTTGTCACCCTTTCCGGCAGCGCACCGGTGTCGCGTTTCGAGCACGCTTCATTTGACGCGCCGCGCCCCGAAAAGCGCCTGCAAATTAGCCGTGCATGCGAACAATCGGCCGACTAAGAGCCGGCCCAGCTGTCGACGACGCGTCGCCATGGAAACCGCTCGGACCGGCCGTGGCAAGCAATACTTTGTCATGTCACAGTGCTGCACTTATCCCCACTGAATGGGTGCATTAAAGCATATGGCTCCTGTAACTTTGAGCAGGTTACATGTCTTTATTCTCAGATTCCTAAGCGAGCCGTATAGTTAAAACGCATATTTCATCCAAAGGATATCCTTCTTTATCCAAAAGCAATGAATTTAATATACTACCAATATAAATGATTTAACATCATCCTCGCTCTAATTTCGAGCGTCTCACAATTTTCTGTAAGCCGTTCGCTCTGGCCATTTTATCCGACCGAGTCGCTGAACCGGCTGGCGCTCCATCTACGCGGTCTGATGCCGCGGCCAGCGCTGTCGGCCAGAGACACTAATCTGGCGACACATTTGGCTCCATCAAGACGACGAAAGACGCAGCGCACTAATGAAGGCAATCAGGGGCGACATCTGGCGTCGGTGCGACGACCGTCGTCGTCCCCCGTCCGCCCGTCGTCTGTCCGTCCCTCCGTCGCGCGCTCGCCAGACGCCGCGGTTTTCTGCCCTGATTGTCCCCGGCCCCAAGTCTCTTGGCGAGACGCTCTTTGTCCCCAGCCAATCACGACACCAATCGTGTCCAGCGCACGGGAGGGGGTCTTGGGCAGCAGCAGAGCCGCCGCGGACGCACACACGAGCGCAGGCGTTCCGTGTCAAAAATCCAGCCCCGTGTCAAACTCGCCGGAGGCTGATGCTCTTTTGAATGACGCCCATTAATTGATTAGCCGACAGCGAGTTGCCAGCGTTGTCGACGTGGCTGCATTTATTAACATCAGAACGGGACGACGTGGCGAGGGCACCGCCGGATCCGTGACGCGCGCGCCGCTCGCATCTCATCTATGCACGTCTCGTGGCGGCGAAAGGCGCATCTCTCAGCTGGATTCAGCTGTCAAACGCTCACTCGGCTGGTAAATGGTGAGTCGGCCGGCGAATGCATGCCGGATCAGAAATGAGCGTTTTTGTCATGACAGAGCACTTCATTTCTCTTGACAGCGTCCAGGCCGCGAACAGGCAAGCCATACATCATCTGCCTATTTCGTGATTCGATGCGCTCGCTTTGCGCAGGCACCAGCGGGGGACTCACGAGATCCCAGCATATGCCACCGAAATCGGACGGGCGTTTTATTTTCGGAGCGTCGAATGAGCGCGTTAATCAGCATAACCGCTGACGGATAACACTCGCAATTCGCCGCCCACGCCATCCGAGTCGGTTTTATGGGGCGCCTGGTGCCGTTCGAAGTTGCGCGTCCGCGCGTCCGTTTTCCGCTGTGGTCTGCAGTGCAGCAGGCAGCTGGCGACAGTTGCCTCCCCTCGCTGCCGCCGTCCGCGCCCATCCCCTTCCCGGATGTCGGTATACAGCGGATGGAAGCCCGTCCAATGATCGCCCCCGGCTACCCTTTGGTGCAGAGCAAACAGGGCCCGTCTGGCTCGCTGTCTATACCAGCCTCGTTGGGTGGTGTTTGAGGGGAGAGAGAGCCCTCGCGAGCAGGCATGAGCGATGTGGCACTGCGGTTCACAGCCCTGCCTCACTTTACAGCGTAACGCTCAACGCAGCGAGGCGAGGCGGCCATCGACAGTCATCGATTAGAATTCCGGCAGCCGGGCCCCCGAAATCCCACACTCCCGATAATGGCCTGTCGACCGAGCTCGGCTCCGCCGGTCGCCCCGGCGCCGGTCCGAGCTGTCGAGCGGCGGACCGCACCGATTGGCTCCAACTCAACACTGTCCGGGTAATTGAAACACTGCGTGTGCGTGGGCGGTGCGTGCTGCAATGTCGACCCATCAGCGCACAGTGTGAGGCCGTATTGGAGGCTGTTATTTGCACAGTGCTTCAGTTGATGGAGGGTTCAACTGAGCCACCGCAGTGCCGCGAGCCCACCCGGCAGCGGGCGACGAACAGAGAACGGGCGGGCAGTGGCGCCGGGCGATCAAATGATGGACATGATTGCGTGAATCCGGCCGACGCGCCGGCTCACTGGCGCGGTGACTGGTTGTTGACAGGCCGCTGACTGTGGGCCGCGCCCCACGCCCTCCACCCCACCCGAACCCATCATCAAACATCCTACTGCGCCATCATACCCGTCCGTCCCACCCTGGAGTGGCACTCTTCACCCCATCGCGCTCCCGGACATTACACCTGCGCAACCCTCCACAAGAGCAGCGCTCGACGCTCCATCGACACCCCTTGAGCATCGTTACCGACAATCTATACACCCGATCGTGTCACAGAGGGAATTCATGAATGCGCCGGCTGCATTTGGCCCACAATGGCGACCTGTCGGGTGGCCAGTCGGCTGCCGGCGGTCAGACAGAACTGAGTCAACTCATTAACGACACACAATACGGGAGGTGTACTGATCAAACAGACTGGCGAATACGCCGCCGGGTCGGAGCGCGCACGGGAAGCCACCGCACGCGACACGGAAACGGCGGCCTTCCGTCGTACCCGACACGGTGTCTGCTGTGGTCGGAAATTGGTACAACATCGACGGAAACGGCCCGATCGTGCGGTGGGGAGCGGTGAGCGGCCCACCCGCGCGAGCCGACGATAGCGCCGGCGGCCGCCGAGGAGCCTACCTGGTCGGTATCGACCCAGCAGCACGCGGCGCGCCCGCTCGGCGCCAGCCGGGGCCGGTACCGGACTCGGCCGAGTCGCGTGTCACCGTCGACCTGACCCCGACCGGCGGCGACGGGTCCCGTGTCACCCAGGTGAGCTGACCCGGCGCCGGGGCCGGGCGGCGTCAGGTCGCCGGCTAATGGGTGGCCGGGTTCACTGAGGTGTGCTACCAGAGACCCAGAGAGGTGTCAGCCGAGACGCCAGCTGAGCTGTCACCCTCTCCATCTCGCCTATCGTCTCGTCTCGTGTCGAGGGGCAGTGTCCGTCGCCGCAGCACCACGCGTCCGCAGCCGTTACCACCCCGTCAGCGCGCCGGCCGGCTCAAAGGAGCGGATCAACTGGCACGCATCGTCTTCCACGTTTGAGAGGAGACGGACCAGATCGGCGCCGGATAAAGACCGGCTGAGCCAACACCGCGGCCGTCTTTCACACCGGCCGACCCGGTCCGATCCCATCGGGGAGCGGCCGGATCGGACGCTCGTTCATCACGCACTGGCGGTGGCCCAGCCGGGCCGTCCGGCAGCCCGCCGCACGCAACGAAAAATCCACGGAAAAAGTCGGCTGCAGCGTATGACATGCAACTCTGGGCACCTCCCTCTCTGCGGTGCACAGCTTGCAGGGGACAGGGGGAGGACAGAGATGGGCCGGGTGTCATTATAAGGCCATCAGGCGGACGGACGGGGGCGGGCCGCGTCCGTTGTGCCGCTGACGCCTGATGGTGACAGACTCCGAGACGTGACTTGGCGCCGTCTCGTCCCGGCCGCCCAGACACGTCTCGGGGGCTGCGGCAGGTCGAAGGGGTCACAGATGGCCCGGTGAGGGCATACGACGCGCTGCTGCATTCCGCTGAATCCCGCAGGACGCATCAAAGTCGACTCGACACGTCAACAGCTGCACCAATCGAGGGCGAGCTATCCCCAGTGGGAGCAAGCATGACGCACTGCCTCCCACCAGAACCTTGTTTGACCTAGCAGCACACGGGTCTGGGTCAGATCAAACACTCGGATCAAATAAATCTCGTCACGATAAATCACACCACCCAGACATCACCTATGTGGTTCGACAGCCCTGCAGCAATGCACGGTGCTTGGAGTGACTATATCATTTCGTCGTCGGGCTGTCGGCGGGTCGATGCGACCCGCTGCAGAGCGCGCGGCGACGAGGTCAACCTCGCGCCCGTCGCCGTCGCCGCCGACACTGGCGGCGCCGTGCGCATCGATTGCCGTCGAATCAGTTGGTCGTCGACGTCAACGTTACGCTGCAGGTTATTGCTGCCGCCAGGTCGGCCGAAATAAACGGCACTAACTGACGGCCGTGCGCAACGAACCGTTTGAGTTCCCAACATTGATGAGAAAGAAAAACGTCAACTTTGACAATAAATCGTCCAAGAATTTCGCAATAGTTCCGGTTACAACTTTGTTGAAGTCTCGGCAAACGCACGGCTCCGCCCGGAGAGTTTAAATTCGGCCTGACAGACGGACGCAGACGGCTCCAGTCCTGATTGACGTCAATCTGTCGGCTGCGAACAAGTTCCTCTGTTGGTTGAGCGGCCGAAGTGAGCGAATCTGTCCGACTTTATCTGGGCTCAGCAAACGCTGAGCGGCTCTAGCGAGGCCCACTAAAAACTCTGACAACTTGAATGGAGCCAACCGACCTCTGGCCATCGAGACCGAACGGATGGGCTCCGGTCTCGGGCCTTGAACGGGCACGTCCTGGCTGGATACGTTATTGGACGCATTTGAACGACTCCTCTGAAGGTTACGTCACGGATGAAAGCAGTGTCACGCGGCTGAAAATAGCGCCGTGCGTCACGCAAGGCGATCGGCGATCGTCCGCTCGTTCCCAGGAGCGGCTCCATTTCCTCTGATCTCCCACGGTCCGACCACACGCGTTGATGACCGACTCCAAACAGAGCGCCGATGAGCGGCGAGCAGCGACGCACAGCCGCGCGCTGCGGCGAGAACAGACGCACGGCGGCGTGGACTGACGCGGCGCGGCCAGTGTGTCTCTGGTTTTAACAGCTGCGCGCCGTGCTCTGGACTCGCTCCAGATCGCATGTGGTCAGCGCCGTCCGCCGGTCCGGCGCCATTCCTCGTCGACGCCGCGCCATCCCTCGCCGTCGTTTCCGATGCGGCCCGACCTGGCACGACGGTATCGCAGGATCGCGGCGCGTCGCTCGGGCGACAGTGCACCTTTGTTCTGCGTGCCGCGGTGCGCTCCTACCCGGCCCTCAGCTCCGGCGAGGGGCGGTGACGGCCGGCGCGGCTGGTCGACAGTTACGGCGCGTCACCGGCGCCGCGACGTTATCGACGCGGCCGTAACCCGTCAGAGAGCCGTCGCCCGGTTTAATGTCCGCTCATTATCAGTCAGTGCCGGCCGGGCGGGTCGCGCGCCTGCGCCGCAGCGGCCGGGGTGGGCTCTTGACGGGGCAGTGAACCGCCGACCGACAGCGATGAACACGCCCCAATCGACGGCCGACGTTCGGACAGCTGCGAATAGCACGTCGAGCCGATGACAAATGACCGCAGTCCGCTCACCTTCCGTGCTTTCACAGCGGCGTCTCTGTCGGACGGCACGCGCGGCCGGCGGCAGCGGGGGCGGGCGCCGAGGGCCTTTCACCAGTGGCGTTCCTTGGGTGTCACCCGTGACGAAGTGACGCACCGAGAGGCGCGCTCGGCGGCCGCCGTCCCTCCGCGCCGGCCCGGCCGCCGCTGAGGGACGTTTATTACCCGGCTGGTGGACAGATGGGAGGCGCGCGGCCGCCCGATGCCCTCCGATGACCTGCGGCCGACGGACGGGGGCCGCCCTGCCGGCCGGTCCGCCGTGCAGCGCCGCGCCCTCAGATTACATCGGCGCCCGTGTACGGGTCGACTCATTGTCGCCGGTCGTTCCCGGCGAGCGAGTGCGGCGCGCCTGTCTCCGCCGGCCGTAACGCGATCGCCGGTGTAAATTAGATTGTCACGTGCAGTGTGCGGCGCGCCTGTCCGGTCGGGGTTTATTAGCTCGGTCGTCACATGTCGCGCGCGAGGTGAGATGGTGGTCAGACGATCCTGAGCGCCCGCCGACCACATAGATCCTCTGCACAAACTGCAGAGACAGCTCAGCCCGAGTGGGTGAGCCCGCAGTCACACCGGAACGCTCATGAGCCGCTGTTTAAGATAAGCGCAGGCAAGCGTAGACTAACATCGTGCAGCTGGCATATCTTATTACAGCGACAGCGTGCAGTCAGCCGGCGGCCCGTTCCCGTTAGTTCCGTGAAGCGGCCCCCAGTTGGCCTTCGGCCGTCCCTCCCGTGAGCCGACCAGCCGTGATCTCAGTCGCGGCCGACTCCGGCGCTACATGTGGCGCACCCCGACCGCCGGCGGCTGTCGTGCAGCGCCCGGCACGCGGCCAGCGCCGGTCAGCGTGCTCCGGAAGCGTCCACATGAGCCTGTATCAGAGGCGACGAGCTGTGAGTGCACTGATGCACGCATCCGCCCCGCCCCGCCCGCCGCCCGCCCGGCGCCCGCAGCCAGCTCACATCCTCAATCTGAAGTCGTTGCGGCGAGCCAGAGATGATTCAACGTGTTTGGACTGGTCGTTAATGAATCCCAGATCTAATCTGGGATCGTACCAATCCAACATGCTCATGATCACATCATCTCTTGACCCGAATGGTCGCTGTTTCATGAGTTGGCCAACTTCCCGAGCCTCCGCTTGACAGGCCCTAAAACCCACTCGGTCTTCTAGTTTGGCAACTGCTCCACATTTTCGCTCAGTTTGCTGGCATCGACAACAGTGGGCCCTTTGTTTTAAGTGACTTGGGCCGGAACGGTACTTTTTAGTCCGGGCCAGGTCTCTGGCCGGTTTGGTTTCGGCCGCGCCCTTTGAGATTCCACTGGAGTGGGTGGGGCGGTGGGTGACCCCCGGGTGCCCGCGTGCCTCGCGGCCATCGCGGCAGCCTGCCCAGTTATGTCGGCCCGTTTGACTAATGGTGGTAGAATGACGGACTCGCATGTCGTCCGGTGCGGCGGCCGGTGAGCGGGCTGGCCGTGCCAGTCTCCGCGGGCGCAGCAGAGGTCGCCGGTCCGCCGTGCCGCCCCGGTCACCCCTGACGAGGTCAGCGGCTGTCGTGACGCCGCGGTCACCCAGATTCCGCCGCAGGGCACAGCAAGGGGTCGGCGAAAGGTCGAATGCACCAGCTTCGTGCTGGTGGAGATACAGCACAGCACGTGCGATTTCAGTCTCGTGAAAGGTCAGATATTTGGGATAGCTGTCGTGGCACTCCACCCATTTGACATTAGGCAGTCCAACACGAGCGCTGAAGAGACTGCAGCGTTCGGGCCACTCACTCAACGAGCTCCCTCATAGCCAGAACATATCGCCCCGTTCTGCCTTAGAGCGCCGTCGGTGGCGGGCCGGCACGAGCCGTAATGCGGCCGTCGGTCTGCCATGATTGCAGTGGTGCTGCCGTGCGCCGGCTGCAGAGAGTCGTCATTGTGGAGCGGCCGAGCGGCGAGCTGCACCGTCGCGCGCCGCCGCCCGGCTGAGTTTCACATTAGAGCCGCCAGCATGCAACTCACGTCCCTTTGTGGACTGATTATAGGTGCCGTAATGGCGGCGCACTGCCATCGGCCGCCGTCGTCGTGTGCCGCACGCATTCCTCCGCCGACACTGGGGGAGGGACACGGGGTGGGGTGGGGTGGGGTCTGTCCAGGGCCGCGCGGGGACAGACATGACCGGCCGGCCGCGTGGTGCGGCGACTCAGAGAGTCCAAACAGTGCGGACATGTCCTCCCATACGGTCACCGATTGGCCGGTGTCAACAGGAGGCCGTGAGCTGGCCAGTTCCGTGTGCTCTGGCGGGGCCACGGGGGAGAGTCACGGCGCCAGGGGAGAGTCACGGCGCCGCAGTGGCCTTGTCACCGCGCGAGCGACGCATGCCGATTGGACTCAACTGCTGTATGATGCTGCATCATTTCCGATGCATGAAGATCCGAAGTTTAACCATGGGTTTGGTGATGTGCCTGGCAGCGGTGACATGCATATTTGGGGTGGTCTGGGTGAGGTGACTCAGTTTGCGATCGTTTTGGCTATCAACTGTAATCGTTACGTTATCAACATGCGGGTATCCACTGTGACAGGTATCGACGTTATGGGCATAAGGCTGCTGTGAACGCTATCAACGATCTGGGTATCAAGTGTGACGGGTATCAACGTGCTGGGTATCGATTGTGACAGTTGGCAGCGCTCTGGGTATCAGCGCTCTTGGTATCAACTGTGCCGGCTGACAGGCGGGCCGAGGTGACAGCCGGCAGGCCGGGCGGTCAGGTCAGCGTGCGTCTGTCATGGTGACAGCTGACTGACGGGTGACGGTCAGAGAGCGGGCTGACACAGCGCGGTGACATGACACGGCGCAGTTTTATCGACCGCAGCGAAATATGGCGAGGCTGAGCGTAGCAGTTTTTGAAGGACTGCTTATGTGGCTGAGAAAGAACAGAGCGTAGCCCAAAGCGACTCTCGATGATCTCAACGGACGAAATGAAAACTCCATGTTGACTGTCGATTGTTTGAGACTCATACGATGACATTAATCAACTTTTACCTGAAACTTGAATGAAATAAAAATGATTCTATGAAGTCCATTCACGTGCATTTAGCTCTCACAAAGCTGGAAACAAGCGTCAGCTATATTTTAACATCGAGACTGTCATGGCTCTTGAAGTCTGCTTGTCACAGCTGAAGACATCTGCAACAAGTTACTCAACTGTCAATTTGTCATGCCCTAAAATAGTGTTTCTGGGAGAGTTCGATGCAAAGTTTGCAGGCCCAAGTTGCACGGAGCCTCTCTGGTCTCGGTCGGTCACCCGGGGCTCCTTATGTTCCAAGAACAGGTGCACGTTGTTAGTAGTTTAGACAGGGACAGATCCGCCTCCTGGAAGCGTCACCCGAGTAGAAGCGACGTGAGATCTCCGGCAGCGGCCGGCGCCACATCCTGCTGATATTGGCATTGACCGACTCGGATAAATCGGCATAAAATTTGCGTCCCTGCTCTCGAGTTCCGGGATGTCGGAGGCTGACGGATTAGTATGACCGGTGCATCAACTTCTTCTGAGAGGCTATTTAATTCCATAATTTAATTCAAACAAGTTTCATAGACATGCATTGTAGGCGTGTCGGCTGACACATGTGAAGATCCTGCTTGTCATAGCCATGCTAAAATATGGACTTACACGGCTGTGGCGAGAGAACAATGTTACACGCCTATGCGCCGCTCATAATCGCACGCTGATCTTACAACGACATTCCAGAGGAGCTAGCGTCTTGTAATGACATGGTTAGCTGTTTGAGAGCAATTGTATTCAGAAAAGACTGAATGCTTCTCCATGCTTCAAACAATTCAATCATTTTAAAAGCCAACAGCATTTTAGGTCAAATCAATACCGTGCGATCATAGAGCCAAATTCAGCACTCATAAATGGAAATTTATGCCACTTGAACATCGTGGCTCCCAAAAACGATGGACCAGTCCATTGCCGGATGTTTTGACTCACGAAGCCGTCCGCTTGGGACCGACCTAACCAGCATTCATACACAACGCCAAATAAGAACAGTCATTATAGACACGAATAAATGTGTCTTCGATTTCCATTTAGAATGATTAATGAGTTAGAAGTCCGACAGGAAAGAAACCGTTGTCATGGTGTACAAAAGACAAGCAGGTCAGCACACGAAAACACCTGATAGATGAGCATTAGGTTTCGCATTTTTGCATTCCTATACCTACAAGGATGTTTATTGCGCATTGTTAAAAAGGGAAAAAGGTGTACCACGCCCAATAACAGGCACGGTCTTGCGGTTAGAGTGAACGAACATGAATTTATGACATCTTATTTTTGCAAAGTTGATGTAATACGGCGATGAAGTTAAGTGCTCCGAGTCTGCCTTTTGTGCACGCATGCTTGATGTTAGCCGTATTATTACGGATCAAGTTACTACGTTAAAGTTATTGTGATGACTATGAGTGATGAATTCCTTTTGAGAAAAATAGCAAGAATATTATGCTCAGTGCTCACTAAATCGACGTCAGCTCGACAGTTACAATTATACATACATAAAGGCTGCCCGTTCATGCTTGCACACGACCGACCCTGTAGGCCGTGCAATATGCTTTCCATACTACGGAAGTATGTTTCAAAAACGTACCATACGGGTTTTTCCCAAAATGGTTGTGCCAGCAATAAGCTGTCATTACTTGTGTTTCACAAAGCAGCGAACACCTTATTCATATGCATATCACCTATGAACAACACCAAAAACGTTAGGGCATCGCCCTTGTATTTCTCATGCGATGGCATGCATGCATGCATATGCAGAACCTTACTCGATCTATCCATGCAAAGTAAATAGCTCAGATAGAAAATATCTTCGGTTGCATCTATAGCCGTAAGTGTGTAAAAATGAACAATGATAGGCGTTGCCTCTATGACATGTAAGGCAAGCAGTTTCCTGTGAAAGGTCTACATGATGAATATAAAATGTTCTATGCAAAAATGTGGTAATGCTTTGATGAACAGGGCACCTGTATTTCCACATGTGAATGAGCAGCACCTGGTTATGAGGATCATGCAGCCAGTGCCAGGTGTTCTTTAGTTTATATGAACGTGCATCCTGCTGTCAAGGATGCGTCCAGTGGCGGCCTGGATGATACAAACTGAATGAATATGTTAACCTACAAACAAATTATGTTGCTTTAGTTATTGCCGGTTGCTCGACCATTTGGGATAGGTATGAATATGGAAGCAGTCAAATAGTAGGAAACGCAGTTTCCCTTCAGAAGAATGAGGGAGGTGGTTGCTTCTCCAGATTTGTTATAAATTATCTCCGCGCTCACCAGAGGTAACTATAGTGAAATTTTGGGTCGTTAGCTGTGGCATCATATGCATGACAATGAAATGCAAATCCTGCATTAATATAACGCAACCCTCACCCCAGCTGGATATGAAATGTAAATCATTTCGCATTATAGCCTAACGCAATTTTTACAACCATGTCAGACTACCACTTCAGAGGCGAGCCTGTGCGTTATTACGGTTATGTTACGCCGTACTAGCATATGCAACCGGAGCGTTATTAATCATTAAACCGTGCACACTCTGATATTTCACCGCTCTTATCACCAACGCCGAGGGGATCGACTAAGTCCGTTTTTTAAGTCTCGATTCATATTTCGCTTATTACGGTTAGGCTGAGCAGTGAGCACAACAGTCACCACACACCATAGTACACCACACACCATAGTACACCATAGTACACCTTCTTGCACACAACACTCGACAGGGTGAAATTATGTGTATGGCAACGATTCGGTACTCACCGTTTGCCAGTCCGAGAAGACAGAGTGCGAGGATGGCCTCCAGCCGGCCCCCTCCGGCCATCTCTCCCGCCAACACCACCTCTCTCTCCGTCAGTCCGTCTCTCGTCTATCGTCAACTCGTCACCAGCAGGCTCACATACTCATCCCGGGCCGAGAGATTCCGTGCGTCTCTGCCGACGGACCCTCGCCGCACTCCCCACACGCGCTCCGGCGGTACTGGCTGGTGTAGCTCGAGCGGCGGCGGCGGCGGCGGGCGAGGGCTGCCTCCTCCGACCGTCCAGGGGGCGCCACTGTCCGGATGGGGGCCGGGGGACGGCAGGGACTGCGGTCTGACCGATATGACCCCACGATGTCCCGAGCCGATACGATCCAGGCAGCGGGAGCGGTGGATATCTACCTACAGCATCAATATCGGTAAACAACGAGCGACTAGGAGAGGCTCATACGTTATGCAGAGTGTAAACAGCAGTACCGTCTGCACGGGCGCGTACAAGGATTGGCACGGGAAGGGCCAGGTCACGAGCACTGCGGTAACAGGACCTGACAGTATCGGGGATTGATAGCTCATGGAGTGCATCAGTGATTCCGTGCGGCGAACGGATGGTGGGCGCTCATTGTCATACCGTAGACCTGAAGTTTGATTCATATTTGTGCCTGTTAGATGTATGTATATTCCGGAATATCTGACTGCAAATCATGGACCGTTACCGGTGCAGGCTTCTGAAGCCATTTATAATCAGGCTCATCTAGGCCCATGAAACTGACGCCAAGGCATGCCTCGCCACCCCGGCCTCAGCCCAAGGCCGCCATGAATCATTTAATCCCAGCATCGGCGCCGCCCCCGACGGCCGGCTAAAATCTCTGGCCGCCCCAGTGAGCAGCTGTCGTCGATAGATAGGCCATCGACGGCCATCGCTGCCGATGAACGGCCGGTATCGTGTGTTGCCAGATCTGCCGAATGGCCACTCGGAGCTATTCATTCTCGACTGTCGAATAACAAACGATATCGGCGGGCGCGCATCGTAAGCCGTTCATCTTTCGCGCTGGTGCCAATCACAACGGCACAGTCAGAGAGCCGGGGGCAGACTCGGCGAGCCAGCTATGACCTCCACGCTATAAACGCGGTCAGAACACGGTGGATTCGAGACGAGTCCAGCGGCCGGGTGACGCTGTCTGTCTCTCTAAAATGTCTGACTACGGTTCGTTTAACTTGGAGCCCACTGTGCTGTCCCAGTGACTCGCCGTTGCAGTCCCATACCCACAGTACACTGACCTCATCTTTCAGTCTGCTTGGCGAGTGAGGTTCTCCCAGCTCCCACCCCCATACGGCACCCACCGACCCGCACCGGTGGATGAGCCTTCCCACCCACACCAACCACCGACCGCAATCGTTGGACTCACCAACTCCGGCCCGGTCCAACACTAAACTCCCGGCCCGGCCCGCCACTATCCCACTCTGCGAGTGGTGCAGAACGAATGCGAAATCACACAGCGGTGGGCGATCTTGCCGCTCCCACGGTTTGGACGGCTGAAAACCGCACAACCGGCCGGCTCCGCCCGCAAACACCGCACCATTATGCCTGTACCTATGTACAGCGAGACGGCCGACGTCGGGCGGGGGCGGTGGCGGCGGCGGCGGCGGCGAAGGCGGGATTCGGGCGTCGCGTGTCGAGCGGCTCTATTCCACCGGGCCGCCCGCCAGCTGACGCGGTACTCTACTCCTCAAACACAAAAACACATACGGCATATTAAAAAGGCATCATACTTACGTCTACCCAGCCGTAAACAACAGCCTATTGAAGGTTCTTCTGGCACTGTCGCCGCCGGACTGACACGTATACGCACGTGTGTGCTGTGCGCGCGGGGTTCGCTGTGCACAATTCGCCCACATACCTGGCTGGCAGTCGGCGGGGGCGGCCAAGCCACGTTTCGGGGCCATTTGGGGTAAAAACGTGGCCGTGCAGGTCTGTGGAGCGTGACAGGACGGCGAGTGAGACGGTGTCGTGTCCGGCGGCCACCTGCCGCTGTGTCCGAGGGACACGATCGGACTGCCCGGACACAGGGCTGAGGAGTTGTGAAATTGTGAAGATCGTGAGGAGAGAAGACAGCACGCACTGTGCAGGATGGGCTAAAATGTAAAAATTGAATAAAAATGTTGACGAGTACGGTGAAGGATAGCAATCTTATCAATATTGGTATCGCCTACTTTGTGCTTATCTTACACATACCTTTACACATTTATTGAATTTCTTGTTGAAATCTCTTAGAACAAGTACTTCATCTGTGACAACAGAAGAAAAGGCAATGTGAAATTTAATGCAATACCATCTGAATTTTATCTACACCTGTATTAGGGGTGCATTGATGGCGAGTAAAAACATTTTGTAGAGGTGAACGATAACATAATTTTCTGTACATTTCCAAAAAGGTTCTCGACGATTTTTAGGATAGTATGAAGCATTTTATCAGGCTCCAAACTGGCTCGCATCTGCGTGTGTTGCGGAGCGGCGGCATGCTGTTTTACGGTTCCGGTCGGCCGGTCGACCAGCCGCGGCGGCAGCGTCCACCAGGGACGGCCGACCTATACCCTCCGCACCATTTATTGGTTTACCATGGGTCAGAACTGGAGCAGCCTCGCTGGAGGGACAAAGACGGCCCGGTCTGCCTTTACGGCTGGCCTCTGGCCCTGCAATAAACGGAGCGGCCGCGCGCGAACCTACCGCCTAACGAAGCGGCTGTAAAGTTTATAAACGGACGCGGACCGGGAGCTGGTCAGTCAGCGCCAGCGGCGGAGGGGAGGGGGGGGGGCGGAGCGTCAGCTGGTCGGCTAGCTGCAGCTCAGGCTGTCTCTTGGACTTTTATTGCAGTGGTGATCTTTGAGCTTTCGATTTTCTGCGTTGAATGCGACAAATATCATCCCATACAGCATCACATGAGCATGTGTTTTGTGGAATGATTGCGTAATACTTGCCTAATATATTGCGTAACACACATGAAAAAATATTTGACTGTCTTTGATCTTATGCTGGTGACAGACAATAAATTGCGCCGATTCGTGATCGATTGCCATCTTCATCTGCGCTGATGCCGTGTACTTTTGTGAGTCATTTTTACACACGCATATCTGCAGTTCTTCGAGGAAACAAAAGACCAGATATATATGTCGGTAGTTTTAAAGCTGTCTTAGGAGCGATTATGTCTTGCAACATATTGCAGTGTGTTATTGGAGCCTTATTTATGGCGCTTCAATAACGTTATGTTCGGCAGTTAAATTTCCACCTTGTGGTTAAACGCTTGAAGAAATGAGACAGCGGAACAGAGATAATTATCGTGGAACACTGGCGATCCCTCAGTTTAGCTATAATGATACCTCGATAAACCGGTTCTCTGAACTGGAACTCGTCCGTCGGACTATCTTTGAGGTGGCTCGGCCGCGCTCTATTCTCACAATTTATCATGTTCCATTCTGGAAACCGACCCGCTGAGTGAAACGGCGCCCTGCTCAAGGGAGGGTCTGCGTCTGCCTATGGAGGTGCCGGCACGCGAGAGGAGAGCATCGTAGCACGAGAGAAGAGAGCAGTGTGGCACGCGATCGGCCACTTTGAGCTGCCGTTAACCAGCCGCCCATGGGCGGCTGCTGCTCTCTGCCCTGCAGTTACGGCCTCATACACGGGGCGGGGCGACCCAGCGCCGATCGGTACATGCCGAGGTGTATCGGTGATTGCCGAACGTGATGGATGGAAATGGCAGTCTCTAATTTAGCAGTTGAACTAAACTGTGCTCGAAACAGAGAGAGGTATCTGGTTCTTAGAAATTATATTATTCGCTGTTGACCTAAAAAAAAGTGAGTCGTACTTGTGTGCATTCCAGCACATTACACAATTGACACCATTTTCTTGTTCGGGACATGCAAGTCTCCTACAGGTTAGTTTCTTAATTTGGCATCCAGCGTCCAAGGTCATTGCTATCAGTTGGCTTTGGCTCGTAAGTGATAAGATATAATTCAATGAATGAGTCAATATGCCTAAATCATGTTCACGAAATTAGGCTACTTATAACAGACAGCTACGTATAAAAACCAAAGTGCGCGGCTGTCCGAACCAAGTTTGTTTCACCGTTAAGGAGCCGCCGTTCCAGTAAAGGAGCTAATGACCCACGGAACAACACCTCTCCCAAATGGAGGAGTGGGCGTGCTCTCCCATTACCGTAGTGGCCGCCTTAATCGCTTAATTAACAGGTGCTAATGACAGCGAAGGGCGGGTTTTACCGATCGGCCCCGTCGATACCGGTTACACGGGATAGCCCGGCCGAGATATGGACGTCAGATGGGGCTTCAATGGGCGGCCAATGGGCCTCATATGGCCATTCCCAGCCACTTGGGAACATGTGCGACAAACGGCGACAACTTGGCACCGTAACGGGCCGCGTTCGCCGCTCTTTTATGTCGTGCCGTGCCTATAACTCGTGCGTTGCGAAAACTCATTACATCTATTTTGGGTTGTCCAATAGTAATCTTCCGGCACGGTAATCTTATAGTTTAAAGAGCCCATCAGCGCTGTAACGAACTTCTAAACGACGCCGTTTACGAGGCCGTCCCATGTTCCCTTCCTCGCCGGGCGCTCGCGAAAATAGTCGCTTCCATGCAAACATCAAATCGTTTTCAGAGCCGTCGAAAACACCTCTGCGTGCGCGCCGGTGAGAGAGGGTGGCCGTCTCTTGTCACCATTGTCCGGTTCCATTCAGAGCGTCCGTGGGAGCGGCTGCCGTACGCTCCTGTGCGCCGCCGGCCGCCCCCGTTCGTCGCATCCGTCCCCGCCGCGCCGGTCCGCCCCCTTCCCCGCCGGGCGGAGAGGCGGCGCGGGCGGCGGCGGGGCACAATCGGCCCCGTGCTGTGCGGCGCACGATCACCTGGAGCTGGTGTGTGGGGACTGGGGACAGAACACAACCCGGTGGGAGCGGGGAGCGCTCCCCGGGCGTGTGAATGGACGACCGATGGATGGTGCCGCGCCACTCACCCAGAAACGGAGATGATGTATGGGCCACTATCGGCGACACGGCGAGCGGGTGGGTCCGCAGAGAAAGGCGACAGTGCTCGGCGACAGGCTACCTGGAAAGGAGCGGTGATTGGGTACCAGTTGATCGTAAAGGGACGGTGACCAGGCACTTATGACCTATATGTGGCGATTGGATGAAAAGCACAAGAAGTGTATCATTTTGTATTAAAGTCTAACGTCTAGTGATGCAAAACGTCGCCTATGCTCATGTTGAGTGGTGGGGCCAGGCATGGTCTTCTAGGCTCGAAAAGGCTTGTCGAGCCAAGTTGTTGGTTTACCGGAGAACCTGAGGACGGTTGAAACTAAATCCAGGAATCGTAAGTACCAGATATGTCTGTGTTTAGATCCTTGCATAAACAGGGCGACGCATTGATACCAAGGCATGCAATGGTGGATGAGTCATTGAGATCACGTTTGACACGTCTGGCTAACCTGCTTGAAATTTGAAAACATCAAAATCCGACAACCATGAACTTGATTTTCTGTTAGTATCAACGAAATTTTGAATTATCCTAGAATGACTGGAACGTTTCCTAAGATATATTTGACTTATTTTACTTTGACTCCTACGGGTCACAAAAAAAATAATAAGCTGGCTTGTGCAATATTCAAATCTGTATCCGTCTGTATCCGTCTATGTTCGTCCTGTAAACAGCTGGGATGCGGGAATCTCCTTTCTCCCACGCCGACCGACCCCGGGCCAAAACGTCCCCTGGCCACATCCTGCCATAGCCGTCACTTCCGTCCTAGTACTATGTCCCTTTCCTGTCCCGTCCCCACCACAGATTACCGGTCAGTGTCACCAGCACCTGTGATAGCCGGTGAAGCCGCACCCCACGATAAATACGGAGTCCAACTCCACAGCTCCGCGGTGTGGGGACGGGTATTTGACGCCTACTCTGGATCGGTTTACAGTCGCCCATATGGCGCGGAGAGCACAAAAACAGACGCCCGGTAGCCGCGTGGCAGACTGCTGAGCAGGGGCGGTATCAATGAGGGCCAGACTGCTGACTATGGCGGTATCAATGGGAGCCAGACTGCTGACTATGACGATATCAATGGGAGTCAGACTGCTGAGAATGGCGGTGTCAATGAGGGGCAGGCTGCTGAGTAGGTGCAGGCGGTGTCTATGGGGAGATTGCTATGCTCATTGGCTGTGCTGTATCTGTGAGACAGACTTCCTACTCAATACTGGTGCAGTTGATGTCATTGAAACATACTGCTGAAGGTATATCTGGAGAAAGAGTTGAGTTATCGAGCGACTAATCTTCTGACCATGCATGCCATCTGCCGGCAGTGGCACTGAAAGGACTGGCAAGGGGTGAAGACCCACATTGGCAGGCGACCCGTGACTGCTGACACGAATGATGGAATTGGAGGAATCTCGCGTGGTAGCTCGGACAAGTCAATCAGTGGACAGCGAGTGTTGAAAGGAGGAAGAGAGAGAGAGAGAGAGAGAGAGAGAGAGAGAGAGAGAGAGAGAGGGGGGGGGGGGGGGGGGGAGAGAGAGAGAGAGAAGAGAGAGAGAGAGAGAGGGGGGGAGAGAGAGAGAGAGAGAGAGAGAGAGAGAGAGAGAGAGAGAGAGAGAGAGAGAGAGAGAGCAGACAGACAGACAGACAGACAGACAGACAGACAGACAGACAGACAGACAGACAGACAGACAGACAGACAGACAGACAGACAGACAGACAGACAGACAGACAGAAGTGCGGAGAGTGGATGGGGAGCCAGCGGGGTATCCAGGTCGGGCACATGGGGCCCAATTAGCCGTGCAGCGGTGGCCGGTGCGCTGTTTGTTGATCTGCGGCCGGGAGTCGGGTGGGGAGCGCCAGCAGGGTTTACGGAACTCCAGCGCCGCAAGAGCAGGGGGAGGAGCGTTTACGGAACTCTGCCACCGCTCCGAGCGAGGCAGCTTCCATGACGCACCGGCAGCTGGTTAAATCTCGGGGCTGACAGCTCTCCAGCGCCACAAGATCCAGCCCCGGATTGAACTCGAACGTGCGTGACCCTTCTGGCACACCGGCCGCCTCACCGTGACCCGTGACGTGACGCGCCGCTGTGATGTGACGTACCGTGGCGTGACGCGTCTATAAGGCCGCCGTGACGCCGGGATTACCTTGTTGAACCGCCGGACAGGAGCGGATTATGGCTGTCGGGCTCGGTCGGCGGCAGACATCCGTCTGGATTGGCTGTCGGAGCCGACGGGAAGGCTCCGCGGATGGGCTCCGTGCTGCGGGAGGTGGTTTGGTTGGATCGGTTAATGCCAGCCAGGTGTGAGACCGCCAGGGTGTCATGGCTGAGATCATCAAAGAAAAGACGGGAGAAGCATGAATGTAAACTGGAATCACCTTTGGGATCTCGCAAAGAAACCATCACTTATAATCAGGGCTGCGGAGTCGATGAATTTTCGGCGACTCCGACTCCGACTCCGACTCCGGCTTTCAAAAACCAGCTCCGACTCCGACTCCGACTCCTGGCAGAATTGTCGACTCCGACCGACTCCAACTCCCGACTCCGACTCCGCAGACCTAGCATGGCTGCGGAGTCGACAGATTTTCGGTGACTCCGATTCCGACTCCGGCTCGGGTTTCTAAAATCGACTCTGACTCCGACTCCGACTCCGGTCACAACTGTAGACTCCGACCGACTCCGACTCCGATCCGACTCCGACTCCGCGGCCCTGCTTATAATTCCTTAGGTGGTCAACCCGTTCAGCGCCTTGCTGCTCATTTT
This sequence comes from Amphibalanus amphitrite, assembly GCF_019059575.1. NCBI lineage: Eukaryota > Metazoa > Arthropoda > Thecostraca > Balanomorpha > Balanidae > Amphibalanus > Amphibalanus amphitrite. The sequence goes on from NW_024881928.1 coordinate 122,565, forward strand.
GATAGCATTGACCCAATAGTCAATAGTCATTAGCGGACACCCACCATAAATGCCGTTCCCCTGCCACAGGTTTGTCGTGGTTTAGTGGCTATCGATCCGACACCCTTCCGCACCGTAACCTGACGTTATGCGCCATCAGTCACTGCACAATTACAGTCATTGCTGCGGAACGGCACACCTGACACGGGGCGCCGCCCACTTCCGCCGCCCGTGGGTGGCTGGTGGGGTGAGGTGGTCCGTTCCCTCCCCGGACAGATCGAACGCTCCTCCGGCGTCAGAGGCTTCCCCAGGTGTGATCAGCCCGACGCCGGCATTCAAATCGCGTAGCCCTCCTTCCGACGAGCGACTTCCAATAGACTTGACTTCGGGGCCTTTATTGGGCCTCTGCGCGCTTCCTTCGGGCTGATCCAGGACGCTTTTTAAATGACTTCTGCTTTCGGAGATAAATGGTGCCACCTTCAGGGACGAGATTCGAGTCCATTTCGGTTAAATGAGCCATCAGGGCTGACACTTTCAATCTGGGACGGTTCTTGGAGGCGGCCGGTCGGGTGCGCTCCGTCTACCTCCGGCGCCAGACGATGGCCCCGCTCTGAACGATGGCCCGCGCGGAGCCGCACTGAAATGGGCCCGAGGCGGAACTGCGGCACGCCGCGGGACAAGTTTGTGGTTTGATAAGTCAGCCCGACTAAACTACCTGCCATAACGGCCGCTGGATGGCTGATGAATTACTTCCTACCGGCTGCAGTTTTCGCAGAGTCTCGGCCCGTCCAATAAGCGATCACCTGCCCGGATATCGACAATAAACACATGGGATGAAGCTCGAGACGATGCATCGTCATTTCGGTACCACAATCGCCATAAATGCGCTTTTAGTGCCGATGTCATCTATCAGTATCCGCATGTTTTAACCCTCGCCCCGTTGGGGGGGCATTTTGCCCCCCCCCCTGTGGTTTTGCCTGAATAGCAAGAAAACGGCGGCGCGCAGCGCCGCCAAAATTTTCAGTACCTTCCCGGGTATCAATTTGACACCTTCACACCAAATTTCAAGTCTTAGGTTACCTTAGGTCAGGAGAAATTGAGGTCAAACTGAGGTCATGTTCGAGCAAAAATGAGCAAAAAACATGCAATCTTGAAACGCTCACCAAATCTACAGTTATCAAGCAATTTCAAAGTTTTTATATGTTCTAGTAGGCAAAAAGCGGCGCTACAAAACTGCTATCTCGGATTTTCAAAATTTTGGGTTTTTGACCAAAAAAAAATTCAAAAAATTGATTTTCTTAGGAAAACTAAAAAAAATCCAATTTTTTTTTCCGAATTTTGAAAAAAAAAACGGAATATATGTGATAGTCCCTGCGCTCTTCTATATACATACCAAATTTCAGATCGATATCTCGTTTTTTGGCCAAGCTATAGCGAACAAACTGTTCAAAAATGATGACGTCAAATTTTTTAACTCAATTTTTAGCGATTCTGGACCACGTATGGCAAAACAAAGACCACCATTGAACTCCCCGTGACAAGCTGCATCGATTCGATACCCATTTTATGCAAAAATATTAACTTTGAAATCTGACCTAATTTGACCTGACCTTGACCTGACCTTGACCAAAACGTGACCTAAGCTGGCCCCAAAGGCTGCCTGACCCACATAATCGCATTTGTCATGTAAAATGGACCATAAAACATGCATCACACGACACTTTTATATTGTGACCCCCCCCCCCCCCCCGTGACCTGACCTCTGTGACCTGACCTGGTATCAGTGACCTCAAATAGCAAAATATGTGTTTGAAGAACATTTCCCCATCGATGATTTTCAATGAAATGCATTTTACTCGATTTTACAACGCATTTCTTGAAATGCCTGTAAACGGTGAAAATTGGACCTTTGACCTGACCTGTGACGTCATCGGTTTGACCTAGGTCAATAAAATTGGGTCACAAGGTAGTTCCCTGATAGGGCTATCCAACACCGTTTGCCGCTTGTCGCTAGGTTGCGTGGTTCTCGAGATCTTAGGGGGGGGGCCAAAATGCCCCCCCCAACAGGGCGCGTTGCTCGGCAGAGCCCAACGGGGCGCGGGTTAATCGTCGAACAGCTCTACCCATTACCCACTCCATCTGCCGTCGCCAATTCAGTGCTCACAGAGACGGCCAGTCGGACCTGCAAATTGTTCTGCCCTGGACCCGTTCGCTCGGACCTGGCCGTTCGTACCCGGATCGTTCGGACTGCAGTCGTGCCGGCGGGATTCCAGCGGCCGGCGAGGAAGACCGATGGCACCGGCAGCGTCGGCAAATGAGCCGCAGCGGCGCTCATAGGCTGCTCACCGGCGCCGGCGCGCGTGCCAAGTGCAACACAGTCCGACCGGGCCGCGTCCGGGCCGGGCGAGATGGTACACGGGACCCGTGAGCTATCAGATGCGATGTAAGGTGCGTTGCTTTTGCGTTGACGCGTTGATGGGAGCCGCTAAGACCGCCATCCGCTCAGTGTAGAGCAAGAATTGGCTGATCATTGATGCATCACCCAGTTTATGGGTTGATGTGAACTGGGTCATACTGTTGGGCTGCCTCGTGTCATAGTTCCTACTTCAACCTTCCCTCGTGTTGGTGAAGAACTCCAACGGGACGCAAATGGCCTAGTAAACGGATTGCGGTTTTGAAGCTACATCTATATGTAAGGGAATACCATGTGCACTTGCAGTGACGAGAGTCGAGACCATCTGGTAGACCACTAACAGGCTCCTTCAATGCCCATCCGCTGTGCACCAAACATCGGGTCACTGTTCGTCCAACACTTGACCCAGATAAGCAGTATGACGCAGGTTCAACGCACTGCTCGCACTGGCCGACCGTTGAACTCTTCTATCACTTTGCCCCACGACCACTGCCGTTTAGCTCGCTCAACAACGGCTGTCCGGTCTCGACAATGCGCCGATGGCTCTCCGTTCAGCCGAGGTCCAATGATTGGATATTTATGAACCATCTGGCGTGATCCCCGCTCTGTTTCTTCTCCTAAGATCGCCATTCGCAGCGTAGCCTACGGCGTCCGCGTCGAAAATTTCTATAAGCCACGGAACGGCACTTTAATCTGGAAATTGAACTGCGATAAGAGGCTGTAAATCTGAGATAAGACGGTGGAAAATGGCGTCGGCAGCACTCGACAATCGATGCGCCTGCAGCTGCCTGATCGGGGTGTCAGGATGGACGGGGCTGGGAAGGGGAACGGGAAAGGGGCACGGGTGAACCGCAGGACAAATTGAAGATCGTACCGCTTTGGGGCGGGAGCAGAGGATGATAAAGGGTGGCACAGTCGGACACCAGGGAACGGGTCCGATCACGAACCGACAGAGGGCAAACAACTGATTGATGTGGTTTGTGCAAAGTTTCAGGTCCGCGGGTTCGGGGCTGATGGGAAACAGTGCCTGGTATCGCTCCCAGCTGCTGCAACAGACGGGCTATGGAAATGAGCGCTCAGCGAACACGTCATTTGTCACAGAAAGTGCCCCGAGCGACACAAACCAGGCCAAGTTCCCGGTCGGATCAATGTCCGCGATTTAAGAGATTTTGCAGCGCTATGTTGGCAGCGACTGTCATATCATTGCAGACAGAAACATGCCATGGACCTCGATCAGACCCCACTGGGTTACAGCGACGCTTGTTGATATTCAGATATACAACAGACAAGTGATGCTGATGTTCTATTTTGCGCAGTGATCACTCATCCATGCATCGATTTATAAACCTGTCTAGCAGTGTCTAATTTTGTGATAACGATTCTGCCGACGCGACAGCGGCTCCCACTGCCCTCGTTCGTTATTTGTAGATCTGGCGTGACATGCCGTCTGTCGTCGCTCTGACCATTCGTCAACGGGAACATCTCTGCCATCGATGACGACGAGCCGACGTTCCACTGGCACCAGGTGACCTGGCGCGCGTGTGGGCGACGGAAACGTTGCGTGCGGTGGTGGGGGGGGGGGGGCAACCCGGCACGCCGCGGTATGGCATGGCGATAGACTTTGGCGTAGGTAAAAGTTATGTAGACTGTAGAGTATACAGAGTATACAGATAAAAAGAAATCGATGGAGTAGAGCAAATATCGGATTTGAAGGAAGCATGGCGACTTCCTTTGACCAATATCGAGCAGAGCCCAGTAACTGTTGGCACCCATTCATTCTGCCAGTGCCTGGTACTGCACAGGTGACTCAGTGCACTGATGAAGCTGCTGCGGGCGGTGCGGCGATGGCCCGACCCCAGAGTACAGCTGATGGTCAGACAGGTCGGTCGGCTGGTCAGACACGCCCCAAGCAGGTGCTGGGGTGCAGGCGCCGCTGGGACGCCGTGGCCCGCCCCCGATGCCGAGGACTGTGCCAGTCTGTTCTGAGAACAGCTCAGCGCGGGGTGACCCGCCGACCGGTCACAGCTGGGCGACTCTCGGCCGCCGGCCCCGCCACGGTCGGCCGGCTGACCTGAGAGGCCGCAGGCGCTGTGGGCCGTCAGCCCGCGGTCGCTGGCGCGGTCCGAGCGGCCTTCTGACATAGTTCGCCGGTCGTCTGGCCAGTGTCGGACACGGCTGAGGTCGCTCGGCGACTGTCCGCGACACGGCCCGGCTCGGCTGGCGGCTCGCTCTCTTATGGCTGAGCTCCCCAGTGAGGAGAGCTTGACGTAAGTGGGCACGCGCGCCAAGAGTTTAACATGCCTGATGTCATACCGCCTCAGCTTCAGCTATCTCTTGAGAGTCTGTTTCTGACAGAAATTCGCCTGAACAAATTTCTGGCACGGGTAAATGAAATCTGGGAGTGCTGACTGCTGAGCTCATGTAAATGTGATAGATGGGGCAGACTCGAGATGGTAAACATGATGTCATTACGGAGCGAGCGAAGCGAGCGGAGTCTTTCCTTAGATTAACGGAAATTTCTGAGTATGAGCGGCCGGCCGGCCGGCCGGCCGTGCGGACGCTTTTGCGAGGCTTATATCTCAGCAACCACTTGACCGATTTACACGCGGTAATTTTTGTAGGGTAGCTTCATTCCTTCTACCAAGTATTGGACTATTCCCAATGCATAGGGGTGACCCCTTATGCACGTGCCACGTGCAAAACGAAGAGGTGTCAGTTTTGTAATTGTTGCAATATCTCGGCAACTACTTGGCCGATTGCGCTGAAAGTTGGCATGTAGGTAGGCACCCACTAGGCACTGCATATCCATGTGCCAGAGTTGGGGTGCTGCTGCACGTGCGCACGTGCAGGGGTCGTTTCCAGATCTCGAGAACGGCTGGACCGATGGCGCTCAAATTTGGTACACGGTTAGGGACCAGTTAGTAGGGTGCCGTGCACAAGTCAGTTGGGACCCATTTTGCACGTGCGCACGTGCAGGGTGCCGCTCCCAGATCTCGAGAACGGCTGGGCCGATTGTGCCCAAATTTGGCACATCGCTAGAAACCGGTCAGTAGGGTGCCGTGCACAAGTCAGTTGGAGGTACCCCCTCGAAATTTTGCACGTGCAAGACTCACCCCCTCGCTCGCTCCGTTAGTCGCCCCAAAAGGCGCTATACTGGTGGTTACGGAGCGAGCGAAGCGAGCGGAGTCTTTCCTTAGATTAACGGAAATTTCTGAGTATGAGCGGCCGGCCGGCCGGCCGGCCGGCCGTGCGGACGCTTTTGCGAGGCTTATATCTCAGCAACCACTTGACCGATTTACATGCGGTAATTTTTGTAGGGTAGCTTCATTCCTTCTACCAAGTATTGGACTATTCCCGATGCATGTGGGTGACCCCTCATGCACGTGCCACGTGCAAAACGAAGAGGTGTCAGTTTTGTAATTGTTGCAATATCTCGGTAACTACTTGGCCGATTGCGCTGAAAGTTGGCATGTAGGTGGGCACCTACTAGACACTGCATATCCATGTGCCAGAGTTGGGATGCTGCTGCACGTGCGCACGTGCAGGGGTCGTTTCCAGATCTCGAGAACGGCTGGACCGATGGCGCTCAAATTTGGTACACGGTTAGGGACCAGTAAGTAGGGTGCCGTGCACAAGTCAGTTGGGACCCATTTTGCACGTGCGCACGTGCAGGGTGCCGCTTCCAGATCTCGAGAACGGCTGGGCCGATTGTGCTCAAATTTGGCACATCGCTAGAGACCGGTTAGTAAGGTGCTGTGCACAAGTCAGTTGGAGGTACCCCCTCGAAATTTCGCACGTGCAAGGCCCACCCTCTCGCTCGCTCCGTTACTCGCCCCAAAAGGCGTTATACTGGTTTGTAAGCATCTGATGTACGATTTTATGGCATTCAGCCCATCTCAGGGAACTGCCATTATGCGAAGCCAAAACTGGGTTTGTCCAAGCCTGCGCAGCTCCCGTTGTGCATACATATTCTCTTCTTATTATGCCACCCATGAATTGCGTCTTGTAGGATACCTTGTAGGTAGGTATATGTCTACTCGTAGCATTCGTCGAAGTTGGGCCTTCAACATATCTTGTGGCAATCACTCTTCTTCTCCAATGCATCTACCGCAAAGTCTCTGTCCTAAATATATGCTCGCTGTATGCATGGAAGCCACTATACTCTGAGAACTTGCCACGGCAAATGTCAAGGAGCAGTGTTCGCCACGGGCCCCAAAATCCCCAGCCCAGCCCGGCCCGGGCCCATGGGTTCAGAGCCCGGCCCAGCCCGTAGCCCGCTCTTGGCAAATATTCCAAGCCCAGCCCGGCCCGGCCCGTCAAAAATAGCAATCTAGTTATTGTCTTAGTCTATGGCTATAATAAGCATGATTGATTACACTATTTTGAGAACAATTCAAATTGCATGAATATTAACATGGCAATCATGACTCCCTTCTTTTCAATGAATATAATCATTTCAAGCACCTATGGCACAAATTTTAACAGTAACAGCAAGCACCTCAGTCAATTAGGTCATGATTACACACCTATAAAAAGTTTACATCAGTTGGGGAAACTACGAGGCGAATGTCAAAAAATGGATTGGTCAATAAATGGACTTTTGATGACCATATATGGGCATAAATGCAGCCCCCGCTACTAAGGGTGAAAAACGGTATAACAAGCCGGTACTTGCGGTATCGCGTCCACTTATTGGAGAGAAAAGGCTTCCATTTTTCACTAGGAATTAGTGTGAGTTGATTAAATTCGGCGAATTGACTCGAAAATGGCGATAGGAAAACGGCTTTTCTGCAGGTTCTGGGCGTCACAATCAGCTGGCCAATTCAATAAATGGATTGGTTTTATGAAAGAAAATTGTTAAAAGATTTAATTTAATTACAATAAACAAAAATATTTAATTCTAAAATGATAAATCAACTAAAATTAGAAAAACCATAAACAAAATAATAAAAATAATGACATTTTTAAACCACGGTACTGGTTACATTTTTTGGCGCGTCTGTTTCAATCCGCCATATTTGCCAATCACGGTTTGACCTTGCGTTGTAACTCTGCGATTTAGAGCCGCCAGTTAATTATGCGCCGGGTGAGTGTAGGCCTTGTGTGGTTAAAAAACATTCTTATGCCTTATTTTTTCATTTGAATGCTAAAATTCATCGAAAAAATGAAGTTGTCTGATTTTATGACCATATATGGTCATCGCCCCGCCCACTCCAGCCGCTGATTGGCTAATCCAATTTTTGCTTGGCTCCTCGTAGTTTCCCCAACTGACATGATTATATTAACTACATTCTATGAGTAAAGTTATCTTGCAAGCTGATGTGTGTGAACATTATCATTAATAATTGGTGACTCTAATGCATACTTGAAGGAAGTATTTGCAACATACTCTATACTTCCCAGCACTTACCAGCAGAAAAAAAGCTTGACTTATGGGAATTGATGAATCTGTCTGGGATTGACCTTGCTGTTAAATTCACTCCATAGATGCTGCAATATCAAAAGCCTGAGAAAGCATACAAAATAGGTGACACTAACTTTAGCACTGTCTTCCAAAAAAAGAGAAAATCCATCCATTTATCAGCAAAACTGATTTAATCTATTTTCAATTCATGCCCACGTGTCAACCGAATCTCTGTGGACAACTATCTGCTACTTTCCTTGCTATTTTATGTTAGGCTCTTTTCAAGATATGGATATCGCTAGCAGCGTAAGCAGAAAACATGGTAAGCTTGAAATGTCATTGGGTACTTTTGCGACTTGTACGCATCATCATCATCAATCGAAAATGAGCGAACACTTCTTGATTGTCGCAGCTGCGGCAGGTAGCGATTCTGACGAATTGTATAATAAAACGTATATGATCAAGTTTTTGTTTTGTTTTTCGTTCGAGTTTTCAGACTTCGTGATTTTGGTTTTATTTTTCATTGGTTTAATTTTGTTTTCACCTTGATACTCACTTAAAAAACGTATTTATTTGATATACTGTTGTGTATACTACCTAGATGCCGCCACATAAACATAGCGCCGCCGCCATGATTGCACATTTTGTTGAGAAGGGGCTGGTTTGTTGTGATTTATTTTGACAAATTTATGGACATTTAAAGAAGCTTTCATCGCGAAATACTCTGTAGAGTTCCTCGTTACTTACAGTGTGTTTTGTGAGTATCCTTTTAAGGTTCTGTTCGTTAAAAAGCCGTCGGTGAAGGAAAAAAGACTGTGTTGGAATTGTCTCACTATCGCCATATATAAGTGTTAACTTAATGTAGCCCTGTAGCCCATCATTGTTGAGTGGCTTCTTAGTTTTTGGAGTTGTAGTGCTAAGTAAGTTGTTCTGATGACTACATTTTAACTTTTATTAACAAACTAATGATGCTAGAGATTCTCTGATCTTTTTGGTTGCGGAATTTTTATGAAAACCCTCCTATGTGTGACATGATGTGATATTGGATAATTCTCAAGATTCCCAAAATTCAATATCAAGTAGGTTTTCTTTCACATTGCTTAAATTTGGTTTAGTTTTTGTATTTTCCCAGTGGGTTTTGTTTGCATCAGTTTCCAAATTTTCTTAAATTGACATTAGTCGCAAAACCCATAGTGCACAAAGTTCTTGGCCCGGCCCATCCATAGCCCGTTAACTAATGATATTTGGGGGCCCGGCCCAGCCCGTAGCCCAGCCCGGCCCGTGGCCCGTTGGGCTGGCCCGGCCCGTGGCGAACACTGTCAAGGAGGCCTTATAAGACTGAATGTCGAGAGCGCTAGGTATCAGTCGCGTGCTTCTAACTGAAAAAGAAACTTAGTGCATGTGAAATTTGGTACGCCACAATTGCGCCACAGCGCTGAAGCGATTTGTGCTTGAAACACGGAAGGGACTGCTGTTGATTCGTTTTGACGTTCTTCAGCAACTACTTAATATGGTATACAGCTTCCCATATATTGAGGCTCATCGATCAGCTTCTAATTGCATTAGAGAATTATATTTGGGGTTCTGGGCAAACAGGAGCAGTGCGTGACGGAACGTTACGCCTGACTGAAACTGAAGGATACTCACCATGATGAGACATGAGTGCCTGGAGACCAAAATGTGTTCAACGTTTTCGCTAGCCTATGGCACATCCACGAACATAAACAGACACGAAATTCGCTGGGCATAAACAGCCAGCGAACCATATCCAAACCGAACTCGGCCCTGGCTTCCGCATATAAACTATTTACGCACGGAACATTGGCTCAACTGACAGCTGTTTACTGAAGAGTGAGGACTAGCTCCGTCACATGGCTCGTGTACAGACTGCAGTTAGTTAGTGTGCGTATCAACCAGCCGGCAGATTTGAGAATGAGCCACTCTTTTTATGAGCTATTTGATTGAATTTAGATGCTAGTTGATGCAATTTAGCAAAAACCTTTCCTATTTAGTCACGTTCTTGGGGCTATATTTGTGTCGATGCGAGCTCCCCAAACTTCTGAGATGTTTAGCTCACTTCGTCTACGGGTATGACAATGGCTGGTTAACCCGTCCAGTGAAGCTCGTTTCTCGGAATACCGCTGCCTGGTAAAGCCGTCAATCACCGGCGTCATATGAACGCGCGTTTACAGACGGCTCACCCAGGCTCAGTCGGTGACGGCTCCCTAGTCAACTTCTCACGGTCGAGCACAGCGGTCCCTGTCATCGTCTCCCCTCCCTCCTCCCTCCGCAGGTCCCCTCCCTCCCTTCCGCCCGGCAGCGGACGGAAGGCACCAAGACGGCGGCGGCCGGTCCGCGGCCCGGCAGCCGATGGTTTTACAGCAGCTCTTCGCTGACCGCCCCGCAGATAGACGAGGTGGCCGTATATCTTCGGGCACAACCTCCGACGAAAACTGCGCCCTCTCGAGGAAATGGCCGCGTGGTGTCCGCCGGGACCGCGCCAGACAGAGGCGGGCCCCCGTCTGTTGATCGCTGCCATGTGTCACACGGGCACCCAGGCCGGGAGGTGCAGCCCTGGACGCAGCGGCGTTTACATGTGGATGACGTGAGGCTGATAGGAGGAGAGATACTGCCCGTACCAACCGTGACGCTTCCGGAAATATAAACAGTGCGGCTGTCAACGAAATCTAACCTCACAGCTGTATTCATCACTCGTAACGCTTGGGCAGTGAGCCGATGACATGCATATTTCATTTTCGACATTTATGCAGCATTACCACCATCAAACGATCTGACCATCAGTCCAACAAACAATAGAAATTGCTGGGCTGACTTACTGTTTCCCATGGACCCAGTTCAAAGTTCGATCATTCCGGTCATACCGTCCGCACAGCGATTGGCCACGGTCATGCGGCCAGCCGTAAATAGCTGGTACGTAGCCATCCCACCAGCCTGCGTCAGTTCACAATTACCGTCCGGCTCGCGGCGATGGGCTATCAAGGCATTTTTTATCCGTTAGATAAAATCGCCCATCCAGAGCGCGCTGGCAAACTGAGGCACGGTTTAACGCGGTCACAAAGGGCTGCGAGAAATGCGGTGAGATGATGAGAGTGGTTGTTTAAATTCGGAAACGCCATAATGGGTGTTCAAAGGCGTGATTCGTCACGGATGTGTAGAAAGTGAGGTCGGGTGGGAGACCATGATCGGAGAATAAAAACTTACTTTGTCCGAGACATTAATAAACGTAAGTTTCTGTGAACGTATCGGTGTTTTAAGATGTAGCAGAGTTTGTATGATGACTGGTGCACGCCACGTGGATCTTAAAGGAACAAATCGAAGATAAGAGCTAATTCATTTTAAATCCTTGTTGAAATTTTGGTTAGTTGCAATGCGTTGCAAAGAAAGTCTCATATTTTCATACGGCTTCCTCAGTTTCCCAGTCGCGAATTGTTCTGTGGGCGATGTAGCATCCGCTCGACGTACGATGCAAATCCCGCCGCAGTCTGTTAAACTTTGTGCTGCCCTTGTTTATGACACAAAGCCAAGAAGTTATTTGATGTGTCGAGGATGGACTACATAAGTTGGATGAGAAAAGGATCTCCAGATGTGCACCAGCATGCCATCATACAATTAGATTGCTAACAACTTACTATCCCTTCACGCTAACAGAATGCCAAAATATTTAATTCTAGAACAATACCTTCACACCACTGTATGTAGTATGTACCCCATTTGGCAAAAGAAGTGTACCTATTTATTATAGACGCGTCTAAATGGCTATGGGTGTCAAAATTCCGACGAAATTATCATCCAAGCTCCTCGCAGTAATCGAAACACATATGGACCTATCGGGTTACCCAATTTATGGCACTAAATGAGTTGGACAATCATTAACAATCTTTTTCGGCTTTGTGCATTAAATGACCTTCCCGAAGTGGGTCTGAGAGAAACAGCCATTCCGTTTGTGCCCGACAAGAAACCATCTATATTCATATTAATCATTTTACATTGATTCCATAAATATTTGTATTATTACTCCTAGACTGACCATGAGCCATGCGTATTTCAAACTTAGACACAGCCCTCTCGCCTTGGAACGTAGCCCCTGCTGATTTGACCCACTGCGTCCCCGCCCTGTGCCCTGTACGGTTCCCTGGCATGTCCCCTGTACCCTTCCTTCTAGAATGTCCTGTGCCATTTGTTTGTTTGTTTGTCGTTTATTCATGACTATGGGCATGGACAACGGACAGAAATAAAGTTGAATTGGTGCAAAAGCAATTCCCGTGCCCTGTATCCTGCCGAGCCCTGCTCTCTGTTCTCCCCAGTGCCCCACCCTGTTCCTTGCCCTTGTGCCCTTAGTCGTAGCACGTGCCGGGTGCCCTCTGCTCAACTTTGGGACGCAGAAAAAAAAATATGTCCTGCCATGAACCTGCATCTTCAGTAGTGTTGGTCTGAAAAGGAAGATTACAAAAGTAAAATGTCGATAAGCTCACTGGACGAGTGGCCACCGGTATGCGATAGTTTGACGGAAAAAGAAAATCATTAGCTGAATGATGCCTTGAGGAACAAAAACTTCATAAACGTTAAGTTAGGGAATATTAAAAGATGACGATCGTTGACCATTTTCATTGAGCACTCTGGCGCCAATAAAGGTGACGAACATTTGACTTTGAACCCCTTGGATCGGGGGCCAGGTGTCACCGGGAAGCCGTTCGGTGCCAATAACGGGACAGTTTCAGCGAAACGCCGAGCAGCCTGACATAATGTCAAATCAATGACCCGCCTGACAACCAATATCAATGCTAATAAGGCTGCATGCCGCTGATGGATGGTATGAGATGCGACCGCCCCAGCAGCATCTTTACTGTGATGGCATCTTTTATAGCAACACTTGGCCTGTCAGGAGAAAAATTAAAAAAGCGTCATTTATCATAAAAAATCAGTTATTTCGTATATTTTACCAGTAAGACATGCAAAGATTAAATGCATGAATGCTGAAGCTTCGAATTACTTCAGTTCTTATCTTACTTTCCACCGTATTACTTCTGACGGCTGACAAACAGGTAACCAATACCTGAGATGTGAGTCTTTTGATATTGATCGCCTTGTTATGTGTCATTGATAATGAATGAATGAGCATGCAGATCAAACGGATCAAACGAACTGTCGTCAGCCAAACTCAGCCAAGACGCAGCCGTTCCGTTTGTACCCGTCGGAAAGTCCCATAGCTCACAAAAATCAAATGTCGAGTATTCCTGGAATCAGATATTCGCTTTGTTTTACTTCCCACTAACACGAAACACTATCCCGTCGCTCATCATTTCATGTTTCCTACTGTGTAAATCACTCTTGCCCATCCCTTGTACCCCTGTTGGCAGCGAGTGTGGCCCACAGGCCACGTCACTGTCTCGACCGCCCTCCACACGTCACGGCTACTTATTACATCACTCACCACACACATCAACTGTGACGGCGTAACGGCACATCACATCATCATACGCCGTTACACAAAAACAACTGTCACGCTCGCCAGCATTTCGTGCCATCTATATCACAAGGCGTCGCCCATGAGCGTCATTTCACAGCCCGAATGTCGTCAACTCTTCCCACAGACGTTCATCATGTCTGACTTTTGCCACGTGCCGCGTAACCGTTTGCACGGTTTTTGGTTTCGTGGTGAGCGGCCGTATTTTCGTGTGCGTTTTCGCACTCGTATGTCACTGACTCACTGATCCTGCTGGTGCAGCTCAAACGATACCACAAGCCCCTATCAAACTCCCGGGCCGCTCGGAAAGGGGAGGGAGCAGCGTGCCACCCACCGCCCCCACTTGCCGTCACGGTCTGACACGTGCGGCCGCTGTGGGCACGTGGCGGCGTACGCGGTGTATAGCCGGTTGATTGGTTCTGCTGGATGACGGTCATGGTGCGTCATCGACAGCTGCTGACGCGGCGGATGACGCCCCGTGGCTGCTCTCATGGCTGCCGGGGTGGGCTGAGGGGAGGGGCAGGTGGGGTGACTGCAGGGGATAGGGTTGTGTTGGTGGGCATGCACGAGAGCCAACAGTATCGCTACCCTAATGATCACAGCCACAATGAGCCCTCAATTCACCTCAACCCTAACGACCCCCAGCTGCAGGCTCAGTTACCACGCGGAGCATGGTTGTCCGACATTTATCAGACAAACACCGATGCTCTACGCTCCGTGACCACTGGTAGCGTGCCCAGAACAATTCCGTTTGACTCTACCGCGGCCGGAGCCGCCGCCCGTCCCTCCCCGCGGCCCGGCTCCATTGTTGATTGTTGAACTCGTGCGACCAGTGAATGGGTTCGTTAGTCGTTATTGGGCACCGAGCTACGCGACATGAAAACAGAGGTGAGGTCGTTTGACGTGGAAACTGAATGGAAGTGAAAAACGAACTATGCAAAAGAGCTGTTGACAGGACAGACGCTGGAACAAAGTGTGGAGTGGATGCTGGGACGAAGTCACAGCTGCCCTTCATAACGGCTTCGATAAAGTTTATAGCCTTTTAAAGATTACTGAACGAAAATTATTCGTCAAACGATCAGCAATGTTTTAAAATGTTGGGACCCCCTTCCACATACACTAACAAAACAATGGTAAGCATGGCTTAAAGGGATTATCAGGGTTTAAAAATTGAAAGGAATCGGCATAAATTTCCAATCAATGAACTCCCCAGACTCTGCCGATTCTAAAGATATGCATAAAATGTAAATCGGTACCAAAATTTGCGAGATATAGCCGTTTCAAAACTGACATAATTGTACTTACTCACGCAAAACAAGTACTTGGGCGGCCAAGTTGGCCCATCGCTAAAATGTAAACAAAGAGCATGGCCTTGGGAAATTTCGCCAAGGCCGCCGCACCGCACTGGCGATTTCCACAAGACTGTTTTGTTTTTGTCTGTTGTTTTTAGGGCCTTGCAACAAGATTTCAGTGCTTGGCATTGGATTTGGATATGAACAAATTGAAGATTTGCTTTTCAATAAGACAGCAAGAGTTATCAACATTGCCAAAATTATTATATGGGTGTGATTTGAATAGCTTGTTTGCTGATCATCAAAATCTTGATGTTAATATCATTTAAATGTCAACAATTTTCAAGGGTAAATTTGAGTGTTTTATTTCAATAAATTGAAATGTTAGTGCATCAAGCACAAGAGCTAAGTTTCAATCTGATTATTTTGTCAAGAGTGGTGAATCTAATGTAACGTCTTGCGAGAAAGCTTACCTAAGTGACTGAAGAAAGCGCTACAGTTTTTCAAAATCAATGTTGATCTGTTTTTTCGAACAACAGGTTGTACAACATGATGTGACATGACCTCTGTGCCCTGTACGTCACCCCTGCTGCTGCAGCAGAGCCCCGGCTTCAACTATAGTTTGTTATGGGTGGGCTCTCCGTGAACGTCTTGGTGCGTTTCTACATATTGTTGCTGTGAAAGGACTGTACATGAAAAAATATGTAACTTGTATGTTTTTTATTGCCCTGGTGCCTACTTAATGTATATTTTTGTTGTTTATGAGTGATAAATGAATATATTTTGAGGAAAATTGAGTCATTTCAGTTTTAGTTTGTGGAACAGAACAGAAGAAGCTGCCGAGTGTGGATCATGCTTCAATTGAGAGAATCATCCTCAGTTATCTACACATAAGCATGCTTTGTAAGCTCCTTGCATTTTGCCAGCTTCTACTTGCTAGTCAAAGTTGTAAGAAGGGTTAGGGAGAACAATTGGTACACATGCCACCATGTGCAATCACCAAACGAATGAACGTGAGGGCCAAGTCCTTCACACAGCATGGATACTTATAGGTACTGCACTAATGTATAATGTTCATTATGTTCATATTAGCAACTCACCCAGGCAGCCTGCCTTGTGGTATTTCTGAGTTTAAGATTTTGCAAGGCTCACACTAATCAATAAGGTAAATTATATTGATATGTATGGATGAACAATGTGCAAAGGGGTCGCACGTGCCTGCTCAGTGCTCAGCCATGGATGCACGTGCCTTCTCAACAATGGTCGTGCTTGCAGACATCTCCATGGACGAACAATGTGCAAAGGGGGGGGGTGCCTCCGCGGCCGCCTGTTGGCTCAGCCGCTGCTGCTGCTTGGCGCCGCTGCTGAGCGCTGCCGGAGACGCCGCTCGCTGCCGGAGCTGCGGGAACAGTCACCGGAGCTGCCGCCCGCTGCCGGAGCTGCGGGAGCCGGACCCGCCGCCCATCTGTCAGGACCGCCGACGGCAGCACGCCCGTCTGTCAGGGTCTGTCAGTGCCGGCAGTGGACGCGCGCGGGTGCGGGCCGGGTACGGACGCGCGCGGGTGCGCGCCAGGTACGGGTGCGCGCCGGCTATGGACGCGCGCGGGTGCGCGCCGGCTATGGACGCGCGCGCGCTTGCGTGCCGACGATGGACGCGCGCGCGCGCTTGCGTACCGACGATGGGCGCGCGCGCGTGTATGCCGACCATGGCTGCCGCCCGCTGCCGGAGCTGCGGGAGCTGGGCCCGCCGCCCATCTGTCAGGACCGCCGACGGCAGCACGCCCGTCGGTCAGGGTCTGTCAGTGCCGGCTGTGGACGCGCGCGGGTGCGCGCCGG
The DNA here is from genome assembly GCF_019059575.1 of Amphibalanus amphitrite. Taxonomy (NCBI): domain Eukaryota; kingdom Metazoa; phylum Arthropoda; class Thecostraca; order Balanomorpha; family Balanidae; genus Amphibalanus; species Amphibalanus amphitrite. Next base: position 138,974 of record NW_024881928.1, read on the forward strand.
GTACGGACGCGGCGTTCTCGCCGGGTAAGGACGCGGCGCGCGCGCCGGCTATGGACGCGCGCGCGGTTGCGTGCCGACGATGGGCGCGCGCGCGTGCATGCCGGCCATGGCCGCGCGCGTGCGCCCCAGCCATGGACGCGCGCTAATGCGCGCCGGCGATGGGCACGCACGTGCCTGCTCGGCAATGGATGAGCGACGAGCGTGCCTTCTCGGAAATGAGTATACATGCAGACATCTTCATGGATGGACGCTTTCAATATGTTCAATGTGTTGAGACGGATCTGAGTAAATTGGAGAGAAACTAGGATAGTTTTAGTCCTGCTCAACTGGTTCTGCCAATAAGTACAAACACCACCTTGCTGCCAACTGCTTACCAAATACCGCATCTGTTGTACCCTTGCATGATGCATATGTACATACAGAAACAATTACAGTCTGTTGAAATCTGAAAACATGCACTGCTGAGCACTGTGGATGAATCTGTATGAACCGTGTGGCCCAGCGAAACCTTCTGGACCAGGTTATAATTGACAGTGAATTAGTAATCAATCCTTGCGAAGAGAAAATAGATGATTGTGCCTTAGATGAGCATAAAGAAGAAGCGTTCCTGAAGTTGAGTTAGTGGCTTTCCATCATCCATGCCAGATGGCCAAAACACACCATTTCAATACTGTCCCAAAAATATATTTCAAAACACTTATTGCATGGCTATACACACCAGCTTACTCGGTCACCACACTCAAACCAAGGCCATATAAGTAGACTCAAACACAGTCTACTGATACAAACGTCACTGGTCTCAAGTCTGTGCTCAATGCACCAGCTGTACACTACTCACAATACGTAAGGACTCAACGTCAGCCACCAATTTTCTACATCAAATTCACATCAGGTTTTCAAAGTAACAATGTATGTGCCACTGCTGTACTTTGTGCTACAAACACAGAATAAATGATATCAGTCAGCAATGCATTGCTCATTGTCAGCCAGTCTGCCAAGTCAGTCCGCAGGCTTTGCAAGTAAGTGCAAAGTCTGCGGAGATCAGTTGCTTTACACACCACCAATATCATGCTGCAAAGTGCAATGTGCTCAAAATATGCCCATACACCAACAACAAAGCACAACCATGAAGCACCATTGATAACACTTAACCTCAAAGCACACAACATGATAATTTATTTATTTTGAGTACCTACAGAAACAGAATGTCTCAAGGCCACTCGTGCTCACTCCGAAATCTGCCAGTCGCTCAGCCTTGAACATTGACATTATTTCATCTGAAATCTATTTTCTTCACTTGATCAAAGTTGATCTGCGTCATACATCTTACAACGGATGTCTCGAATTATTGGTAACGCTCAGCACTTAGCATTAACATTACAAATGATAGGTAACTTTGATTCAACGTTCCATCCAAGCTTCTTCATTGCTGGAGCTATATCACTTTCAAGTTTAATTGCTTGAACTAAGACATTCTTGAATTACACTCGGGATGAGCTTAGTTTGAAAGCACACAACATAATTTTTTAATTATTTTGATAACCCACAGGATATCTAGAAGCTACACGCACTGGCTACAAAGCCCACAAGTCTTGAACATTCAAATATGAATAGGAACAGCTTTGTTTCGCACAGATTTCGCACATGGCGGGATGGCGCCATTCCGTCCAACTCATACAGCCTCAGAAATTACAACAACACACTCAACTTACGGAATATCCGTCAAACAAATCTTATTTACGACGACACGAGCCAATGCTAACAACGCTTGCCAGTTGTGCCAAGGCCATCTATAGAAGGTACAGTCACTCCCCCGCCGACCAATCAGAGACAGATCCTGAGTGACGTCATCCCTGATGCTCGCAAGGGGTACTCCGTTCCTTTACAACGTAAAAATGACTAATTTTATTTCAAGATTATTGATGGCATTCTACACCTACCGCTCAACAGTTGATGTCAATGGAAAGCCCAACTGATTTTCTAGCGACAAAAAAGAGCAGCAATATGCTAAGAAATGGCCGGTTTTGAAGATATAGACGATTTAAAAACCCTCTGCAGTAGCAGGAAAGCAACGTAAAAACGCATCGAGCTTATGTTTTTACTATGAATAAATCATTTTTCAATAAGATTTTAGATAAGGTATCGACTTAACAAAGAACTTTATTACAATATTTCTATTATTTGTAAGTTTATTTCAAAATAATATTTTTCAAAAATGGCAGCTGTTGGCAAGTAGCTTGGAAGCGATTGTGGCGCACCACGCCATTATTGTCCTGAGGCCCCCTTATGATGTCATCAAAAGTGGAGTGACATGGGCCTGAGTTGTGCTAGATATTGGAGTGGAGACGTCAGAGAAAAAAGTCTTTAGATTTCTCCCATTTCCCCACGTAACGTTGAACGGCCGTTGCGGCCTTATCTGGTATGCGACGGCCTTATCTGGCATAAAAAATATCTCTAGAAGTCTCTAGCTAGTGTTAAGCCTATGGACTTATAGGGAAATGTATCCGAGTACTTGGTACTGCCTCCTCCAGGTACTGGCTGGCAGACGGATCAACTTTGGAGGCCCACCATTTGGAAATTAGGCAATTTTGAGACGAATGACTTCGGATTGGGGCCTCAGCCACCTTCTTCTACACGTTTCACTGAGTAACTCCGAAATTTCGGAAAAAAACCTGATAATACCTTTAAAAAAAAGAATTTGGGGAGCTAACATGCGGTAAAAGAGGAATCAGGTCATGTTCCAATGTCAACATCCGTCTTCACTCTTCACCACCTATAGGTGGTGAATAAAAGTGAGAAATCCGTATACGGATTTCTCACTTTTATTCACCGGCGACATATCACGTTTTTATCCAACAATGAAGTAGTCCATGCGAAAGAAACATTTTCCTTCAGACTTTTTACAATGGAATGTGCTTTTAAATATTTGATATCTTCCCATTTTACGGGCCAATTTTTCCACGTTCTGCCCACATCCAGCCGTGTGTTTTTCTGCTCGGGGCTGCTCATTATTCCAGCCATTCATTCAGAGGAAGCGCGGAAGCAGAACAGTGGCAGTCGAGAGACGTCCGCCATCGGGGCGGGCTGACGGGCGACCGACGGGCTCTGTCCCTTGAATCAGCACTCGATGACAGCCGCAGGGGCTTAGCACGCCGTCTGGCTTCCCTAGCCGACTACATTAGCGGGGCGGGCCCGAGGGGTGGCGGCGCAGCGCGTGGCTGGGGCGCTGCGGAGCGGGGCTGTGCCAGAGCTGGGTATGTTGGAGCTGCTCGGCTGCAAGAGCTGGGGGTACGGTGGTGCTGTGACAGCAGCCGACCCAGCTACCATGTCCAGAGTGGCACCAGGCTCTGCGAGGCAGCGGATGGTCCCCCGTTCTCCGGTGATCGGTCTCTAGGGAACCATCCCAGGTCAGATTCGGAATGATGTGAAATTCTATTCCGAGCGCGCCCCAAACGGTTACGACAGCCGACGTGTTTGGAAACTGTGGACGGGGATGGCTGCAGACAATAAAAACGTCCACACGAAACGTTTATGAAGTTGGAAAAGCAAACACGGAAAAATCATCCAATCAGCACACTCCTCTTCAGCAGTTGCAGAAGTTGTCCAATTTCATACAAACCCATTCAAACTTGAATTGTGAACATTTCTGTTGGGCACGCGACTCACCTACTGACAGCTCTCTTTTGCCGCGAGCTCGACCATATATCCGGCGGGCAGCTGCGGCCCCGTCAACGGACGTATGCCGGTTTTCCGCACCAGCCGGGCGGACTGAGAGGGGACATTAATTGATCCGGCCGGGTAAGACGGCCGCCTATAATGGCAGAGGGGAGTCGGGTCGACCCGGCCCGTCTCCCTGCGGCCTGGCCGCCGGCGATAATGGGATAGCGCACACGCGCCGACCGCCGTCAGCACACTACTTGAAACGGAGCGCCGCCCGCGGCGGGGCGGGTCGTCATGAGCGGGGGAGGGGGGGGGGGCGACACGGTGTGGTCTGGCCGAGACCTAACTCTGTCTGGGTTACGGCCCATCCGGTGATTGAGACGCTGGCCGCCGCCAATAATTCCCAGATTTATCGCCGACGAAATCAAAGTTCAAATAGCAAAAGTTGACAGAAAGTTTCCGTTGTAAAAGTTGGCTGGGTTGAACAAAGGTAGTTACAAGGTAATCAGTGGAGAGTATTTTAAGTCGTAGCTGCTGTGATGAGCAGTGGAATAAGTTTGACTCCATAAGGTCCCTTTACATGACCTCGCCCAGAAGATCATTCAACAGAATTAACCCTAAATGTGATTAATGTCGGTTTTATATCACTATTGCTCTGACGCTGCCAGTCAACGGTGATTTTCCATTTTGTCGTGTAGCTGAAACATTGAGTGATCATAGCCTCATAAACTATAAACCGGCTATCTCGCCGTCACAGCCGGCGGCGTTTCGGAGCCACCGTGGGCACAGCGCGGTCTGTGGCGACGATCGGCCGTCGCCTTTGTTCCCCCCCTCCCCCGACTCCCGTCCCCTACTCTGCCAGAGTTCCCTCAGCGAAAGAGGCCGCCGGGCGCCATCGTCTCATTAGTGCAGCGCTGATTCAATAAAAACGCAATCTGTCTCATCAGACCCGTTAGCGGTTGGCGCACCGCTCGACACAGGCATTGATCAACTGTAATTGATCGTATTGTCGGGTCGGCCGGTCGGCCGCCGCGGTCTGCTTCTGTGGCACACAGGGAGGAGTTGTTACGGAATGGTGCACACGGAGCGTCACCAGAAATACCCGCCGGCAATGTCGGTCAGACGCGCTGAGCAGGTGTCGGCCGACAGACGGTGTCATTATCGACTGCCAGGATCTGTCAGCCTGCACGTTGGCCGAACACGGTGGGGTTAACATTCAAAAACACTAGAGGTACGCTGCAGACACGCTGAGGCAATTCTGGTCATGTCCCATTACACGAGTGTAAGTGGCAATTTTCGAATGGAGGGCGCGTCGTTTGTTCAATTAACTCGAGCCCGTAAACGAGTCAACGGTCTCCAGCATTTTGGACACGTGCCCGCTGTTCATCATGCATGCAGTCGAGCTCCGTACATGTTTGCAGACGTGTTCGATCAGAGTGAAAATGTTGACGTAGGATGGAGTCAATTATGCAGACAGACGCTATGCAAGCAGATATTTCCTTTCAGTTTCAGTCACCTCCCTTTGGAGAGATTGACTGTTTATCTGCGGATTTTTGCAAGGTGAAACAGTGCTATTTTTATAAGTAACAACAAATAGTGTTCTGAGAGCACTATTATCATATCATTGTATGCATCCGACAATGATTGCAGATTAATGATAGAGCATTAATAAAGACGAAAACAATGGGATGGCACAGAAAATGTTGGTTTAGTTGCGCATATTTAACTTTGACAGTTTTATTTTGCTTGACAGTTGTATTACACTATGTTCCAATCGCCTTTTCTCAATGTTCGCATTCACATCAAGAGGTCTCACATACCTAACTACAAAGCTGCATCACTTGTGCAGTTGCAAGACAGTAATGCGAATCCTTTGAATCTTATAAAGAACAGCCTTCCACAGTCCACTCTTTCAACAAGGTACAACACTTCCTATTTTTCCATAAAAAGCATGATTATTGACTTGCATCTATAAGTTTGCCTTTGCTAATAAACTAGCGCTTATGCGATATATTCTCAAGACTGCATGTGTCAAAAAACGAAAGGTGACTATTGTTTCCTTGTTAAAAGAACAGCATCGATTATCGTTCACACGCTTCTGGCTTACAACTAGCCACGCATAACTTATCTGGAAGCACGACCACCCACTTTTTCAGCGGTTTGTGTGAGACCCATACAGCCCACTCTCTCACAGTCCGCGAGTAAATGGCTTTTGAATGCTCCCGATATTATGCTAATTATCTCCAAGATGGATGATAATGTTTGTGGAGGGAAACTGCTACTTATGAGTCTGTCGGCGCCTCCGGCTGGAAGGAGACCATTTACCGATGTAATGAGACATGATTGATGGATTTCAATGATGTAGAACAGGGGCAGACGTGGTTTGTAAATGGTCGGCAGCACACTGAGATCGCCTCAGAATGGCGAGAAGCTCGCCCACAAAAGGAAACGATTAATACCCAGCGTCGTTAAACGAAATTTGCCATCGACATTCACCAACCATAAAGCACTGTTGTTCGTGATTAGGCCACCTTAAAAATGTACTTGATCATGTGCACGATAAGTACTGCCTAAACAACTAACGCGAGCTCAATGTCTGCATCTGGTTAGCACGCTACCGCGCGGGACCTCGCCCCTGGATTTGGCACTACGACTCAGTACCGCGTGACCTCTGAGCTCAGCTGCAGCGGAGGTACGTACTTACGCCGTGACCTCCCGAGGTCACCCACCCCCGCCGGGGAGGGACGCAATGACCTCTCGATCTGCCGGTGCTCACTCGGGGAATCGGCAGGCCAGTCCCTGAGAGCCAACCATTACCGAAGATACATGCACCGGGGCCATTCACAGGCATTGCACCACTTACCAAGGCTACTCCCAACGACATTTGCCGGTACGTTACACGGGGAGGTAAAGCTTCGAGTGTTTCAGTCTAAGTAGTTGTTGGAATGCTTCCAGAAGCATTTCCGAAAGGTGCAATGTTTCCAAAAGGTCGAACGTCAAACGTTTTGTTGGAACAGTTACCTAACCCGAGACCACTAGCGATTTAGCAACATGTTGTGCAACAGCGCAACAAATAGAGGTGCGCAGATGGAGTCAATGAAAAGTGAGCCAGTGTAGTCAACACTGAAAATGATAGCTTACTCATTGGCACTTAACATTGAAGGTCAATTATGACTCTATAAAGTCCGATAGTTGAACAACGAACAAGACGAGTATCCTGAACAAGTATGGGCTAGCGTTGATTGACGATAAATGGTCCTTGCCTGTTCCTGGCTAAACGGCCTCTGTCCATCCCGGTCGCCAGATCTGTTGAGAGACCGGCTATACGTTGAACCGTTTTAGAAATGATGTGAATCTGTCACAATATGAAACACGGATGTGCAGGAACAGGAAAGCTTATTGATGACTTCGTGACAATAAAATTGAGGCTCTATGAGGACGCTTGGAGACTCAAAAAAGCCTTGCTAAAGTCTCCCTAAAAAAGCCTTGCTATTTTAGAGGGACTGTGATTTTTTGCAGTTAGAAAATCATTCACTTTTTCAATTAGGCTTCTGTATGCTGAGGTTTTTTATTTCATCTGTGGACACCGGACAGTTACGGAACAATATTTGGGTAAAATTCACATTTTCATTACGGATTGTATGCTTCCATATATGCGGAAGATGTTAAAACGTAGGAACAGTTAATAGGTAAGTTAGGTGGAAACGTGGAACGGTTGAGAGGCCGATTTGATATTTGCCTCAACATCTCGGTTAGTTGCCGGTAGTCTTTGGTAGCTCCAACAACTGATGTATCCGGGCTGCGTATCTGGGATGTTTGGCCATGTGCCTCCCTGCCGCTCAGTATTCTTCCAAAAACAAACGCACGCCATTCTGAGGGGGCTTCAGAAGCGCATCAGGGTCACTTCCGAACATCGGCATGCTACTGAAAACACATTCATTTCACAGCACTTCACAGCAAGGACGACACCTTTAGTGCCCGAATAATTTGCTTTCTCACAAAACAGGCCGGCGGCCAATGCGGCGCACGGCGCCGTTTGCGTCAGCGGAATAGAATGGTGCACCCGGGTGGCCGACTTTGCAGCGCATCAGACTTTGGATAATGGATACACATTGTAGTGATTCACATGAAGCTCTCGCATATCTTATGTATGTGGGCGAATTGATTGGAAATGAGCAATAGGCACGCCGCTACTGAAAGCCCGAATGTGGAACAGCATTCATGCTGGCAGATTTTGGAGTAAACTTTGCATGAGATGGTCAATATTAATTGGAATCGGGGGCGGGGGGGGGGGGTCCGTGGGTTACCCCGTCAACTATCAAAAGAAGTGATAAAATTGTCTGACTATATTTTAGGCGTCAATATGACATAGCTGAGCTCACGCTGACTGCTCTTACGAACCTGAATGCGCGATAACAGCTGCGCTACGTTGAGTGTCTCCCCCAAAGCCTTATCTCCTGTCCCTCTGTGTTACCGACTCCACGTCCCCTCATATCCCGAAGCCCATCGCTGCCGGCAGGGTGGTCGGCCCGTGCGCCCGGCGGTCCGGATAAAACCCTGGCCGTATCATTGGACGGGACCGCGCCGGTAGGTAGGCGCCGGGCCGGTAATTTACCTACCCTCCCTCAGGGCGGAGGGAGCTTCCAAGGGGAGGCCGCCGCCCGCACCGGTCGATGCCCGGCTGAGCGGAGACGGGGAGTGTGTCTGCTGACGGGTACCGAGCCAGGATGGGACAGGGGATATGGTAACGGGGGCACCTGGTCCTTGTGCGGCGAACGCAGAGGGCATGTAAAGGTGTCTACGGTATACAAACAACATCCGACATCGGAGATAAGGGGATGCTACATACAAATGAGTTATGTGAATATAAAGGGATGACGTTTTGTGTTTATTATTAGAGATCTCGTCCTGCTAAAAACAAACACCAAGATCTCTTCCGGTCTACAGATCCCTTCCTTGGTGAATGTCATTTTACGTGTTGATACAGGACGAATGAAATCACTGCATCAGACAGCCAACGCTCCCCCGCCCGCAGTTTGTATTGAGCGTGCTCTCCTGGGCGGCATGACAGCAACATGACGTGATTGGCAGCAGCAGATGTTCGATTTCTGCCGTGCGTCCGGCAATCCCAACCCACTGAGCGGTGCTCTGCGGGGTGGCAAAACTTGGCATGGGTCAAGACATTTCGTGTTGGAGAGAGGGCGAGTTAAATGCAGAGAAGGGTGCTTTTGCATGATCCATAATTGAGATGCTCTTGATTTTGCTCACATGTTCAATTCGTGACATAATGATTTACAATCGACAAGTGGATTTCTTGTTTGTTTTGCTGTTAGGTAGGTAAGTACGGCCCTCCAGCAAAAGAGTGGTTGGTTAGCTTATGTGCTTTTAGTGTAATAACTTTGAATGACAGAGACACTCCTGTAAAATGACTCAATAGAAATGAGAAGAGGGTTCGTGCACACACTTCGGCAATGGTTATCAACAGCCATTAGACGTATTCATCAATGCAGATCGGTTATTGTGATGTTGGCAACCAACCACTTAACCCTATTCCTGGCGGGGGGGCCTCAGGAGCCCCCCCCTGAGGTTTTTTGGTTATTTCTCCCAAACGCGTTGAGCTAGGAAGCTCAAATTTTCTGACTTTTCCTAAAAGGCTTCTACGCAACATGTCTGAAAATTTTGAGTTGATCTGACCTCAGGTCAGGTCACCAGAGGCGGTTTGGTGACCCTACCTCAGAAAAGTTTGCAATCACGCCAGAGCTAGAGTTTTTGACCGATCAATTTCTTCTCTTCAGGGTTTAGTTAGGGTACCAGTATGTGCAATTTGTATATCTCGGAATTTTGATATCGGTGACCTAAGGTCAGGTCAATTTCGCGACCTCCCCATTATAAGTCAATGGGGGAAAAATCAACTCCCTGTTTTTACCACTAAAACGGGTCGGAATGGCCCCATATACCATACATGACTTCATATACGATCAACCTTCACTACCTTGAGGTCTGTTTTGCTGTTGGGCAGCTGTGAGGTCATGTGACGTCATCAAAGGTCACCAAAGGTTTTTGGCCAATAACTCCGTACAGGAACAAGATACAGACGCGTGGATGGTCTCATTGTGTTCAGCTCGTCAAGACGCATCGAATGATATACATGATGACCTCGAGGTCACGTGACCTGAGGTCAACCTTTGACCTTGACCTTTCGAGGTCAACATATATATCATTCGATGCGGATTGACGAGAGGATCACGATGATGCCCTTAGTTTGTTCCTATCTTGACTAATTCGAAAGTTATTCGAGAAAAACTCTCTCCATATCTAGCGCCGCCATTTTGACTTTTTCGACCCCTGTGACGTCATCTTTGACCTGACCTGAAAATGACCTTAGTAAAAATTGTAGATCTTGGCCGTGCGTATCCGATGCCGTTTACCGCTTGTCGCTATCTTGCTTCGTTCTCGAGATCTCAGGGGGGGGGGCCGAATCGGCCCCCCCCCCCCGCCAGTTTCTTGTCCCGGCGGAGCCCGCCAGGAATAGGGTTAATGCCCGGAGGGCCGTAGGTACCTATCTTTTGGTCTAATGAGACTTTCAGGGCTGGACAGTGGAAGGGTATACGGAAATAAGGGGAATGGTTTGGATGACCACTCTGGGGCACCACCGCGGCTGAGTCCGTCCCAAGGGACCATGGGACGGGCCACCCAGACTCGCAAACGGTCACCCCACCGTACAGTGGATCTTATTAGGATCTCCAGACGTAACTAGATGGCGTTGAGCCTTAGTCGAGTCCATGTCAAAGTCAAGGAGAGGTCACTACCGAGCTGGGCCCGATGGGGAGGTGGGCAGGGAGGGGGGGGGGTGGCGAGGTCACGGTGCGGATGACCTGTCAAACAGCCCCGGCGTGGTGGGGCACTGCCGTAGGCAAATGGCGCACTCCAGTGTTGTTCCATATCGCGGTGGTGGGCCGGGCGGCCGGTTAGCTTGGCAGCTTGGAAGGAAAGGATAATGAGGCATGGTTTTGCTGTGGCCGGTTCACCTACTGTTGCTTATGATTCACCCAGAGTAATGCAAATGTGGCGTTGATAATGCAGCTGGCAATGGAATGCTAGCGAATGCTCCGAGCGCCTAGCTATAAGGTTTAATATTATCTATGTCTCCTGAAATTTTCATTGAATATAATTCAAGCACTAGCAAGATCGTATTCGTTCGCCAGTTTTTTGACCGGCTGGCGTTTCTTGCGTCCTTGGGCAAATATTTAGGTATAACGCAGGTGATTTTTTTTGGTAAAACGCCTTCCGGGTCAAATCAAGCAGTGGCGGCGGAACACCTTTAACCCTCGCCGGACCTATTGGTTTTCTACATACGCGCCGGCCGAGGGGGGGGGGGCGGGTACGACCCCCCCCTCGCCGTTTCGCCCCTGGTGGAGCTAGCGCGTCGCGGAAAAAACGAGCGTGTGCGCCGTTACGAGACGCAGATATTGGTACCCGATTTTAAGGTCCTAGGTCAACCGGTGACCTCTGAGGTCAGGTCAAGTGCCCCAAGGTACGGTTCAGTTTTTGGTGAATAACTTCGCAAAAAACGGCCGCAGAGCGCCGATTTTGGCAGCATCGTGTTCACCTCGCTCAGGCGCGTCGAATGATATACTTTTTGTCCGGGTCAGGTCAACTTGGGGTGTTGACCTCAGGTCAAGGTCAGGTCAGCACCCCCAGGTCACGAAGTTGGTCGAAAGAGGTCATGTCGCATATCATTCGATTTGGCAGGCCTTCCTGAGTCCATTGGTGCCTTCCCCGACTCGCTAGCTCAATTTGATCAAGAGTTATTGACGAAAAACTAATTTGACCTTGATGACGTCATAAATGACGTCACGCAAGGTCAACATTGCAAAAGTGACGCATCTAACCTTGCAAGAAGTGCATCAAATCACGATTCTGTGTGCTTGAGATAGTTGGAGATCGTTCCCGGCGCCAGAATAGCAGTTTTCATTTTTCCCCATTGACTTATAATGGTGAGGTCACGAAAATGACCTGACCTCATATGACCTTTAGGAAAAATCCGAGATATACAAGTTGTGGAACTCATAATGGATACTAGATCCTGCAAGTTTCATTTCCCTGTGACATCTCCTCTGGCAGTGAGGGCGTTGCGAAGTTGCGACATCTGAAGACCGTGCAGAGGTTCACTTATGACGTCATAGGTCAGTGACCTGACCTGACCCAAAAATGCGGTTGGTGTCAAAAGATGCGGCTTGGATCAAAGGTCAGGTATGCCAAGTTTCAGCTCTCTATCGCCAGCGTGTTCGGAGCTATCGCGAAAAAACCCTATGGGGGGGGCGGCACCCGCCCCCCCCCCTCGGCCGGCGAGGGTTAATGAAGTGGGGGCACTGCCGACTTTTGGTCCCATTCTTTCCATGCAACGCCCATAGGGCTAATGTTAAAATGCAAAAACTCAAACGGGGGCACGGTGCCCCGATGCCTCCCCCCCCCCCGTTCCGCCACCACATGAAATCAAGTCGCTAAGAGACGATGAGGAAAAGTGGACGAACGCCACATTTCTGTGCATGAAGTCTCGAGTTATAAAAAGCTAAAAGTTATTATACGTGTAAGCTAAAAAACAATAAGATCAGTTAAAGGGACCCTCCCACCTTCAAAAAAGTTTATGAATTGGCATGAAAGTGATGTCGCTCGGTTCAGAAAGAGCGAAAACGAATATCTACCAAATTTCACCAAAAAATATTTACCGGTTTTCAAGATATTAGACTTTTACTTTTGTTTACTTTTTTGGGATCTCCGCTGTTTCTAGCGACTTTATTTTAGAAGTGCGGCGTTTGCGGCAGATGTTGCGCGCAAATAGCATATACCACAGCGTGCTACAAAACGTTTTAGTCAAACATTTAAAAATCGTTAGATATTTGCGCTGACGTCACACATTCAGAGGGGTATTCCTAAGCATTAGCCCCTCTGAATCAAAATGCTGCAATTTTGAAATTCAATATTTCCGATTTAAGGCATTTCTCGATGTTGTGAGTGCCGAAACCGGTAATTGTGAGCCAGGGACCCCATTTTGGCTATCTCAACTCAAATCTAATGTTAAGGTGGGAGGGTCCCTTTAATAAAGATATTTGACCCGAAATTAACTTCTGTTTTGTCTGACCATGATTGCATGTATGACCCCGGTTCAGCCTGGTTCAACTCGGCCCAACCTGGTTCGGCTCCCCCTTTTTAATATAAATTTGGCCCGAACCTTTTGAATGGAAGGAATCACAAGGACAGAGTCCCCGCTAAGCTGAGCTTGTTAAGCGTTGACCCTGCCATCTACCCTCCGATCAAGCAATTCCTGGTCTATTGCAGACTATGGTTTTGACTTTTGAGGTTTAGTCTATGGCAAAATGGTCTATGGTTTAGAGTCCAAATTTTAACGTGCGCACATAGCCGCGCGCGGCCGGTCCCCTCACTGACTTCGCCAGGCAGCGGCCTGCCACCAACCACAACCATACCCGTCAGGAGGCTAAAAAAACGTCAAGCACACGTCGTGTTTCGAACCCGGACTTTTGCAACCGGGACGTGCGCCTTCACCACATGGCACATGGAGTCCAACGCTCTACCGACCGAGCTACCGGGACGGACATTTACCTCGAGGTTTCGCCTCGGGACATTGACAGACGTCAGACACTTTGGCCGAACTTTAGCCGAAATACTGAGCAAGCTGCGCAGGGCGATAGGTGCTCGTAGCGTTGAGGTTGGGTAACCTGTGAGCTGAACGCGATGTCGTGAGTTCGAGCCCCACTCCCGGGTCTGGTTTTATCTAGACACAACCAAACCCTTTCCTTCTACTGCAACACAGCTAAGCACGATGACATCTTTCCCCAATATCCTCCCCAAAAGTCAAAATTATCGCTTATAAACGTTTAGCTAAGTTTCATTTTTTTAGGAACATATTTTTGGTCATTTGTCTGGAGCCATTTCAACTCTTTTTTCTTTTCTGATTCTTTTCGACCCGATAAAACCCACCAAAACTGAACGTGCCAAATGAAAAATATCGAACTCAAATAACAGTTTAGAAAAGCCTCATCATGCATCATGAAAAGCATCATGCAACTATCGACTGAAAAGTTGCATGCTATGAATACGTCCTAGATTTCAATTATCATTGTTCAACATTTTGGCTGGAACTGACGCTGCTTCTGGCTTGCCCGTTTGTTTGAGATAATGATTCCCTTCAGTCGCGTTCTTGCCGGTTCCACATGAACAGGATACCACCATACCGGAGTGAACGCACCCGCAACCATCATCCCCTCCCCTCAGCCTCGGCGCAGTGGCGGGCGGCCCTGGGCGGCCAACTCCCGGCGCTACGCACGCCCCATGCGCCGTGATACCGCGTCACTCCCCCTCCCTCCTTCCCCCACAATGACCGGTGACCTCACTTCCCTCGGGATTTGGACTCGCCCTACCCCGACCGTAGCGCCACGTGGTGGCTCTGGAGATCTTAAATAGACCCACTGTACATGAGCCTACTCCTGAGTAGCTACTCGAGTCAGATGATGGTGTCCGTCTAACCCAGAATAGAATGATCAGGGCTCCGACGGGAATGATCTGAAGGTCATTAGGACTGAGCACTTTGATGCAAGAATAAAGGAAGGAATGAGTCGTACCTATTTTTAGGCAAGAATGTTGGTCGTGCTATCGAGCCAAACACCAGACGGCAGCGTCCCCTATAGCAAGGTAGGCAGGTAGTGCAGCGACCTCTGTAGCTAGGTAAGTGAAAGTGTAAAGTGAAAGTGTCTCGCTGGGGAGACCCACTCGTGACCCAAGAGCTGGTGCATGGTGTTCGAATCAGCCAAGCGTTGCATGATGCATGATGCATAGTAGCTAGCTCGTTGTCATCAGAGAGCAAGCAAGTGACCAACGGAGCGAGGGAGAGAAGAGACGTAGGGAGCCAGAGAAAAAAAGAGTAGAGACAAGACAGATAAACAGAGACCGACATAACAACAGCACCATATTTTACCTGTGCCCATGGGACCCATCATGAACCACAGATACCTATGTGTTCTCTAACACACCTACCTTCCTTTTCTCAATCTTCCCCTTATCTTTTATATCCTTCTCTCCCATTGTTTCTCTTTCCCTCTCCTCCTTTCTTCTCTCCCTCTCCCCCTCCTCTCTTCCCATCTACCCTCCCCTCCTACTCTCTCTCCCTCAGCCCTCTCACTCTCTTTGTCACCTCGCTGACCCTGTTTCTGACCTGCCCATAGCGCGCGCTCCCCGCCCGGGCACTTTCCTCGGGCGCCCGGCGGCCACACTCAGCGCTGGCTCTCGCGCAGTCATCGGCCGTTTTTACCGGCGCGGCTCTGGAGCCGAGACCGCTCTCCTATCCCGTCACAGGGCCATTACTGGGAGGTGCACGGCCCGATCGGTCACAGGGTGAGGGTTTCACTTCCCTAATGGCCGCCGCCGCCGCCGTAGAAAGGCTGAAGTTCACTGGAGCGGCCGATCAGCTGAGCGGCCGGCCGGCCCGGGAGGTGGTGGCTGAGTGTGGCACTTTTGGACAAGGCTTCACTGCTTCATTAGTTGAATTCTATTGAACTCGGTCGGCGCTTCTGTGAGACTGTTATTCCTTATCATCTCATTCATTGAAGTCCTGCATGAACGAAACATACTTTATTTCTTCGGATCGGAGTCAAAGATTTGCAATACAGAAAATTAGTTTATGCCTAAGAGCGTCTTGGTATGATAGGGATTCACTTAGTTGAATGCATACAAATTTCTAGTTTTTTATTTAGGTATATGAGACTTTGGGCAATTTGAATACACGGGTATCCAACATCTCTTTTATCGTGATAAAAACCACCCAGTAGACGGGCATCGTGACCAAGATTACTTTCGTGACTGCCATCAGCGCTCGTACGTCCGGCAGAACATTGATGAAGCTGGCACGTGCAGTTTCACCATCGGACCTCATTTTCGCGTCATGACAATGGCCGTCACGTCTCGGCCAATAGGTATCGATTCCCGAAGCTGTTAGGTCGGCGAGAGCCGCGGTGCGGTTCGACGGCCCCGAGAGCTCGATACCCTCTCAGCCGTTCACTATAGTTTACAGCGGAACGGTATCGGGGTGCCGTGGGCCACAGAGGACATGAGACATTTCTTTATATTAGGTATTCATTTGCTCACTTGACCTTGTTTAGAGGCCGTTTTCCATTATTTCCTTTTTCTTATTTTTAGTTATTTTCTGGTGACACTCTTACGGTAAAGTATATGTCTCAACCCCGGATTGGGAAAGTTTTCACTAGCATTTAGTTTGTGTCCGATTATAATTAACCCATGAGTGGCTTGGTGACTATTATTCCGGTAAAATGTGCCATGTGGGAGCACCTTTTAAAACTTCCCGTACCTCCAAATGCCGTCAATATGCTGAAATTATGCCTTCATTCGCAGTTAGCTTATTGATGTCATTAGTTTCGCTAGAGCCAGTTTGTGGCCGGCACTAGGGCCAATTGCACCTCCAGCAGACCACGAAACAGCACCGTCACGAGAAACCCGTCACGGGGCATTAAAGGTGACACCGTCACGGCGGATGTCACAGCAGACACCTTCACAGTGAGCGTCACAGAGACACCGTGATGGCAAGCGTCACGGAGGCACAGTCACGAGAGGCGCGGTCACGGAGACGCGGTCACTGAGAGCGTCACGGAGGCACGGTCACGGTTGACCGGTCAGCTGGTGGCTGGCGGCTCGGGGCGGGCGGGGACCGATGTTTGGCAGACGGAGAAAGTGACCCTGTGTCAGCTCACCGCGGCCTGGGGAGGAGATCGGTCTGGTAAAATTGAACCTATCCGCGAGCTCATGTAACACAAACAGTAATAAGCAAGACGAGGATAGCTTCAGACTCCATTACTTGACGCCATTAGACCAAGGTTTTGATGGCGAGACGGACAATGCCTGTTTGGCTGTTACCTCAGTCCACAAATCATTACGGCTCTGCTACCTTAGATTTACACACCTAAACTTTTGAAGTTTTTATTTTTAACGCCTCACAGAAACGTTCTACCATCTTTTTTTCAAGGGAATGTTCATTATTGAATGTGTCAACCACAGACTTCTCTATATATAGAGAAGTCTGTGTGTCAACGGATTAGCGCTTCCATTGTTTTGTTCGTGACGTGAGTTACATAGATAATGCGTAAATGTGCATTACGGAAACTTAATTACAACGGCCGGTAAACATACTTACACTGCTAAATAGCCGTTCTTGAATGGATGGATTTGTCGCGACATGAAGTAAATAAATAAATAAATAAATAAATAAATAAATAAATGAATGAATAAATAAATAAATAAAGGGATGAAATATCATTAACAAAATAAGACCGAAATTAACATCTGCTATTTCGCACGTTTCGTAGAAATTGTTACAGCTGGGCATTGCTTTTTGTCTAGTTAACTGCCTCCCATTTACTATAAATTAGCCGCTGAAGATTACCTTTCCGGAGTACCACACGATTAAAATCTGGTAGCTGCAACCACATCCTGTCATTGAAGCATCGTCATGGCTCCAAAGGACGGGAGGACACGCAACGACGAAGAAATTACTTTGGTTCCATTTCACCGTAGACCGATACCGTAAAATTGCCTGTGATGTTATATCTGCTTGCGCGGGCATGACCAACAGTGCTATAAATTGTTTTGATGTAGCGTATCCGTTGGTTGTAAGAGAGAGACTTGGGGAAATGGCTCACTGCTTTTCACTGAGCAAGCCATTCGCTTTCTGAGCTGTACTTCGAGCCTTCGGCTATGCTTGGGCAACCACGCTAGTCTCTAAGCTTATGAAGCTGGTTCTGGTTGGTAGAAAACGACTCCCTGAGAGTGAGGACATATTTTCACGTCATCGCTCACACTCACAAAGATTGCGTGAGCTGACAATTGAACCGTGTGATGCGACGAAAGCACCGGCGGCTCCTCCACGGCACTGTGAAGCCATTAGTGGTGACATGACTTCGGGCTGCAGCTACATGCGTTTTGTGTGTCAGCTGCAGGTTACTGAGACGTTTTTGTAGCGTTTGTAACGCAATTATAAACAGAAAAATCGTCAACGGTCGACTTACGGACAGCCACATTTATGATGGTTGAATGTGGATGGTGCATCCGTCTTATCAGGTGGGGCTAAAGTTAAATGCGTGACGATTCGGTCCTGTATTTCTAAATCTGAGATGTCTCACTTGTCGTGCTTGTCAGCGCCAGCGGTCACTCCATGATGTTATGAAGCCGTCCGTCACTGTCACGTAGTTAAGCCGGTTTGACGGAAGACTGTCAAACTACAGGGCGGCGATGTCGTGAACAGTCGTTTCGCTTAAATTTGTCTTTAAAAATACATTTAACTTTTAAACGTTGTGATTGGACTTAAAGCAAGCTTTATGTTGTTTTATAAAGAAAACATGTGATCGCTCGTGTTATGATTACATACCACGCTAGTCTCTAAGCTTATGAAGCTGGTTCTGGTTGGTAGAAAACGACTCCCTGAGAGTGACTTATGGTATTAAATGTAAACAATTATTAGTTTTCATAAGTCACTGACTATTCTAGTCAGTGTTCAAATAACTATCACCGGCCACACCCAACTCCACACCATACCATCGTTAGATCGGTCAATGCGACATCGACAGCACGGCTTTCCGCAACTGAGAGTACCTACCCATTTGAGCGTGACGGCGGGTCGCGACCGCTTTCAGCCGAGTTAGCCTGCACAGGGCGACAGCCGCGGGTCACGGTTGGACGAATTTGACGGCAGCCTGACCCGCTTCCAGCCCTGCCATGGTTCGGTCTTACCAGTGAGTGAGAAGGCTCAAAATGGTTGCACACGGTGGTGTATTTGGAGGTCTCACATGTCTCATATGTTCGATGAAGAATATAGCATCAACAAACACGCCAAAGTTATGCATTATGCACGATTGTGCTGATAGATAAGACACCTATTTGACTCACGTCGAGGTAAGGGTGGACCATCGTTACAAAAAAACAGCATGCTGTCTATACCATTGCAAGATCTATCGACGTAGCTTCTGTGCGCAACTGATCGCCATAATTTAGCTAGCACTTTAGACGGCAGTCTATCCTGCAGTCTGCGCTCACCTGACCCGTCTATGTATGTATGTACTGGCATTCGGCGAAGCAGGCCGGTTATGGACTTGCCGAAACCGCGCGATGAGGATTCGCTCTTACACCCGAAGGTTTTGCCATTGCGAAGCAGGCACGGAGTGGCGTCCAAACTGTAGCAAATGACAGCGTGAGAGCCGAGTGTTTCCACTGAAACATGTAATATGTATGTGAGAAATGCTGGTCTCTCGACTTACACTTTTTGTTGATGCTCGCTATTTATGCCAACTTGTCACTTATCAGCCTTTTCGATGCTTACCTACCCTGTGTCCCTGTCAACAAGTTAATTTACATACATGTTATGTTAATATGAATTAGTTTTCATAGATGTTTTTGAATGCTTTAGCGACAGAAATAGCAAATAAAATGGTAACAAAAAGAAACGGTCATGTCATTGGCTCGAAACTTAGGCATTTATAAGTCAAAATTAGATATTTTGTTCCTATGTTGAAGAGAGGACGAAAAAGAGAAGGGTGCGTGATCTTTTCACATAATAAATCACGAACGGTAGCTTTTTTTGGCACGACAACTGGTAATCGAAGACATCGCCTAAGCAGCTGATACCTACCAATGGGCGGCGATACACAGCCTTGCAGGGCACCACGCCCTTTTGGCCCGCGCTGCCGTTGCTCTTTTCTCGTCGCCGGGGCGCCACGAAACGTCTCCGCCTCGTTCAGTCGTGGAGCTCCCGGCTGAACGACTGACTGGAAAGCTGGGAAAACGCCGCCGAGACGAGCGCCGAGCTATAAATGAGCGCTGGGAAAGCGGTGAGGGTAGCACTGTGAGCTGCACACCCGAGCTCGACAGACATGGCCTCTCTCAAACTGGTGAGTGCCGGTGCCGTCGTACAGTCAGTCAGGCGGAGTGATGGAGAATGGAGCAGTGGCTGTGGTAGTTACGGACAGTGATGTGGCCATGGCAGTGATATTGCAGTGGTTACTTGAACAGTGTGCTGTCGAATACGCCAAACTGGTGGTATAGGGCTACATTTTAATTGATGTGATACGGTTTAGTGGAACGAAGCACTACCAAAACCGCCTAAAGTGATTACGAAGTGGAAATGCGATTGCCTCCTTTTTACTTCAGTGATTTGTGAATTTTAGAACCAAACTCTAATTACGACATGAGAGTTTGCTTCTACGATCAGATTTTCCTATTCTTACTTGTCTCTTTTATGACTGAGGCAAAATTATTTATTTACCGCTTTGCAATGGTCTGACATGTGCCGTCATTATCCTCTTGAACCCATTCTGACCCTTCTGACCGCTCTGACCGCACCGGGAACCCCTTTGACCGGTCTTATGGCTTTATCACCCGTATATCTGATATCAAGGGACCCATACTGACTCGCCACCCGTTCTGCCCGACAGTTGGCCCTTGGCCTGCTGGCGGTGGTCGCCGTCACCGAGGCTCTGCCCCGACCGCAGGCCGCCACTCCCGAGGACATCCCTGTCGGTGAGTGACCTGCTCAGGTCAGGTCAGGTTAGGTCAGGTCAGACCAGGGCGTTCTGGTCTGAATTTATATTTTTGCTATCACATAAGGTTGATTTGTAATAAATAATACCTTCAGCATTCCGTTTCATATAAACCGAATCTGCCAGATTGAGTCCATGGGACTGATCAGAGATACCAGCTTGTCCAGTGAAGCGGACTGTGACTTCGCTAATCGAGCGGCGGAGAAAGTGCCGGGGTGTTATTGATTGAGTTTCACTGCGCTTATCGTTCCTCCATGGGAAGAAAGCCAGCTGCGGTTCACTGGCTTCAGCCGCACTTCATTTGCATTCTCAGACCCTCCACAACTGATTCGCAACTCACCTCAAGGTCTTTCCTCAATGTCATGAATATGTTAAGAATACAACCTCCATGAAAAGTAGCTTGAACATTTGCATGCAATTATCATGATAAAATATCTACCAAAACGCTGAGTCCCTGACCCAGTTGACAAACATGTCATATCACATTCGCGGCCACAGCGAGCGAACCGAGCAGAGACAACTGTACTGTTGGAATATGCCGTCGATGTAATTTCCATTTAGCCCTCCCTCTCCCCGCCCCCTCGTGCAGTAAAGCCGTTCGGACGGTAGCCCTCTCTCCTCCCGGCGCTGTGCTGACCGGTCCTCTCTCTTTCAGTGGAGGATGTTCAGCGCATCCGGCGTCAGGGCGTAGCCGAGAACAGGGACGACCCGTACGGACCTCCGAGCTACCAGCCCGAGCCCTACAAGCCGGAGCCCTACAAGCCGGACCCGTACAAGCCCTCCTACCACAAGGGCGGCCCCGTCTACGTCAAGACCTTCGTCAAGACCGACTACGACGGCAACTTCAAGTGGGGAGTGAAGCACAACATCGAGGAGGGATACCACTAAAGATGTTGAACTTTGTTACAATGCGGAAATGATCAGATGTTGTTATACGGAGACTTGCCGCCGGTTATTGAAGACATGGAGTGTACTAGTCCCACTGTAGTCGCGCGCCGCCTATGTTGCTGTTATTGGTCCAACATGTGACGTCATCGGCGGGGAAGTGTGATAACGGCTGCGCGTCTCCGAATGTTATAGGGATGTACTGTACAAAACGACCCACTTGTTACGGTAAAATGGGGTCGGAATACACACAGAACATACATGCAAGGTGTTTTATGATGCTCGTATTTGTATGATTCGCTCGGTTGCTGTACCTTACCAGCACTCATATCGTACTTGATTGCCATGTAATTTCAACGACACCACTAGAGACAATTACGCATATGACCCATAACGGGCATGCAGGAGCGCCCAATATGGCTGGAGACAGTGGCACTACATAAGCTACAAATGGTCGCTGAAAAACGACTTGTACAACACTTTGAGCCGCCGCACGCCTGAGCTCAGGAGACATGGCCTCTTTCAAACTGGTGAGTGCCACCGTCGGCAGTCAGCCGGAGAGATAAAAAGGACGATAGAAATCCATTAACTGCACTTTAATTTTTTTCTGGTGTGTTCTGACTAGCACTGATTCCAAACTGCCTATTTATATTGTTTGTTGTGCACCTGCCTGTTAATCGACAGGTGGCCCTTGGCCTGCTGGCAGTGGTCGCCGTCACCGAGGCTCTGCCCAGACCGCAGGCCGCCACTCCCGAGGACGTCCCTGTCGGTGAGTGACCTGCTCAGGTCAGGTCAGGTCAGGCTAGGTCAGGACGTTTTTGTCTTCATCGACCCACACAAATCACAGTGGCATTGTTTATTCTCTGAAGGTTTAGCGTTGATTTTCATACTATTTACTTTTGTTTAAACCCGCACCCTGCTTGGTACACCTTATCATACATCTTTCCTACATATGTTGTGACAATTTCAGACCCAGGTCACTAAAGGTCAGGTCACCAGGTCAGGTCAAGTGACCTCAATACATAAGAAGTTTCAATGTCTGTCAAAGCTACACCGAGTGACTGATCGCTTTGAAACTTTCAGAGATTGATCAGAACAGAAATTTGTGCAAAATGTTTATCTTGGAATTTTGATATCGATGACCTAAGGTCAGGTCAATTTTGCGACCTCCCCATTATAATGCAATGGGAGGAAATTGAAAGTCGCCTTTTTAGACAGAAGTAATTATAAACACTCTAATAAAACAGTATTTTTAACACACTGAACATAAAAATGGCACCCGTGACCCCTTTTTATGGCCCCTGAGGTCATCTCAGGTCACCAATGGTATCTGACTGTTTTTCGCGAATAACTCTTGATAGAGGCATGCTAGAGCGATGAAAACACCTTAGTTGTGTTTGGATCGACGAAACGGATCGACTGATATGCAACTTGACCCTTACCGGTCAGGTCATGACCTTGACCTGAGGTCAAATTTCAAATTGACCTTTCAAGGTCAAGTGATAGTCAATTCGACACGTCTTGACGAGAGGAACACGATGCTGGTAAAAGAAATATTGGCTATTTTGGTAGTTTTTGCCCCCTGTATGCAAAATCGTTGACGGTAAGTCAAATCTGAGAGCATTATTCAGAAAGAACGCTAATAGGGCTATCAAATGAGCTTTTCCGCGGCGCTGTAGCCTTATTAGTTACTGAGCTGTGCGTCGATTTGTTGAAAATTGTCGACATCTGACCTGCAAATCGGCGAATTTTGGCCTTCAATGACCTCTGGTGACCTGACCTTGGACCTGACCAAAAAGTGACTGGAGTGATTTCTTTCTTATTTTTGGCGCTCTTTCGAACGCCGCCTTTCCCGTATCGCTACGTCATACGTGGCTCAGGAGCCGAGTTAGAAGGGGGTGTTCAAACACCCACCCACCCCCCACCCCCCAGCAGGGCGTGGAAATCCAGGACCCCCAGCTGGGCGCAATTTGAGGCTGACTTCCGTTACGAGAATAGTTATGCACGTCTGTTAGGTTAAATACCTCGTAATGTCATTCGGTAATGTTAGATAAATACGGTTTTGACGGGGATTTTTTTTTACGAATTCCCCTAAAGCTGGAATTACTTTCAACATATAGTGGGCAACAATATATTTTTACAGTAGGTACCGATCAACAAATAACGAATAATAATGGTGACATCTTTTCGTGCTAGCCTGTCCCGTTATTCCAGTCCCGTTACTCCTGCACTTAACTTATTCCAGTAGTAAGCCGTTTCGTTTGTGGTCTCTCCATGGTTCTATCCTCGGAGTTACACTTGTATACCTATTCCCTATCTCTGTCTATAGCGGAGAATGCTGAGCGGACCCGGCGCAACAGGGACGACCCGTACGGACCTCCGAGTTACCAGCCCGAGCCCTGCAAGCCGGAGCCCTACAAGCCGGACCCGTACAAGCCCTCCTACCACAAGGGCGACCCCGTCTACGTCAAGACCTTCGTCAAGACCGACTACGACGGCAACTTCAAGTGGGGAGTGAACCATAGCGCTCTGGAGTGATACGATTTAAGATGATTGTTGAACAATGAGCCACGCTGCAATGAGGATGTGATGAGGTGCTGTTATACGAGCCCTTGCCGCCGGTTTTAGGAAGATGCCGCTGCACGTAGGCACTGTAGCGCTACCTATGTCATGCTGCCATTGATCCAACACGCGACATCATTAGCCCGCGCCCTGGTGGGGTCTGTTTATAACGCGACCTGGTGGGGGGGGCTATTTTTTGCCCCCCCCCCCCCAGTGGCGGCGGAAGGTATTTTGGGATGGGGGGGCACACCTGATCCTTCCCGGAACCTAGGGTACCCCCAAATCTAGTTTTCTCACCGGTTTTAGGCCACTTATTTTTCACCTCTTGGCCTTTACAACAAAAATAAAAAATAAAACATTTGCAAATAAGTGAGATAATTAGTCTCATCTGAGTCAAGAAACTACCTTTTTGGTAACCTGGAATAAACGTTTAAAGCTTCCACACATGAGCTGTCAAGTCAGGTACGGGGACCCGCAGTTGCTACTGTACAGCGACCCTGAGTAAATTGTCCCAGCACCCTCACAGGGAACAACGATAAGCTGTCAGAAGGCACGCACAGAAAACCTCAGCTGCTCTTGTGCAGGGACCGGCAGTCGATATCAATGTTATCGGTTGTTACTGGACAGGACAGACGGCTAGAGTTGGGGTTCGTGTACAATAGCAACTGCGGGTCCCCGTACAGAGGGGAATTTTTTTACTTAAATAGGTATTGTCTTCCATTCAGCTTTTCTTTGAGGCCCTCGGCCGCTAATATGGGGAGGACAAGCTGCCCCGACGGTTCCTGGCCCTTTGAAACTTTGCGGGAGCAGAGACCCCCACGGCCCCAGAGTTGTGGGGGCAGGCTGCCCCCATGCTGCCCCCCGGCTCACGCGCCTATGCCGGCTGGCGTCTGGCAGAGTCGCGGGGAAAGGCCTGTGGCACGCTCAGACGCACTTTCGTGACGTCCGTGCCGCCTGCCGGGCCACTCGCGTTCCGTCCTACTCTTCCAGACTTCGGTTACCGGTAGCTCGTAGATAGCTCTGCTTGATTTCTGAGCATTATGTGTGGAGGGCGTTTGGTGGAAATAGTCCGTCACGGACTAGCTCGCCGGATAGCCCGTCGTGAAAACGGCTATTATCAATCCAAGTTACTTGCTATATCAACTTAATAAAAAGGTACTCAGCCAAACTGGCATATGTTCCTGACGTAGGTAGTATGGAAGTATTGTGGTACTTCGTCGATAACAATTTTGGGGGGGCAAAAAGATATGTTTGCCCCCCCACCCTGGAAGATGGGGGGGCGCCGTGCCCCCGCTGCCCCCCCGCTTCCGCCGCCACTGCCCCCCCCCCCCCCCCTTGTATCTCCGAAACTACTGGACGGATCCGCAAAATTCAAACGGCGTTCGAAAGGCCTGTCAAATTTGTCGAAGGAAACCAAATTTCATTGACCTCGGGGTCACCGATGACGTCACAGGTCAGGTCAAAGATGAAATGTTTCACCGTTCACGGGTCTTCTAGGGAATGCGCTATAACACCGAGGAAAACGCATTTTGTCGAGAATCAGCGGTAGGGCGTCAGTTGCCTAGTAGATATGTTGCTATTAGAGGTCACTGGCAATACCAGGTCAGGTCACAGGTCAGGTCACCAAGGGTCACAGGTCAGGTCACATGAGCCCAACTTTACTAAGGTTGTGTGATGCATGTTTTATGGCCAATTTTTCATTTCCAACTCAATGGTGTTGGTTATAAGACTATCAGGTACGGCTTAGGTCACTTTCTGGTGAAGTTCAGGTCAAGGTCAGGTCAAGGTCAGGCCAAAAAAGGTCAAATTTTAAAGTTGATAGTTTTGCATAAAATGAGTATTGATTCGATGCAGCTCGTCACGGGGAGTCTAATGGTGGTCTTTGTTTTGCGCTACGGGGTCTAGAATTGCTAAAAATTGAGTTTGAAAATTTGACGTCATCAATTTTGAACAGTTTTTTCGCTATAACTTCGCCAAAAAAGGAGGTATCAATCTCAAATTTGGTATGTGGATGTAAGACGGTAAGGACTATCACATATATTCCGGTTTTTGTGAAATTCAAAAAACTTTTGGGATTTTTTGATTATTATTTCCAAAAAATCTATTTTTTGATTTTTGGGGATCGAAATCCAAAAATTTCAAAAATCCGAGATAGCAGTTTTGTAGCCCTGTCCAATCTACAGCTTTTATGTCTTTATCATTTTTCTGTATTTGCAAAGCTATAGGCCTGACAGCTCTTCCCGCGAAACCCTTTTTTGGGTCGAAAACGGCAGAACATGACGTCACTCTGACGTCATTTCCGGCCAACCTATCATAGCCTTTGGAAAAAATTTTGGGCACAATGTGTAAAATTGATGTCCAGGAGGGTACTGAAAGTTTGGTGACGATTGGCGCAGCGGTTCTGGAGATATATCGAAAAGTCTGGAGGGGGGGGGCAAAAAATAGCCCCCCCCCACCAGGTCGCGGGTTAGCGAGGAAGTGTGTGATCGCCGCCGCTCGTCAACGATGTTGTGAATGTATGCAGGCATGTACAATTCATACCCATTGTACAGCACGTTGTTACCTTGTTACGGTAAATTATAGTTGAAATCAAATCATGATCAGTGGTTTGTAATACATGTGATTTCCATTCATCGTTTTTTTTTGTGTCCGCCCGCATACCATCTGTCAATAACCTTGACCTGACCTTTGCGTGACCTCAGCAGTCAGCATCCACTATAAACCATGGGACACTCAGCATGTCACATGTTGACACGTTTCTAATCACATAAAGTCGGGAAACGTACAGGCACATGCTCCGAATCGGTATATAACGGCCTGACATGGTCTCGAAAGACGTCTGGTAGGTCAAAGGTCACTTGGGTCAATAGGTCATGAAATTAAGAGTATCTATCTAGGCATTATATTGATTATCACGAGAGTAGGTACTAAAACTTTCGTCGCTATCCATCGCTTTTTACGTGATCGCGTAAAAATGACTAGAGTTATTCGTGAAAAGCCAAGGAATTCATCTGACCTCCCGCTCCTTATCAGTGCGACGGTTGATGCCCGTTTGTTGCCTTCAAGCCGTTATCTCCCACCCACACGCTGACATTTGAAGGTCCAAGGCCGGTCTGTGAGGACCCCAAAGACCCGAGGGCTCAAAGTTGACCTGTGGGGACCGTTTGAGTCACGCAGAGGCTTTAATGATCACGTCAGTCACTGGGGGACTGAGGACCATCCTCCTCTTTAGGACCATCCCGGCCTATGAGGTCCACCACTGACATCCAAGAACCCTACGTCGTCCTCCGAGGGCTACAAACTTGAGACGGCCCCACTCAGAGTGTTAATTTGAGAAATCTGACAAATTTGGGAAAACCTCACATCGGTACCAACTACTTAGGCAACGGTAGGTACTGATAGGTAGGTATACCTACCTACCTTTCCCTATGGACGACAAATTAGTTAGGCAAGTCCCTTGGTTTACTATATCCTGCAGATTTCGTCGATTCAGGCACATATATGCGGATCCAGAAAAGCGGTCTAGGACGTTGGGGGGTGGGCGGGGCACCCCAAAACAGTTTCTCCGAATTGGCCAGTGTTGGATCCGCCAGTGTTCAGGCAGTCAGTAAGTTTTATGATCGAAGTAGGAAACCTTTGATCTTCAGAGATTCAAATTAGGGGGAGACATTGGTCTGGGCAGACACCCTAGACTGAGAGTCGCCGGGGCTGAGCCCGTCCGAATGGACAAGCCGACCAGCCCCCCTCCCCCCCCCCCCAAGCACTCTCTGCACCCGGCTACGGGGTGAGCTCCCTCGGGAGCAGCGTGCCGCTCCAAGGGAGCAGCCCGCATGAGATCCGGTGCCTGTCCATGTCCCGACGTGGGGGTCGCCGCGTGGAGGAGAAGGATTTCAGCATTCTGAGGATGGAATTTGGAAACGATGGAACGGAGGGATGGAGGATCCGGAATCCGGATCACCACCGTCAGCCTGTTATGGAATTGTGGTTGTGATTTCCGAAGTCTGCGACATCTATAATCGAAACCCTAGCGCCACCTGTCACACGACTTCGCCAGCTATGAGAATTTGTGAGAAGAAAATCAATCAGTTGATGCATTTTTTATTTTAAAACTCATTTTATTTTTCTTCCTTTGTTTTTGAATATCAAAAGCACATCCTAAAACGAAAAAATATGGGGAGCATGGTCGAAATAAATACTGTAATATTTTGTGACGTCCTGTTTTCAATACGATTCGTCTGCCTATCTTGAATTCTTATGCCCTCTTTTGTTTAGGCTATTTTTACGTGTGTGTGCGAGTGCACGCCCCGTCGGCTGTGAGGGTTTGGGTGAGTTGGTGAGATTTATATTACCTCAAAATAAGTGTTATTTAAATTCGTATTAAATGAATAATGGCAAGCGTAGGATGTACGTTTCATCCAAGAGTGAAAAAAACTGAAACGCACCAGTACAAGTACTGAAACGAGTCAGATGCATTTTCTTTTCATGGATTTGAAGGAGGTGCCTTACCGCCTACTGGGTGATAGAGATTTGATATTGTAATATTGGTGTGAAGATTTGCGCTTTGGCAGATTTGGATATTTTCTTATTTCAGTTTGACGTGCACCATTCTATTTTGATTTCAGGTGTACCACCTGCCCAACAGCCTCACTGCCTCAAGCATCATGGGCTCCACTCAGCAATTCTCATTAAAGTGGAACAAGTATCAGCGGAATTGGGACAATTATTTGTCAAAGTTGTTGAATAATCACATGTTCAGTGATGTAATGGTGGCCTGTGATGGACAAGTATTTCAACTGCACAGGATAGTCCTTGCATCATGCAGCTCCTACTTTGAGAAGACACTACAGGTAAGTGCCTAATTAAAATTACTGCTTCTATGGAATGCTAGACAGATCTGTGCTCTTCTCATTGATTGGTTCAGTACATAGTGAGACCTCCAATCAACTTGTGTGGCCAGGTGCTGGTGGCCCATGCAATTCAATTCTAAAGTTAATTCTGGCCAATCTGATAAAGGTGTTTCAGCTTTTAGCACATTTGGCCCAGCCATTCCTTAGATATAGAATTGGCACCCTGCATACCTATGCATGTGTGCAAAATGAGACCCCAACTGGCTTGTGTGGGATGCCCTACTAAGCTAACCCTAAGGGCTATCTGATCTGAGCCTGATTGGCTCAGCCATTCTCGAGCTGTGGAAGCAGCCCCTGCAGCACTTATGTGCCTGGAGTAACACTCAAACCATGATGCGCAAGAGTGCATCATCTGGTCAATGTACACCTATTCACTAATTCACCTATTCACTAAGCCAATGTTCAGTATAATATATCCAGTCAATGCTGAGTTATTGTGAGGGGAATGATTTTGTCACCCCTGATTTTACAAGTGTTGTTATGCCTTATATCACTAACATCCTTATAAGACAGCATGCTCAGTAAGGATAGAATCGTGCATTATCAAAGAAATTCATACTGATATCCTTTAACACCTCCCACCCATTTTCCAGAACATCCCGGCCAAGGAGACGCCGATAGTGATGCTGAGTGAGATCACGGAGCTGGAGATGCGCACCCTCATCGAGTTCATGTACTGCGGGGAGGCCACCATCGACCAGAGCCAGCTGGAGGCCCTGCTGAAGGTGAGCGCTGTTCGTTTGTGACTGGAGTGTGGGTGTCAGTATAGGTTACTGGTAGCTCTGGTGCACTACGTGTTTGTTCTGGGTTCAGCAGTCATTCCCATATTCATCTGAAGATTGCAGGATGGATTTGTGTTTGGTTTGATCCTGACCGTGCATTGAACCAATGTCTGGGCCGGGAACCAAATGATAAGGGTGAGGCATTGGGCTGATTCGATTGCCGTCTGGTGTGCTGCCACTGTCCTGTGAGTCCATCTGCCTGAGTCTGATCTGCGAGAGAGGTTGAGCTCCTGCTCATCGTATATTCTCCCAAGTTGATGTGTATTTATGCTAGGTAGGTATATCGTGTGCAGCTTCCCAGTCGTTATCTCACTCCAACTGGACTCGGTTACACGAGGTTCCCAGCCTTTGGCACTCATTTTCACGTGTTTTAAACCATTGGACAAGTGACCGGGTTTTAGACCATCGAACCCCGCTCACTTGCTCCGATCCCGTCCCATGCCTGCACATCGCCGTCCATTCCCGTTCGATTATTTCCAGTCATGGTCGGTCACCTATGCTGGTCACCGTGCACTTAGTGCCAGCACAGGCAGAATATAGTCGATACTAAGCATGACGGTGTGTCTTTTCGGTCTGCCTCGCTAACAGTCCAATCGTGAAATGTAAAATACGGGGTTCAGCGGCCGCACTATGAGCTTACTGAAGCACTGTTTCTGAACACCCACTGCGCAGCAGCCGACGTGTGTTTCGACGTAGGTAACTAGTTATATCGATATTTGATCGCTACTTTTTGTTCGGAGTTAAAGGGACCCTCCCACCTTAACACCAGTATAACGCCTTATGGGGCGACTAACGGAGCGAGCGAGAGGGTGGGCCTTGCACGTGCGAAATTGCGAGGGGGTACCTCCAACTGACTTGTGCACGGCACCCTACTAACCGGTCTCTAGCGATGTGCCAAATTTGGGCACAATCGGCCCAGCCGTTCTCGAGATCTGGAAGCGGCACCCTGCACGTGCGCACGTGCAAAATGGGTCCCAACTGACTTGTGCACGGCACCCTACTAACCGGTCCCAAACTGTGTACCAAATTTGAGCGCAATCGGTCGAGCCGTTCTCGAGATCTGGAAACGACCCCTGCACGTGCGCACGTGCAGCAGCACCCCAACTCTGGCACATGGATATGCAGTGCCTAGTGGGTGCCTACCTACATGCCAACTTTGAGCGCAATCGGCCAAGTAGTTACCGAGATATTGCAACAATTGCAAAACTGACACCTCTTCGTTTTGCACGTGGCACGTGCATAAGGGGTCACCCACATGCATCGGGAATAGTCCAATACTTGGTAGAAGGAATGAAGCTACCCTACAAAAATTACCGCATGTAAATCGGTCAAGTGGTTGCTGAGATATAAGCCTCGCAAAAGCGTCCGCACGGCCGGCCGGCCGGCCGGCCGGCCGCTCATACTCAGAAATTTCCGTTAATCTAAGGAAAGACTCCGCTCGCTTCGCTCGCTCCGTAATTAGATTTGAGTTGAGATAGCCAAAATGGGGTCCCTGGCTCACAATTACCGGTTTCGGCACTCACAACATCGAGAAATGCCTTAAATCGGAAATATTGAATTTCAAAATTGCAGCATTTTGATTCAGAGGGGCTAATGCATAGGAATACCCCTCTGAATGTGTGACGTCAGCGCAGATATCTAACGATTTTTAAATGTTTGACTAAAACGTTTTGTAGCATGCGGTGGTATATGCTGCTTTGCGCGCAACAAATGCCGCACTTTCAAATAAAGTCGCTAGGAGCAGCGGAGATCCCAAAAAGTAAACAAAAGTAAAAGTCTAATATCTAGAAAACCGGTGAATATTTTCCGATGAAATTTGGTAGATATTCGTTTTCACTCTTTCTGAACCGAGCGACATCACTTTCATGCCAATTCATTTACTTTTTTGAAGGTGGGAGGGTCCCTTTAAGTTCGATCGGCTACATCGATGTTTGATCGGCTTTTATCGATATTTCATCAGCTACTGAGAACGAATAAGGCAACATGTGGTTGTCTGGTGATATGCTGGTAAGGATAAATGATAACAATAACACGTCAAATGTATATTTAAACACACAAAGCTTTCGGTATGAAAATACCTTGATCACTGTGTTAACAGAAATGAGGACAGAAATTGTCACCGGCAGCTTGTACAAAAATATAAAATAACACTCGAAAAATAGATCACAAATCACAATCACGAGATTATCTATCGGGGTCCTGCCACTAAGCTTACAGCGCATGTTGCTAAAGTTATAAATCCAGTCCTAGTAGGTATTGATGGTATCGCGTGCTGATATGTGAGCCGCTTCTAAGATTTTTCGTGTCGTTTTTCGTGCGCCTTTCTCTAATAATCGAGTTGCTCCCCAGTTCGGTAAATGATGAGATTGTTCGGCATGTACGACGATTGCGTTCGATGTTCGATGAAACTTAAGGTCACTTTTATGTTCTTTAAGTCTCGTTTCGACCCCCCTCCCCGTTTCTCCCACGTAGCTTTTGTTACACCCACCACAAGGAATTTCGTATACTACACTTTTCGGAGAATCGGATGTGTCGATTACCAATAAAGAAGATTATGTTCATTTTTACTCTGGCCACAGTGAACGTGTGAAAAGTGGTATAGTTATAGGTTTCTTTTTACGAGCAATGAGAATTTGTGATGAGGAGTTCCTGGACGAAGAGATTAAACATATTTACAACGCTTTCACGAAACTGAAATACCCGAAGGGATATCTCATTCGGCAAAAGCAAAAGGCCGAACGAATAAAGAAGAACCCAAAACAAAAGGAAAAAGAACAAGGAAGGAAAAAGCGAAAATGGATATCGATTCCAAACTTCAAGAGCGCGGAGGTTATTTCTAAATCACTTGAGAAGACAGGCGTACGAGTAGCAACGAACACGGGAACGAAGATACACGAGATGATTAAACGAAGACCGAAAGAGACGTCCGACACATCCGATTCTCCGAAAAGTGTAGTATACGAAATTCCTTGTGGTGGGTGTAACAAAAGCTACGTGGGAGAAACGGGGAGGGGGGTCGAAACGAGACTTAAAGAACATAAAAGTGACCTTAAGTTTCATCGAACATCGAACGCAATCGTCGTACATGCCGAACAATCTCATCATTTACCGAACTGGGGAGCAACTCGATTATTAGAGAAAGGCGCACGAAAAACGACACGAAAAATCTTAGAAGCGGCTCACATATCAGCACGCGATACCATCAATACTAGGACTGGATTTATAACTTTAGCAACATGCGCTGTAAGCTTAGTGGCAGGACCCCGATAGATAATCTCGTGATTGTGATTTGTGATCTATTTTTCGAGTGTTATTTTATATTTTTGTACAAGCTGCCGGTGACAATTTCTGTCCTCATTTCTGTTAACACAGTGATCAAGGTATTTTCATACCGAAAGCTTTGTGTGTTTAAATATACATTTGACGTGTTATTGTTATCATTTATCCTAACTGTCTTGGATATTCTACATATGCTGGTAAATTGTGACATTGCACCTCTATTTTTTACTATCTTACAATTGTTTGAAGGGATAAATATCCGAAGGACTGTCGGCACGTACCCCAAAATTTTAGGCACAGTGACTCGCTACGGTGTTGCGTTAGGCGGCACGGGCGGACATCGATAGCAGCGCCTCTATCGGTCACTAGGGAAAGCTGGGCTGTAGGCGAAGAAATACCGGCTGAGTTGTCACACGTTGAATAGGTTTATAGACATCAGTCTTGTGAAAAAATTTGAACTTTTGCCTTCAATATTTCTACAGGCAATTTTAGAAGTGTCTTCACATAGATTACAAAACCGTTTAGATTATTGTATTCACTTCAAGCCTTCCCTATTGTTCTTGACGATGATGCGGGAACTATTTCTAATTAGTGTTTATAGCTTAGTAAAAGAACATATTGTGCAAACGATGAAAAAAGCATAAATGTAAGATATTAAATGCAATTTTCTCTAGCAATTAATGGTAAATTATCTACAGATCAAGGAAAAGGTGCATGCTAACTGATAATTTAAAGTTCTTGGGGCCAGTTGTTTTCTTCTTTTCTTACGTCGCCCCAATGGCCGCGAATACACTTGTGATAACGCCTATCGGGGGTGTCTGTTTGTGCGGGATCCTGTCTAGGTGGGCTTTACTGGTGACCGTGTCGACTTTGTGGTGTCACCGCGGACCGTGGTGACATCACAGTCCCCCCGTATCCCTGGGCGCGCAGCCCCCTCCTGTGTCCCACGCCACTACTCCCTCACGTCCATGTCTGACGTCCCCCGTTTTGGTGGCTTACCGAAAATTCCTGAGCCTTAGACCCCGCACCCGCGCCCGCGCCGGAACTCCTATTTTATTCGGTAGACGTATTTGACGGTATTTGCGGCCTACCCCGTCTGGACCTTGCCGGCTTCCTGCGGAGTATTGTGCGCAAGTGCTATATGTGGAACCCTTGCGGTTTTCCCCTGGCGTAATGCGGCATAACTCATGTCTACTTATGGCCCGTCCCCGTGATTGATGGGCGTTAGAGGGAAGCGGCGACAAAAAAGGAGGGGAGTGGGGGACTGGGGCCGAGGTGGCCGGGCGGACGGAGGGAGGGGCGGACCCCCATGGAGGCATCAGACCGAACCAGGGTCGACGGTGGGTCTCCTCAGTCAGGTACTCGACAGTCGGCTGGCGGCCGGGATGTAATGGCCGCCGACCGGATTGTTTTTGTTTGGCCGGCCGTTAGTGCCACTATCTGGCACGGTATCGTGATTTACACAAGATGATGAAACTAGACGGTAGTCGAGACGCGCAGGAGGCAGGTGCATTGTCATTCATGGCAGCTGCTAGCTAAACTGCCAGTCATTAGTCGGTGGAGAGAAAGTCGCAAACGGGTGGTAAACAACCGGGGCTATATCTGGCAGACCGTTCTTTGTTTTAACGTGTAGATGTGCTACCAACTTGTGTAATCCGATCTCCGGAACTGACGAAGAAAGTGGCACACACACTGAAAGATACGTGATTATCTTCATCAATGCTTCCGTGCGTACTTGCATGTAAAGAGCTGAAATTCAGTAAACAAAACAAATGTTGAAATTAAGCAAACCATCTTTACCCGAGTCACTGTTAGTCAATTGTCAATATTTTCCGTCAGCGGCGACGCAGTGGCCACAGAGCCTGCTATACACTTAAACTTTACCGTCTTCGACCGGCAAACATAACGATCGTAGCTTTCTAAACTTTGTAAATAGCCAGCATTCGGAGTTTGGATGTGGACCGTGTTCGAGCTACAAGTTACATTGCTACATGAACGTTAACCATACACCGACACTACGGGTATGGTTGACAATGGCACCATGCAGTTGTTGAATCGATAAAGCTGCTCAAAAGCACGCAATTGATCAGCGTTGGATTCTTTTGTCTTGCTGGGGTTCGCTCCTGCAAGTCATAGAATTTACGAGTTGCTAGCCTTTGTTTATGTTCACGTTTCATTACACTATATTGTTCTCCTCCTTTCACTGCAACGAGCACCGACGCCCACCATGCTCGAATCATTGATCCGGTCTGTAACACCCGCAGTATATCCCGATACGTTTTCACCGCGGCACAAAAACATTCCATTGGTATGCTGTGTCGCTTCTGCTCCGATTGACGGCGTCACAACAGGCGGGTGTGCTCAGCATTCGCACCCGGTGGCCGCTCGGCATTGACGGCCTGTCCCGCCTGCCGCCCGGACGACTTTGTCGCTGATTACGGAGGAAAGGGGAGGGGGAGGGGGTACGGGAGCAGCCAGACCTACGGGAGCAACCTTTCTGGGACTCAAGATGGACGGCGGCCTCACCTTCAGTGAGCACATCAAGCAACTGAAGAAGTTGATGGCCAGACGCAGAAACTGCCTAGCCGCCCTCGCCGGACGCAGCTACGGCTGCAGCCGCCGCACGCTCCGAGCAGCCTATATAGGATATATTAGGCCTCTGGCGGACTACGGCTCGGCAGTCTACATGACACATGCCGCCCCGGCCTCTAGACAAGCCCTGGAAGCGGAGCAAAACGCATGCGCCCGTATCATCACGGGCTGCATCCGCCCGACCAGACGAGACGCACTGCTCGCCGAGGCACAGCTGGAACCCCTCACGGTACGAGCCAAGAAACTCTCCTCGAACGAAGTCCAGAGACTGAAGAGGCTCCCTCCCGACGACCCGGCAAAGGAGGTGTTTGATCGGGACGTCCCACCGAGACTTAAGTACAGAGCCCATGAAGCCTGGATTCGAGAGGTACAGCAAGCCGGCACAAACTCCGGCCCTCCCCTGCCGTGCGATGAGGACGTCGTGCTGGATGCAAAACCCTGCGTGCGGCGAGTCGCTGCCTGGATGGCGAGCGAGGCGGGCATAGCGGAGCTCCCAGCGGAGCCGCTGGCCCTGACACCGCCTGTCCTTCTACCGGACTCCACAAGTCTGACTACATCGACCTCTCTGACGGTGCCCACCTCGCGCACAGACCCACCGGAAGCGAGAAGAGCTGCAGCGGAGAAGACGCTGGCGTCTCTCCCGCAGCCCGACGTGTCCATCTGGACCGACGGTTCGGCTGGGGGCGGCACGCACGACGGCGGAGGGGGAAGCCCTGCTGATCTTCCACCAGGAGTCCCGCACCGTTCAGCTAACGGTAGCGGCCAGGAAGGTATGCAGCAGCACCCGGGCTGAACTCGTGGCCATCCGCGAGGCGCTGGCCGAGGCCGCGGGCGATCTGCCTGACCGGCCGAGTATGCTCCTCCTCTGCTGCGACTCGCGCGCTGCCATCCAGTCGCTACAAGACACGGCGGACTCCCAGTCGGCTCTGGTAGCGGAGATCAGGGACCTGCTAGACACCATCACTCGTTCAGGCCACAGGCTCCACTTGCAGTGGGTGCCCGGCCACGCGGGCCTGCCGGAGAACGAGGAGGCGGACCGTCTGGCAGCGATCGGGAGCTCGCGCAGACAGGACCAGATCCCTGTGGACCTGTGGTCGGCGAGAGCCGTGGTGGCCCGCCGGGCGCGGGCGATGTGTGATGCGCGCGCCAGACGCAGCCACCCGCACCCCGACCCGACGCCCGGGCACGACGGACTGGACCGCCGAGCGTCGGTGACCGTGGCGCAGCTCCGGGTGGGATGTTCGCCCCTGACAGGAGACACCCGGCACCGACTCGGACTGGCCGAGTCCGACGCGTGCGTCGACTGCGGCGAGCCGGACTCGGTCCCGCACCTGCTGATGGACTGCCCCGCACACCAGGGGCCTCGGACCCGCCGGTGGGGCCCCCTGCCGACGCTGGGGGAGATATTCTCCACCGAAGCTGACCTCATCGTAGACTTCCTGGTGGAGACGGGCCGGGCCCCGCGGGACCCGGCCTAAGCTGGCAAGGAAGGAAGGAAGGAAGGAAGCAGCCAGAAGCTAGGTAGGAACTAGGAAATTAGGGACGGTGGATGGTCTGTGGATGTGGCAGAGAATCGTTGGCATATTAGGGAAT
Organism: Amphibalanus amphitrite; assembly: GCF_019059575.1. Classification (NCBI taxonomy): domain Eukaryota; kingdom Metazoa; phylum Arthropoda; class Thecostraca; order Balanomorpha; family Balanidae; genus Amphibalanus; species Amphibalanus amphitrite. Next base: position 175,847 of record NW_024881928.1, read on the forward strand.
CGCCATGGCTCGTGAGAAATTATGATTGTGCTTTTAACTAGCTAGAATCCTGAAGGGCATTCAGCTGGAATCACGATTCGACATTTGATGCATGCTCTCCTAGATATTAGTACGTTTCGGTGGTAGGTATTTGATTCTGGGAAGTTCTCGAAGAGCGGTCACTATCGTGTCTGAAGGTAAAACCAGCCCGCCTACCAGCGACCACAGGGCACCAGCCAGCCTCCGTACCTCGGCTGCCTGCCACCGTTAGTGTCTCAGGCTGGCACGTTTTGCTGCGTCACTTCTGGAATCGTTCTATGGTTGGAATGACGGGACGCGGTAATCGTGGTCGTACAGATTCGCATCACTGCGCCTCTAGAACGTTAATGTCGCTCGATGAAATGCCACAAAAGGAGATTAAATGAACCAGTGAACTGAATGCGATGGAACTGTGCTTAAACCGATAAGTCAATATGCAAGTCATATTTGCCTCATCTTCTGTTGAGAAGGGTCGTGATAATTCGTAGAGCTCGCTCGCGGCAATTTAAGGCCGCCCCACACTGGAACTCGCATGCGGGTTGCGAGTTTTTGAGTTTTCGGGTTTCTTCAAAATTAAATAATATAATCTATGCTGAGTGACCCATACTACCATGTAACAAGCGAGTCTACATGTTTTTAGCTTGCAAGCCACCTTGCATCGCATCCCAAAAGTTGATTTTGGGTCAACTTTCGATTTTCCTCGCTGCGAGGTCTGCGAGTTCTGCGAGGTTTGCGGGTTTTTCGTTGGAGGCGAATTTTGGTTCGTTGCGCTGGTATTGCGACTATATGTTAGTTTCTGAAGGTGAACCGGCTTCACTGCATTCATTAAATTACCACAAGGGAGCGGTCTAATCACTCTATGAATTAGTGTTATGCCCGCAAACTTAAAACCCGCAAACTCGCAACCCGCATGCGAGTTCCAGTGTGGGGCGGCCTTAAGCTCGTTATATTTGTTTTCCAAACTTGCCCATCATATCCGTACGCCCTTCTTCCTGTTGCCAAATCACCATCATGTTGACTTTTTACCTTGTTATTTTCCTAAATGCTGTCCGAATCGCATTTTACCTATGGTGCGACATATTTACTCCGCGGATCATGTCATCTAAGTCCGCGCGTCCCCCGCCGTCGGCCCTCGTGGTCTGACCTCTCCGTCTCCGTCGCCAGGCCGCCGAACGTCTGCAGATCAAGGGTCTGGTCAAATCGGACGCGGACGAGGAGCTCTCCGATGACGCCGAGGACCGGGACTCTGCCGAGCGGCGCCGCCCGGAGCGGCCGGAGCCGGAGCCGGAGGAGCCGGACGGCTCCGAGTCGGGCCCGGAGAGCCCGGAGCCGGCGCCGGAGCCGGAGCGGCGGCGCTCGGTGCTGGACACGCCGCCACCGCCGCTGCAGCCGCTGTCGGCCGGCCCGCAGCCGCCGCCGCTGCCGCATCCGATGGGAGGACCGCTGGCCAGCGTCGGACCGCAGGTGAGCCGGGAGGGACTGGTCGAACGTTTGTGGATCTTTCGTCTGGGATAAACTAGTGTGGGTTGAGGGCCTGACCGGGAGAACGATCGAATGGTTGGCAGTTCGGATCGTGTGGGGTCCGAGGAGCAGTTATGATTTGGAAAGTTGAAAGGTGGATGGTTAGTAGCACTTCCATTACCCTTGAGGTACTGAAAATTGGTATTTTGCACTCGTTTAGATTATACCTACGGCACTTTACACGCGGAACAGTCTGCGTTGACAGGGCCAGTTTTGGAGGAATGTTGTTGCAGGTCTTCGAAACTGTACAACACCCACCCAATCCCGAGTCTTATGTTGGTCCGTGGGCCGGACGGTCTAAGTGAGAGGAGTAGGCCGGTCCGTGTTACGGTCTGACTGAGAGCGATAGGCCGTCAGGTGGACGGCGGGATCTCCTAATGGACACACGGCGCCTGACACTGCTCGACCATCTCGCCGCCTTTTTGCGTGATTAGCGGTCATCGCGGAAATTGGTTTCATTTGTCTCGTTTTTTGCGAGGTGGTTGCGAGGTTTCACCGTCACGTCTTAGATTGTTACGTATCTCGCCACCACCTGCTCTGGATATCTGGCTGATTGTCTAAAGTTGTATTATGTTTTGGTGGGAGACTCCGTTTTTTTTTTCGTTCTTTGGTCGTAAAGACGGGTCTGACCTAGATTCTATTCAGGTTATCCAACTGGTTGAATTTTGGTGTGTTTTCACCTCGTCATTTATTGTCACATCGTCAGAGTTCATCGCCCCAATATCAGTCCAGAGTTTCATCGTTCGCCGCCTGGAGCTCTGTGGGGTTTTCCAGCCACCACGATATACGAGTACGGAGCATTAGGCTCGGTAATGCTGAGTTGTTCTCATTTTGGCTCATCGCTATCGAACGTTGTGTTTCGGCCGTTTTGACTTTGCAAAGTTTTTAATAGCCTAGGCCTTCCCGTCGTTCTGCAGATAAGTTACAAGAAATCTTATTTATATATTTGTCCAATATTTATGCGACGTTTTGGCGATGTGCCGAAGCAGTTCTTAACAACGGTCACCAATACTGCTATCGGAGTCCATCTTTCACACTCATTCAGTCTTGAACCTCGCCCTGTTGCGACCGATTCTGGGTAAGTTCGCAACCGTTGCATACACCTGCCTCAACCTATTCGTACCCATGACGTCAACCATCCAGCCTAAGCCCAGACTGGCTTGAGCGCCGACTACCACCGAACCTGTGAAGTGCGTGATCCGGTGGCCGCTTCACTGCCTCGCTCCCTCCCTGCCGGCTCCCACACAGCGCGTGAAGTACGTGAGTGCGCGGGCGTCGGCCGGTGTGCGATCGCTCTGTACCTGTCTGTCGGGCCGAACTGCCGAGTCATGCCCAGCCGCCAGTCATTGAATAGGCTGCCCGGGAGGCACTGACCGCCGCCCGGCGGCCTGGGTGCTGATGGAACGGCATTACAGATCTAACGGTCCGAGCGGCGCGATGAAGGAATGGGCAGCGGCGCGCATAGTGTGAGGGAATCGGACCGGCGGCACGTTAAGTGCGAAATGTTGGACGGAGAGCTTGGGAGTTTCGACTTTTGATGTAGAAGTAGCCGAGTACTTGTGGTTAACGGGTCTATGTTTTGCATAATAAATGGCATTGTAGACATTGATGTGAAATTACGGGCTTTCCGTTATGTCTATGATAGTTGACCAACCCCGTTTCCGATTCACAGCGTTGCACATGTCCCACCGCACCTGTCGTATGCTGACGCTCCGTGTCTTTCCGTTCCAGGCACTGCTGGCCGAGTTTGGTCGGGAGCCGCCGGTGGCCGCCTCCCCGGACAGCTGTGGGGACGGCCCGCCGCCGCCGCCGCCCCCGCCCGTGGTCACTCTGACCCCTCAGCGCGGGGAGGGTACCGACCAGGCCGGGGGCGCCGCCGGCCGGCCGCCGCCGCCGCTGCTGCCCTACACGTCACCCCAGAACGGACACGGACACTTCTTCATGCCGGGAATGGGTGGAGACACGCCCACATCGCTCGGTAAGTAACGACGGAATCGGGCTGGGGTATTCGAGCAGAATGACTCGAGGTAGTCGCGCTTAAAAGATGGTCCCCCTAGCTCTGGCGCTGGGACAATTTGGAGGGAGTTGGGCGTGGTGTGATTTTGTGTGAGCTGAGTCTACGATAAGGTATGCAGCATCCCGGTGATTTACAGTCAAAGCCCAAGCTATGTGGGTGGATTTCATCGTCAGGTGTGCTGATTGTTCTAGATCGGGGCTCTAACGGCGAGTAGCGACTGTTTCTGTTTGCCAGTAATCCTAGCCGGTCCGCGGGCAGCTCCAGTCGCAGCACGGCCTGTACTATCCAGTCGGACCGCTCTGTTTGTGATGAGGTGCCCTCAGTATAGCTGAGTCACTGCCCGAATACCTGGCCACCACCACCACCGCTACTGCCGGTAACATCGGTGCCCGTGCTGTTGATCTGAGCCGGCGGGCGGACGTCGGGAAAAACTCCCACGAGAGAGCCGCCCGGCCCTGCCCGAGCGTCGGCGGCCGGCGCGGCTCGGGTCCACGACCTCCCGAAGTGGCCCACCATTTATCCGGCGGACTGCCGCCGCGGTGACGGCGCCGTTTTTGCCCCTGTTTACGCCTCGGGCCGCTCAGCGGGTGGTAGACAGCAGCGCCATACGGCGGGAGTTAATCGAACTAACACTTGTGTTTCGCCCGCTAGGTGTCTCTAAGCGGAACACGCCCGACTCGCCGCACGTGCTGGCGGCGCTGCAGCAGATCTCCGCCGGTCTGATCACCGTGGCCGAGGCTTCCATCCAGTATGACATCCCCATACCGACGCTGTATGTCAACATGCGCCGACAGGGTGTCAAGGCGCGCGGACGCGTCGGCATGGCAGGTATGTGAGAGCCTTGCCTTGATGATTTGATAAGATGAGTGAAAACGGAAGGGGGGATTAGAACGTCCCGGAATTATGATAGAGTTGCTCTGTATGGCCTGGTAACGAAAAGCAAGGGCATTATCAGACTGCTAGTGATATTCTCTTGCCTGGCAATATACCGTTCAACGCGTCGTTACGATTACGATAACAAGTTCCAGCATACGATCTATACAGGCACGAATTATTTACCTGCCTGTCACGGTGTGCATACCATCTATATTCCCCCATGTTCCCAGCAGCGGTAGCCCTTACCGCACACTGTATGTTATGCCGCTCCCTGCACCCTCACCGCTCACACCTGCCTACTTATCTGTAACTCTGCAGTTATAGCGTATGTGTTCTAGATTTTAGTGTTCCTTTGCCGTTGTCCGCAGGCAAGAGGAAGCCGCGCGGTGTGATGAGTGCCGAGATGCGGGACGCCCTGGAGGAGATACGCGCCGGAACTATCACCGCCTCCAAGGTCAGTGCACGAGTCTCCATGACAGTAGCCTGTGGGCCCTGTCCGTCTCAGTAGTCAGTTCAGCCAGTCAGCTGCCTATGTAGAAGAGGTCGGGGGCTAGCGCTGGTGTAGTCAGGTCTCTCTCTCTCTCTCTCTCTCTCTCTCTCTCTCTCTCTCTCTCTCTCTCTCTCTCTCTCTCTCTCTCTCTCTCTCTCTCTCTCTCTCTCTCTCTCTCTCTCTCTCTTTCTCTCTCTCTCTCTCTCTCTCTCTCTCTCTCTCTCTCTCTCTCTCTCTCTCTCTCTCTCTCTCTCTCTCTCTTTCTCTCTTTCTCGCTCTCGCTTGCTTGCGCACGTCGTGCGCTCACTCATTTACTTATATTCAACCCCTCAAGCACTCAACTGACCTCACTAACTAAATGTAGCTATGTAGTCGGCGCGCCCTAAAGCCCCAATAAACATCAACTACTTGGCGAACAGTAAGCATTCAATACGTGACAGTTCCAACTTTTCAGATAAGGCATTTTGTTTTGTTAAATGTAAGGGTATTTTCTGGATATGTGCAAATAATCGCATTTCTTTTAGTTCATTACTAGCGTCTGAATATATCTTTCGACTTTCTCGCTAGGCCTCTCGGAAATACAACATCACCCTACCACGCCTGGTCTCGTGGATGCGCAAGACGGGCGTTAAGAGCGCCTACGCCAAGGGCCCGATGGCGATGCAGGCGGCCTCGGTCGCCCCGCCGGCCGTCCCCGTGCCCATACCGTCGCCGGTGCCGGAGATGCGCCTGGCGTAGTGCTGCCACCTGACGGAGCGACCGTGCTGCCACCTGGCCGGCCGGCGCTGCCGAGCGACAGCAGCATATCCGGGCTCCCAGAGAGCCCGCCCTCTCCCGTGACGTGTCATCAGCCGCGGCGCGGCGCCTCGCGCGCGAGCTGGCGCGCACCCCGCGCCAACAGCCATCGCCTTGCATGGACCACGTTAGACGCTGATTGTAGTGTTCTAAACACAGTGTATATATATACAAGACGGCGTTCGAAATGCCTTCAGGTAGCTTAACTCCGGTTTTGCCAAAGACAAGAGATTTTCCTGTCGTAGCTAGTCAGCGATGCGTTTCCTTACAGTATTGTCGTCGAGTCTTTTTGTTTTTGTAAGACAGCTAGGTTTTGCAGCTAAGTATTCTCAGCAGCTTTACGTTTCTTTTGTTTTTATTTACATATGCATGCTGTATATTGTAGCTGAGTGTTTTTTTTTTTTCTGCATGATCTCCTACGTTTGTACCAAATAGCAGGCCAGAACGTTTACAGTATATGTTTTCGTTCGTTGCGTAACTGTTTGACTTGGGCGATGTAGCCCAGATATTTCGTTTTCTGTGCCAGTAGAATTGGATCTGTGTTCAACTCTCGGTTCTTGAGAGTGAACTGTTGCCTTTGTGATTGTGAATACTCGCGTTTTGTATTAATATTCCTAGATTGACTGGGTATCACCCTTCCTGATCATTGTGTAGAGGAGTAGAACTCGCTACATGTCGTGCAGATATTTGAATTCACGCCACGGAGGCATTCAGTGGTATTTTTATAGTGACAAGTTTCTTCCAGTGGCCGTCCTCTAAGGACACTGATCAGTTGTTTTGGACGGCATGAGTTCGAGTATTTGTCCGTGTGTGTAGCGGAGGTGTCGCGCTGTCATCACTCGCCTTCGGTCTCGCTGTTCTTTGTACCGTGCCGTCTTTCACCTTTGCGATTTCGGCCGCTGGCGGCTCTCCCTGTTGGGGCATTGCGGACGTGTGCGCGCGCTCGCGCCCCGTCCGCCCGACCACCTCCCGCGTGCGGCGTCTTCCCTGCGCGGGCCGACCGGCCAGCTCCGGCTGGCGGCCCGCTCATATGCATCTCGCGCGCCTGAAATCGATTTTCGGCTGCGGCGGCGCGGAGTGAGACCTTTGCAGGCGTGTGTTTTGTAGTGGCGCTCGTTTTGTATTTATCTTTACATCGGCGGAGAGCAATAGTGGTACGCAGCGGCCAGTGATTTATCTGTACCCCGAATGGGTGTCTGTCTCGCGTGGTGAGGTGTCTCGGTGTTCGGGGTACCCGCTGTCTCAGTATTAGCGAACATCAGCTCTCGGGGTGGGAGCGAACATCAGCCGCCGTCTGGAAGGGACGGGGCTGAGCCTCTGTTTGAGGAGACGGGACGGAGCCGCTGTCTCTTGGAACGGAGGTGGAGCGGCCTATACCTCCGGTCTGTACCTACCGACTGTACCGCAGCGGCTGGTACCTCTCCTTCTGTGACCGGTCCCCGCCCTGCTGAGGTCACTGTGAACGACCGCCGCCACTGTACCAGTACTCGCATCTGTCTAAATACTCCCCCTTCTCGCCCAGACACTCAATAAAGAACAAATTTTCTTTACACGTGCGTTTTTATCGGTCGATCAGTTTGTTTGGTGTAAAACAGTTGCAAACGACTCGAGTGCTAGTCTAAGGATTTGAGGTGTCTTCGTGCTGTCGCCACTCGGCGAAGGTTTTTTGTCTTTAGGTAAGCTTCAATTTACACTGACAGTCAGCCCTGAGCTACACCGTGGCTCTCCATGAATAGGCGTCTGCGTGTCCGTTGCACAGCGCGTCTATCGGCGCTGACCGGCGACTGCCGACCGGTCGGAGATAGCCCGGCCGGTCCGGAAACTGTGCTCCTTCCGCCTGGAACTGCGAACAACGGACCTCTCCGTCAGTGGGTGGTGGCACGTGTTGGGGGTCGCTCGTTACAGCCATGTCTCGTCTTGGTGTCAGTGTCACGTGTTTGTCATGTGTTCTCCATGTGGTGGTGTTCAGCATTCTGCTAGCAGCGGCGGTGAGTCTGCACCCTCCCGAGTACCCGACAGGTCAGGGAACTCTCACAGCCGGGCCAACCACCGCGCCACCTCAGGCCGCCTGTCGTCTGCCCCGGGACCGCGGCCGTCGCTGTTCGGCCGGTCCCACACTCCGCTGGTACCTGGACGAAGAGCAGGCCGACTGTGTGTCGTTCTGGTACTCCGGATGCGGAGGAAACTCCAACAACTTCCCCACGGAGCGCGCGTGCAGGGAGGTGTGTGTGGAACCGGACGGCCCAGCGGTCTGCCTCCTCCCGGCCGGCCGCGGGCCGTGCACCGACAGCCAGCTCCTGTGGACCTTCGACGCCGAGACGGGGCAGTGTGTGACGTTCGTCTACGGCGGCTGCTACGGCACGGCTAACCGCTTCTTCACGCGGCGTCAGTGCGAGCGGTCGTGTCTGACAGACCACGACTCAGCTGATGGGGACAGCGCGGTGGACCCCGACTGTCTACAGCAGGCCGGAGTGAGCGGTCAGTGCGGTGCCGAGCTCGTGAGGTACACCTACCTGGCTGCCGCCGATGTGTGCACGCCGTTCCTCTACGGTGGCTGTGCTGGTAACGGGAACAACTTTGACACACTGGAGGATTGCAGAGAGAGATGCGAGACCCTCACCGACGACCAATCGAATACCAAAGAGAACTCTACTGAGACTACTATCAGCCATGAAGTAACTCCAGCCAGCGTCAATGTGGCTGCGGCGCCCCCGGGAGGCGCGGACATCTGCTTCCTTCCCCGAGACTCCGGCTCTTGTCGCTCGTACGCTCCCATGTTTTACTACGACGTCCGCACGGCGAGCTGTCATCAGTTTATCTACCGAGGCTGCGGCGGCAACGCTAATCGATTCCACACGAACGCGGAGTGTCGGCAGAGATGTGTGGATACAGGTGATGGTACGGTGAGCGGCTCGGAAAGCAGTGGCATGGAGAGCGTCGATAAGCAAGTCATAATTGGACAAGCTCAGATGAACATCACAGGAGGCGAATCAAGCACTGTCAGCAGCCAGGTGCAGGACGGCGGCGTGGAGAACGAGACTAACGAAACGAAACGAAACGAGACTTCAAGTGTTCCACCAACAACGAATCCCTCTACTACACCTGCTTTGGTTTCAGGAAAGGGGAACCTAACCTCCCCAGCCATCTCAAGAGCGCCCCATCACCGTCGAAGCCGGCCGCTGCCCCTCCACAGACCCCCGGGTCGTCGGCGGCGTCCCCGCGGCCGGCGCGCCTGCCTGCTGCGTCCCCGACCCGGCCCCTGTCACCACTACCTACCTCAGTTTTACTACTACAACGCCGACCTGGCCGCCTGCTTCGCCTTCATCTACGGCGGATGTGGAGGCAACAGGAACCGGTTCGTCACCAAAGAGGCGTGTGAGAGCCACTGCCGGGGTGTGCGGAGGCTGGGGTCGCACGGAGAAAGAGTGCTCGATGGTGGAGGGACGCGGGGAGAGAGGGACCGGGGCGGAACTCGGAGACCATTGCCGGACAGGGGAGGTGGTAGAGGGACGCGGGAAGAGACAGACGATCCTGGGAGGTCAGTAGCAGACAGCGGAGGAACGCAGGGAACGAGGTACGGACCTTGGAGACCAGTGCCGGACAGGGGAGGAATTCCTCTTCGTGAAGGGACCCGGGAAGAGAAAGACGATCTTCGGAGACCAGTAGCAGACAGAGGAGGGACGCGTGGAGAGACGGATGGACGTCGGAGACCAGTGCCAGCCGAGGGAGGAGCGTGGGCTAAGAGAAACGGCCCGGCGACTGCTGCACCAGTGACGTGATGCGAAACCTGGAGTATGACCTGGATGAGATGTGAAAGGACCGGTCTGAAGGGGGATGAGTGGAAAGTGCCTGCTGTCAGAAAGAAAGCCTTAGAACAGTGCGCTAGAGTGCTGAAGCGGTAACTATAATAAGATGCGAATTCAAACTCCTCTGTGGGTGATTGATGTAGTCATGGCCTGAGAACATTCGTGACCTCTAACCCGTTCAAAAGTGTATCAAACCCCTTGTTAGAGAAACACATTCGTTTCGGGATGTGTGCCAAATCGCGATCAGGAGGTTGAAGTGCACGTGGGCTGTCCGTTTCATACTCCACAGTGACGACACGTGTTTTGCATACGGCCGTCGGGTCAGCGGAGACTGCTGGGCTGCCGTAGTTGCATATCGGTCTGTCAGGGAAAGTGTATCGGTAAGAGGAGTGTGTGGTCTGTCCGGGACCATGTTGGTTGGATTATGTTGGTTGAACGGCCGTAATGGTGTGCTGTATTATTTGTACTTCATGTTTAGTTCACGGAGAATGGCAAACTATCTTCTTCTGCGTGCTTTTAGTTTTGCCTTATGTCCACATGGAGTGAGGTAGAAGTGAGCGGCGAGTAAGCGGCATACGTGCAACCGTTTGAAGGTGCATGTCCTGTATCATACGCAATTTCGCGCAAAGCTCCATCAAAATTTCCACCAAATTACAGAGTGCACGTAAGGGTTATTGAGAAAGGCGAGTGACTGAACGCCGAACAGTTTGGCGCCGCAATGATTACCGGCAGAATTACGGCGTGTCCGTGTGTTGGCGTCGGTGCGCGCGCAACAGTCGTGTCGGGGGCGGCGGCGGAGATCTGACACCGTCATCGTGTTTGTCATGGCGCGGCAGTCAGCAGTGACGGTTGTGGCGCACTCGGCGCCGCCGCCGGCCTGTTGCAACGCGCTGGCACGAGCCGAGCCTAGTGCGCCGAGGCCATCTCACCAGGCAGGGAGAAACGCCACTCGATATAGGAGGGCGCGCCCGCCGCCCACGGACCCGGCCAGCGGAGAGCGTCCGGTCTCGGCCGGAGCTAAATGTAGTCGGTCACCTCCCCTACCAGAGCCGAAATCCGGGGACACAGCCCAGTTTCACAACTGGGACACATTGGGTTCGGCGCGTCAGTCCGTCGTGAACCGCGCGTGAGGCAATGACGCCTCTGCCGCCGCCCGTGCCTCCCGCCGCCGGAGAGCACCGTGACGTAACTGATGACGTCACCGCTGACCTGCTCGTGCCGGGCACCGATCGCCCCAGGCAGTCAGGTGCCCCTCAAGGCAGGGTTATGGCCGGATTCAACCCGGTCTCAGTCCTCATCTCTGAGGTCTCGTATGACGGGTCATGTATTGATCTACATGACGGGTCAGATGTATTGCTTGCGTTGGCGCCGATCTCGAGTCGGGCATCCGTTTTGTTGACAATTTCAGTTCGAGTCGGAGTCGCAGCGCAGTCGGAGGGACGCTATACCACGACTCCGAAACCTCTGGTCACTTCTGCACCGGTGTGATTCTCAAAACGTATGCATCCGATAACTTTCCATATCAATTTTGATTTTGGCTCAAGAGTGCGACTCTTGTCTCTTTTTGACGGTGAAGCCGTTCAGAATGTAAAGACGATAGTCGCCTGGTAACAATCCCAAAGCAATTTTTACATTTTGATGTACCTACTTTTTGAATTTGTACTTCCGTTTGTAAAAAAGTTAACACCTCTCCCCTTCGGACGTAGCCAAGTGATCGTGTGTTTTTAGTTATCGCGACTCGTTAACACCTGTCCGAAGTCATTGATAATTTGGCATGGATAGCACGCCGCTGGGGATCGTGGCAGGCCAACGGATAGGTACACTTTACGAGTATAAGAAGGCACTAAGACATTATTACATATGTAAGTTACTTCAGGCTCGCATGTCAATCGGGACTATGCGCGATACGCATTATACAATCAATCTTTTAACCCTCGCCGGCCGAGGGGGGGGCGGGTGCCGCCCCCCCCCCATAGGGTTTTTTCGCGATAGCTCCGAACACGCTGGCGATAGAGAGCTGAAACTTGGCATACCTGACCTTTGATCCAAGCCGCATCTTTTGACACCAACCGCATTTTTGGGTCAGGTCAGGTCACTGACCTATGACGTCATAAGTGAACCTCTGCACGGTCTTCAGATGTCGCAACTTCGCAACGCTCTCACTGCCAGAGGAGATGTCACAGGGAAATGAAACTTGCAGGATCTAGTATCCATTATGAGTCCCACAACTTGTATATCTCGGATTTTTCTTAAAGGTCATATGAGGTCAGGTCATTTTCGTGACCTCACCATTATGAGTCAATGGGGAAAAATGAAAACTGCTATTCTGGCGCCGGGAGCGATCTCCAACTATCTCAAGCACACAGAATCGTGATTTTATGCACTCCTTGCAAGGTTAGATGCGTCACTTTTTCAATGTTGACCTTGCGTGACGTCATTTATGACGTCATCAAGGTCATATTAGTTTTTCGTCAATAACTCTTGATCAAATTGAGCTAGCGAGTCGGGAAAGCCACCAATGGACTCAGGAAGACCTGCCGAATCGAATGATATGCGACATGACCTCTTTCGACCAACTTCGTGACCTGGGGGTGCTGACCTGACCTTGACCTGAGGTCAACACCCCAAGTTGACCTGACCCGGACAAAAAGTATATCATTCGACGCGCCTGAGCGAGACGAACACGATGCTGCCAAAATCGGCGCTCTGCGGCCGTTTTTTGCGAAGTTATTCACCAAAAACTGAACCGTACCTTGGGGCACTTGACCTGACCTCAGAGGTCACCGGTTGACCTAGGACCTTAAAATCGGGTACCAATCTCTGCGTCTCGTAACGGCGCACACGCTCGTTTTTTCCGCGACGCGCTAGCTCCACCAGGGGCGAAACGGCGAGGGGAGGGGTCGTACCCGCCCCCCCCCCCTCGGCCGGCGCGTATGTAGAAAACCAATAGGTCCGGCGAGGGTTAATGAGTGAATATTGGACGGGAGTGATGCTGCGCTGATTTTTGGATTATCTATGACGCAAGTAAATAGACGGTCGTCAATGGTGCGACCCGGGCCGCTGACGCTGTAAAGATCAATTTGAGTCACTGCTCGCTGACTATTGCGGGATGACCTGTGCGCTGAAGTAATGTCTCAAAGCGGGTGGTGACGTCAGCTACCCAATGAGTCGTGACTCCGAAAACAGGGGACACAGTAGCTTGCTTCAGTGATTTGACACGGGATGAAGAAACTGCCTTCGTCGGAGTCTATAGAAGTAGGTCGTGGGAGCCCCATTTCAAAATTGCGAATGTCAGGTACCTAGCTAATAAAAAGTGATGCTGTTTGCTGTATAGAATATAAGGAAATGTTCTTGTAGATGCTAAATGTTCAGTTGCTAATGCCTAAATCTCTTAAGTTTGGTCTTTAGACGTCCAGTTTCCGCTCAATCACCACAGCCACAGAAATTAGGGTGCGGTGTTCTGCTCACCTTACAGCACTTCACCTTTAGAATATCGGAAGGTCCCTAGAATGCAGGCTTCTGGCAGCCGTCTGCACTCTGAAGTGTGTCGTGTCTTCTCAGTTACCTATACACTATACAGTGGTGTGTATTTACTATTTATTCGGCATGCTATCCCGTTTCACGTTAGGCGGCACGGGCGGACATCGATAGCAGCGCCTCTATCGGTCACTAGGGAAAGCTGGGCTGTAGGCGACGAAATACCGGCTGAGTTGTCACACGTTGAATAGGTTTATAGACATCAGTCTTGTGAAAAAGTTGAACTTTTGCCTTCAATATTTCTACAGGCAATTTTATAAGTGTCTTCACAAAGATTACAAAACCGTTTAGATCATTGTATTAACTTCAAGCCTCCCCTATTGTTCTTGACGATGATGCGGGAACTATTTCTAATTAGTGTTTCTAGCTTAGTAAAAGAACATATTGTGCAAACGATGAAAAAAGCATAAATGGAAGATTTTAAATGCAATTTTCTCGAACAATTAATGGTAAATTCTTTACACATCAAGGAAAAGGTGCATGCTAACTGATAATTTAAAGTTCTTGGGGCCAGTTGTTTTCTTCTTTTCTTACGTCGCCCCAATGGCCGCGAATACACTTGTGATAACGCCTATCGACTCTTTTAGATGATGCTCCACTTTGCAAGCGCTTGCCAACGTTGTTTGTTTCCGTATGATAGGCTCAGCATCAACAATGACGCATGCAAACTGCAATCTGCAGCGACGTAGCGCTTCTGCTTCCTGTGCTTTGTATTTGTAACGTGCCGACCTTGCACGCACAACGTATGCAAAGCACGCATTGTCATCGTCATATGCCTTGAATGACGCGCTGGAGAAGCTTCCACGAGGTGTTTTTTAGTCAGCCGTAAACACCAACAGGCCTTCTCGAATGCGTCCTCGTTGAGTGGACGTTTACGATGGATGCCCGAGGGTCTCCTCAGACCGGATACTGGCGACCCTGGCCCGGCTAGCACGGTCCGAACCAACCGGAACATTCTGCGGATTCGGTCCCACCTCCGTCAACGAATTTACGCGCCGGGAACCCCCAAGGTCGCGGCCCAGTGCCGGTGGCGCCGTGACGCCCCGTGACGCGTCACGGCGCCGCCCGCGGCTGGTGAGAGGCGGCGCGCCGACCCTGACCACGGCCGGTTCATTGACTCGGCGGCCGGCTGCCTGGAGTGCGGTACAACAGAGGGCGGGGGTGTACACTGTACAGTGGACCGACGAGCGACGCGACGACGCTGGCAATGGGAGGGTTCGACAGCCGACGGCGGCTGCTTAAACCTAACCGGAGCGCTCGAGCGACCCGAGCTACTTGGTCGGCCTCAGAGCCGAGGGCCATCCGGCGATGGTTGAGCCGATGTAGTATCTTCTGCAATGACAGAATGCATTTGAAGATGAATTACACGTTCTTGACCCCAGGGTTGCGCAGTCTGAGTCTGAGTCGGAGTCGGTCGAGTCGACAGTTCTGCCCGGAGTCGGAGCTGGAGGTGCCCAAATCTTACCGACTCCCTGGTTGCTTGACGATTCTTTGCTTGTTGATCTTTCAAAAACAGATTTTGTCGAAAAAAGGTGGTATTCCTGGTTGAGACGAGCGTTTTGAGCGAAAGAAGCAGAAAACGACGGATTTGCCAGAACCTGCTTTTAATTTAGCATGCTATTTATCAAGCACATTTGCAATGCAAGATCTTGGAACGCACAGAAGATCGTTTCAGACGAAATACAAACATGTCCACTATGTTATAATTATATGAGTTGAGAGAAACGTCCGGAGTCGGAGCTGGAGTCGGAGTCGGAGTCGATTGTCGAAGCCGGAGTCACCCGAAAATCCATCGACTCCGCAGCCCTGCCTGGCCCTATGCACAAGTACCGTTGATCCCTGAGGTCAAGCAAAACATTAGTGGATGCCGCTTTCTTTATTTAATGAGTTTAAACGATAAGCGGTAGGTATAGCCTAGGTAGAGCAATTCACACTTTCAAGTTTGTCCCAGTCTAAAAATATGTAACACTTAATAGGTTGTATATTGGGGGTTTTGATGTTTGAGACTATAAATGTGTCTGATGGGCAATATTTTATTAACAAATATTGTCGTTATCCTGCCCATTAGGTACCTGTTATCATTTACTTGTTATCCATGTCCATTACCTGTTATTGTGATCGGTTGATGCCATCACAAGAAACGACACAAATTCAAGGATTCGATCAGTTCGACTTTGAAACGCTCTAATTAACTTTTTAAAAGAAGCAGCTTTATCGGTTGATGCATTACAAGAAACGACACAAATTCAAGGATTTAATCAGCTCGACTTTGCAACGCTCTATGTTTAATTGTTCTCACAATTTCGTATATCTTGGATTTTCTACAAGCTCAGGAGGACGTGCACGCTATTTCGGCATTATCATTCAAGTTTGGGAAGCTAGAAAGCCGCTCCTTTCTTGTTCCTGAATTGACTGCAATAAAATACGAAGTGTTATGCCTCAAGCACTTGAAATATGGTTTCGTAACCTCTTTGCAAGGTTCGATGGTTACGTTTTCCCCTTTAAACCTACCGTGTCGTCATACATATGAGACATTACTAAGGACATGTCACATGTGAGGCCATCGGAGTCTTTCGTCTAGAACATATCGACCAAGTTGAATTAGTAAGCCAGGATAGGTATTAGGTAGGCACTACTATAGAGTTCATAACGATCGTTGCCAAATCGAATGATAAGTAACACCATGCCTCCCATAGACGAACATCTTGAGTGTCCGGCCTTGACTTGATCTTGACCTTAGATCAAGGGCCAAGTTGATGGTCTTCAAGGAAATATTGTATCGTCGCGCCTGGATTAGCAAACGCGATCTTTTCTCCGTGACTGTTGCTTGCTGAGACTAGTTACGAAAAAACCGTAGCCTGAATGCTTGGTCTTTTACCTCTTCTCATAGATCACCGGTTGACCTGTGTCATAACTATTGGCTGCCATAACTCATATCGGAAAAGGCAATCTGATCAAAACCCTGTGCTCCAATGGCCCAGACAAACCTGTTGATTGAATGAGCTTGTTTTTTATGTTTAAACGTTTTTTTGCCCCCTTCTATACGGAACAAGACATTCTTATTCGTAGATAATCTACCCATAACTCATATGCTGTTCCGGTGCGTTGTAACATCTTTATTCAGCATGCGATAGTCCTTTATCTTTTGTTTTTATTTATCGTGAAACGTGACCTGGAAAATACATCCCGCATTCTGCAACATGGTTCGCTGAGCTGAGGTATGTGCCCTTGTATTTTACGCACATAATTTGATTTATCACCAATGTATTTTGTAATTAGCAATACATGAATCATTACGAGCTGCTTAATTGAGCAACGAATCTGTTCCTATTTATTGCACTTTATACCTTTGATGCATCTTATTTGACAGGTGTTGTGTATCTGCATCATCGCCTGTGTTTCCCCATGTTATTCACCGCCGCGCGGTGACCTCCAGATGCAGCCTACTACTCACTGCACGGCGGCGGGGCACTCAAGGTCCCGGCCGGCGGCCGATATAAGCGCCCGCTGACCCACAGACGAACCACTCTTGGTTTCGGTGCGGTGACGGAGCGCGTGCGGAGAGAGACAGAGACAGCGAGAGAGACAGAGAGTGTTCAAACTACTATCAGGTGAGAGAGGAGGGGGAGTGGGGTCGTGTGACAGGTGCAGTGACGGATCAGAGAATTCTGTGGTTGACGAGCGACCGCAGAGTTCTCAGCTGAGCCGATTGTGGTTACTGTGGTATAATGGTGAGGTAGGACTGGTGGGACAGGTGCAGACTGCAGAGTTGTACCGTATGTGTTTGTCTGTGTCCCTTTCTGCAGCGTGAAATAAGATCTCAATTTTGTACGTAACATTTTTTATACGAAATAATGAGTAAAATACTACATATATTTTTACTTTTGGTACCTCAAATGGGATAGACGAGAAACCTCAAACCGATGTGTATGGTGGTTGCTGATGCTGTGCAAGGGTGCAAAACAATTGCTAAAACATCAGACATAGTTACCTATCTGGAAAATATCAGCTTGCTTCTATATCTACCATGTTTAACTGAAGTCAAAACAAATGCATTGCATATTATGTTGAAAGGAATGGGGAATGGGTTCGTAATTCCTTTCGGAGGATATTTTACGAAAAAAAAATTTGAAGGTTTGTCTTGATAGCAGGGGCTTTGTGTGAAGAAACTGCATATTTATATAGTAGTTATGCCTATTTATCATTCATGCCTTTATCACTCGGCATTCGAGTAAAAGACTCGAGTAAACCCGTCATAAACCCTTCGGTTGTGTAACGTCAAATCTTTACTTTGCGAGTCAAATTCGCAGCAAAAGATATCGCTCGATACCTTAAATTCGCAGAAAAAAGAATAGGTACGTACTCGATTTCACAGAAGAGTATCTACCAGTATAACGCCTTTTGGGGCGACTAACGGAGCGAGCGAGAGGGTGAGCCTTGCACGTGCGAAATTTCGAGGGGGTATCTCTAGCTGACTTGTGCACGGCACCCTACTAACCGGACTCTAGCGATGTGCCAAATTTGAGCACAATCGGCCCAGCCGTTCTCGAGATCTGGAAGCGGCACCCTGCACGTGCGCACGTGCAAAATGGGTCCCAACTGACTTTTGCATGGCACCCTACTAACCGGTCCCTAACCATGTACCAAATTTGAGCGCCATCGGTTCAGCCGTTCTCGAGATCTGGAATCGACCCCTGCACGTGCGCACGTGCAGCAGCACCCCAACACTGGCACATGGATATGCATTGCCTAGTGGGTGCCTACCTACATGTCAACTTTCAGCACAATCGGCCAAGTAGTTACTGAGATATTGCAACAATTACAAAAGTGACACCTCTTCGTTTTGCACGTGGCACGTGCATAAGCGGTCACCCACATGCATCGGGAATAGTCCAATACTTGGTAGAAGGAACGAAGCTACCCTACAAAAATTACCGCATGTAAATCGGTCAAGTGGTTGCTGAGATATAAGCGTCGCAAAACCGTGACCACGGCCGGCCGGCCGGCCGGCCGCTCATACTCAGAAATTTCCGTTATTCTACGTAAAGGCCTGGCTACACTATGCGTTTTCTTCGTGCGTTTTTTGCGTGTTTGCGTGTTTTGCGTGATATCGTTCTAGAAAAAAGAACGATATTACGTTTTTGTGATGTTTTTCACCTTCAATTTTAGTTACATAAGAGTTATATTAGCTTTTGTATATAACCAAAGTAAAAATTATATTGTTTATAACTCTTTTCCTAGAACGATATTACGCAAAACACGCAAACCTGCAAAAACGCACGCAGAAAACGCATAGTGTAGCCAGGCCAGGCGCATAGTGTAGCCAGGACTCCGCTCGCTTCGCTCGCTCCGTAACAAATGCCTAACCTCTGAATTGGAGCGGGAGATGAGCGATTTGTGCTCTTGCTGATTTTATAAAAAAGTAATGTATCAAACAAACTTATGTGTTTTTTTAGCATAAAAGGGGAATGAAATATATTGCGTAGGGCCACATTGATGACGTCATCCGTTTATGTACTATACCGACGGACACCTACCTCGGAGATACGATGGAGAGACTTTCATGAGAGCCACAAATTGACCCTCAATTGACCCTTGTCGATTCGCCCTTGACTCCCTTAGTAGCCGCAGGCTATGAGTCACGCCACAGTCTCCTAAAAACGCCACAAAAACGGGTGTACGATACGGACCATTAATTGCCCAGCTGTGTTGCCCAACACCGGAGTAGCCCGACCGAGGGTCACTGCCGGTTACGCTAGTACGTCGTGTGAACAGCAGACCGAGCGAGGCACGTAACGTCAGACCGAGCGTGACACGTGACGTCACGCCAGGAGTGACCTCCAAGGTCGCTCGGCGGCCGGCGGGGGATGCGTCACGGTCCCTGTGGTCCGGTGAGTCCGTGCTCGTGGTTGTAAAGACGCCACTCAGTAGGTCGCTGGTGTAAAGACGCCAGGACCCGGACCGCCGAGCGTTGCGCAAGAGGTTTACCCATGCTATGATCACCGAGTGAGTCACCGTTTACGTCTTTTGATTACCTACCGAATGCACGCACTGTTCACATTCGATAATTATAGCCATGATATATTTGCATTAGACTCTTATCTCAAACATTATTGATGCATACGGTAACCACATCACGCGATTGACAAAACTAATCAAATATTTGAATGCCTAGAAAAAAAGGTAACCTCAAAGACACGATCGACATAAATTGAGTCGAATTTTAGAACGTTTAACGCTGCTCAGGTCAAACGAGGTCACATGTGCAGTAACGGTTTGTGGTAAAAGTTACAATGGCCTGTGGACTACCGAGTGATATGCATTAATCGCAATTGTAACTGCTTTGCAGGTGTTTTTGCACCTGACCCGCAAATGACAAAAGGTCATTGCGTGGCCTTTAGCCCTTTGGGGGTAAATTCGATAGTGGACATTTAGGAATGTTTCAGCTGTCTTGAGCACGGATAGGCGCTTAATGCGGTAACTGATCAGCCATGTTATCAATATGCGGTAATGCTCAGTAATAACCGGTAGAACTCGTCTGTCCAGACTAAGAATGCAGTGACCGAACGAGTCTGGCATTGTCTGACCATGTTCAGCCGACTTATGGAATGACGTGGGTTTTGGAATGCAATGTCCGTTTCCTCTCCGCGGGAGTGCTGTCGGCGGCTAGCTGACCTCGGTCAATGCTATCGGATCCTAGTTGATATGGAGCAAAATTTGGAGCCAATCGGGCAATGTCAAGTACAATTTATCCAATGCCAGCTACCGCGGAGTTAAAACCTTATCTGACTCTTTTTTAAGCGTGGCGCTCCATACGAAATAAACAACTAGTTGCACTTATGGATGCGGTATGCTGGCCCATAAAATAGCCAGATCTGTTTTGCTTCATTTCATAAAGCCTTTCCGTCAGTCACTACCTACGACTGTCCGGTCGTTCGCCAGTCCTGGCTGGTGTCAAAGTGTTACGTTATTTATGTTTCGCTGTTACGTGCCGAGGTCAATTGGTATGGTACCGTATTGGCAGTCCCACGCATATGGCAAAACTGCTTTCTCTGGTCTAGTTTCGACATCGACTCGATATCGGCATGATTATCATGAACTATCGGCGATTGCAAATTGGGTAAAGGTACCAGCGCCCTTACAGATTGTTACGTTTCATTCTACAATGTCACAGCTTACGAGCCCGTATATCACTTGACATGAAATCTGGTCTCAGCGGCATATTATCATCGCGCATATCATCGGGCAGACCCCGCTTTCCCAACGGTGAGGTCAGATGAGGCTATGTAGAAACCAGCCGGGGTCCATGCTGACCTGGGCTCGCAGTGTCCGGCCGCTACCCGATATCGGCCGTCTGTATAAGGACCGGCCGGCTCACATGGGGCGGCCAAAACGTGGCGAAAGTCATGGTGGCAAACACCGCCCTCCACTGCCGTGCTGCGTCGTGACCGCGGCCTCGGCCAGGTGTGCATACGGTCAGCGGCTCGACCGGGCTGTGACACGGCGTTACCCAACCCGCCCCCGACCTGACCCGGGCTGGCGCCGCTGCCAGGGCGGCACGGGTGCCACTGGTGCCAAGTGGCCACCGATGGCACCATCCGCGGCCCCCGGACAAGATATGGAGATGCAGTTGGTGGCACCGTCCCAGCCCGGTCGAAGGAGCCATGGTGGCGCAACCGTGTGCACCTTGCGTAAGGTAGCTGAGGAAGCAACCTTGCATGTATTATCGGCGTTTCAAAACGATGCGGGGGCATGGCGTGTTGTTCTGGTGTAATATGATCGAGCTGACTGGTGACCGCGCTACCGAGACAAATGGAGAACGGCCAGAGGGAACCGAGCGGAATTCCCTCGTCCAAGTCGTGCAAACATTAAATAGTTTAACTTCTAAAGTGTAACTTCACAACATAACAACTTCATAGTTTTAACTTCACATTCCCACAACAAAATGTGACCATTTTCCTCTCATGGCTGAATTCAGATACCAAAACGCCTCTTTATTTTTAGTTCATTCCCGCTGGATCCTTTTTCCCTGTCATACGGCCTCCTTACCGACAGAGAACGTTATGCCCTCTCTTATATGGAGTGCCCGTCCACTTTTCCGTCCCTCCCCCTCCTCCTGCTTGCTCAACAAACACCAATTAAGTGTCGGTACCTTGACCAATCTTCCAGCAAGAATCCCTTGAGGAAAACTGCCGTCTCCATGCCCCCGGTTTCCACCCTCCCCTCCTTCATCCCTCACTGCCCCAATCAGTGGCGGCGGAAGGTATTTTGGGATGGGGGGGCACACCTGATCCTTCCCGGAACCTAGGGTACCCCCAAATCTAGTTTTCTCACCGGTTTTAGGCCACTTATTTTTCACCTCTTGGCCTTTACAACAAAAATAAAAAAAATAAAACATTTGCAAATAAGTGAGATAATTAGTCTCATCTGAGTCAAGAAACTACCTTTTTGGTAACCTGGAATAAACGTTTAAAGCTTCCACACATGAGCTGTCAAGTCAGGTACGGGGACCCGCAGTTGCTACTGTACAGCGACCCTGAGTAAATTGTCCCAGCACCCTCACAGGGAACAACGATAAGCTGTCAGAGGGCACGCACAGAAAACCTCAGCTGCTCTTGTGCAGGGACCGGCAGTCGATATCAATGTTATCGGTTGTTACTGGACAGGACAGACGGCTAGAGTTGGGGTTCGTGTACAATAGCAACTGCGGGTCCCCGTACAGAGGGGGATTTTTTTACTTAAATAGGTATTGTCTTCCATTCAGCTTTTCTTTGAGGCCCTCGGCCGCTAATATGGGGAGGACAAGCTGCCCCGACGGTTCCTGGCCCTTTGAAACTTTGCGGGGGCAGAGACCCCCACGGCCCCAGAGTTGTGGGGGCAGGCTGCCCCCATGCTGCCCCCCGGCTCACGCGCCTATGCCGGCTGGCGTCTGGCAGAGTCGCGGGGAAAGGCCTGTGGCACGCTCAGACGCACTTTCGTGACGTCCGTGCCGCCTGCCGGGCCACTCGCGTTCCGTCCTACTCTTCCAGACTTCGGTTACCGGTAGCTCGTAGATAGCTCTGCTTGATTTCTGAGCATTAGGGGAGACCCGGGAGGTATGGGCCCCCTGGAGGTATGGGCCATCGCAGTTTTGAAGAAGTGTTGCGTATTTTTTCACATTTGACGGCGTTAACTGTTAGCAGCCATTTCATTATACAGCCCACGCGATTTTCAAAATCTTCCTCAGTCTTCTTTGGCAATGAGCGGTGATAAAGCGTTTTTGCCCTCTCCGAGTAAAATACGGTAAATACAGAAAATTCGTAATAAATTTGAGCCAGCCTCGTTTTTTATGTCAGACCATCGCTAACATAACGTTTAGAGCATGGAAATTATGACTGGATAGACAATATGAAGCTTTCTTGCAAGATTATGAGCTGAGATGCTACGCACATGCTGGCGTCCTAGCCGGGAGGTTCGGGCCACCGACCCCCGTTGATCCTAAATAAATGAAAAGATGCTTTCATGGAATGAGCCCGTCAATAAGTTTTATTTTTGTCGCGCAGGGTCGAAAATTTAACTTCAAATTTCATTCGAACAGAAAAATATTATTGATCTTATATGATGGTGTATGATTGATTTTACCAAAATACATATGGGCCCAAGTGAACTCCATAAAGTAAGCTGTTGGCCGCTTATGCGGTTCCTGGGCTCTAGAGAGATCAAGGTAGATACCAGCCACGAGTATTCTTCTAATTGTCGAGAAAAGAATATGAAACATGGCACCGGCCCATACCTCCCGGGCCATGGCCCATACCTCCCGGTGTATTTTGATGGATCGAAAAAGAACATGATTTATTGAAAGTTATCTTGAGACAAAATAGTTGATCCCAGATGCATAATATCAGGCACACGTTGCAGGCGAAAGGCAATTTCACGTACACAAAGTGAAAAACCGGGTCTAGCCACTGCCCACTGGAAGAAAATTGCCTTTTCACAAAACCGGCCCATACCTCCCGGGTCTCCCCTATGTGTGGAGGGCGTTTGGTGGAAATAGTCCGTCACGGACTAGCTCGCCGGATAGCCCGTCGTGAAAACGGCTATTATCAATCCAAGTTACTCGCTATATCAACTTAATAAAAAGGTAATCAGCCAAACTGGCATATGTTCCTGACGTAGGTAGTATGGAAGTATTGTGGTACTTCGTCGATAACAATTTGGGGGGGGGGGGGGCAAAAAGATATGTTTGCCCCCCCCACCCTGGAAGATGGGGGGGCGCCGTGCCCCCGCTGCCCCCCCGCTTCCGCCGCCACTGGCCCCAATGCAGGACTGGGTCGTCACATGGGCGCCTCTGAGGGGCGACAGTGCGACCTTGGCGCCTAAGGAACCTTCACCAGCTCGGTGCCTGTCAGTGACCTGACCGCTGACCCAAATAGTGACGTCATCAGCCGTCACGGTGCCTCTGAGCACCGATTTTGCAGTTAATTCACACCTTTCATGGGCATTTATTGCGACATGCGTTGTGGTTGTTTGGTGCTGGCGTGACAGAACTACTATCTAAATAAGTCATTTCAATGTCAAGTTTTGGTAAACCGTCCGTAGCCCATACAGAGCAGTAAATCAATCCGGTATCGAAATGTGAGCCTCTCCCGTACCGAGCTGTGAATTTGTCCCCGGTTGGCTCTAACGCTGTCCCCGTCCGGCAGGATGCGTCTGAGCCACGTAGCGGTGCTGGTGTGTGCCCTGGGCTGGGTGGCCGCCCAGGACGCCTACACACAGGGCGTGGTGAACGGAGCCACACTGGCCCTGGCCGGTACGGCAGTGGTTGGCCTGGGAGCCATCGCCATCAAACAGCATCAGGTGAGCGACCGGAGACGAGGGCCGGTCCGGAGTCTGTGGTCTGCGTCCCGGTCCCCAGTTGAGAGAAAAAGGGTAACAGCTAGTACAAGCTCAGTGGTCCGTCCATTGTCCTAACAACGGACGGTTAGTTGTCTGCCTGTCTATCGCTTGTATGTATTTCCGTCTTTCTCTTGTCTTTCTCTTTTCCCCATCTCCCTATCTATTGCGGTCACCTTTCTGCTATCATCTCTCCCTTCGCTCTCAGCTCCCTCCTTCTCTGGTTTTCTCTGATTTCTACTAATTACGAGGAAGTGATGTACTTTATGCTTCACGTTGCCGCGTTATGACTCGTTAGCACTCATCCCGACCCATTACATCCCGACCCATTACTGACCCACACAGCACCCATTACTGACGGCTGCTATGGATCTTTTTCAGAACCGTAACCGCTACAGGAACCGGTACCGGTACGCGTACCCGTCCTACAACTACTACAACTACGACCCGTACTACCAGCAGCAGCAGTACTACTACGTAAGTACCAAACTGAATCCGAAACATGTACTGTTAGTCATCTGAAGTACGCATACGAGAATAGCTGATACTGTCGTTTCGTTTATAATTACGTATCTTTATCAAAGGTGTTCCAGTATTTTAAATTTCATGACTAACTGAAGACGCATTAAACCCAAAGAAGATAAGACACGATGCAATACGACATGATGCTGCAGCTTAACGTTTCATCTTTTAATAACGTTTTATCTTTTCTGCGCAGCGCCGTCGCCGCTCCACCGAGCCTGAGGACGACCTGGAGCGCGACTTTGAGAAGATCATGGCCCAGGACAAGGGCCAGTGCGGGATGAGAGTGGTCTGCGAGCTGGAAGCCCAGGCCGCTTCGGGAGCGGAACTGAGCGACTTCGGCCGGCTCATCGTCAGCCTGTTCGGGTCAGTGGAGGGATCGGAGGGTCACCGTCAAAGAGTCAGAGGATGGGTCATAGGGACGCGGCAGGGTCAGTAGAGGGGTCACAGGGTCACCGTCAAAGGGTCCGAGAGGAGAGGTGAAAGGGACGCGGCAGGGTCAGTAGAGGGGTCACAATCTTGAATCTTACATGTTGCCCAGTATGAAATCTCACGGTTGACGAGATCATTTATTGGGTCATGGGCCAAAGCTTCGCTGACAAATTCAGTTAAGTGACCAAACCGTTGGTTTCGTAACATGTCAATTGAAAAAAAAAACTGGCTCTCTGCATAGCTGTGCTTAGAGACTTGTCGATAGATGCAACGAATCGCCACCTTCTAACTCTTCGCCCCGCCCACTGACATCCCCTTCTCCCCATGCAGACCGACTCCCGGGCCGGTGCCGGCCGCAGCGCTGGACACCGCTCACGGACGGTACGGGTACGCCGCCTACGTCGGCTTCAAGAGCGGCCTGGCCTCGTGTGCCGAGCTCTACTCGAGTTGCCAGTTCGGTAGCAAGACAATCATGAGGCTGGTGCAGGCCTCGCAGACCCAGCCAGCCGCCGCCGAGAACCTGTGAGGAGAGTATGGGTTGTCTCTGAGCTCTGAGGCTCGAGACCGTCCGAGAAAGGATTGTCGGGAATGCATGTGAAGGGAGGTGGTCACGGCACTACAGGTTGGTGCCAGAGTGGTGTACAAACAATGCCTTGCTGTCCGAAGTCCGCGGAAGGTATGTTATAATTCGAACATCTGAGATTCAGTTAGTCATTTGAGAAGAAAGTCATATTGATGTTTTTGATACGACTTTTTCGCTGTTTGTTATAGCGCTCCCCCATAATAGCTCAACCAAACATTCGATAGCTCTGTGAAGAGCTCAGAGCCACTGGTCTGAGCACAGCAGCGGGTCTACGGAAGTTCAGTTAGCACTTGTATCGGACATCAAGGACCGGTGGGGGCCCGACCGAGCACCCCCCCCCCCCCCACGGTCGGCGACGGGAACGCAAACGCAGCGAGGTCGATTTGTTAGAGGCTAACGTGCGTTGTATTGGTGAGCGAGTTTCAGCCTACTATAGATGGTGACAGTTCCAACCATTGCATTGTGGTGATTCGTCATATGTTGTCAGTTGTGATTTTGTGTTGCCCGGAGCGATTCTTACTTCTTAGCAACCAAAGACGTCTTATCTTTAAAGTCAAAGTGCCGTCTTATCTTTGGTGGATTTAGAGTTGATACATTCTTTGTGCATGTAAGGCGGATGGACGTTCAGTTTTCCTTAAAATTAGTCAATAGTCATAATGTCGTTTGGATGATGTTATGTTGTACAGACGATAGTTAACGTTGAAATACTCCAGCAGTATTGTACTTAATAACGGCTAGTGCCGCGTATGTGGCTGGTTACTTGGAAGTTCAGTATTGAAGTATGATTTACGGTGCTTGTTATGTGTATGCTGAGTGCACTTTTATAAATAAACATAAAAACATCAACCGTATCATTATTTACTGGTCGGATCACCGGTAGTTGTATCATGCAAGGCGTGTCCTGAATCGCCACTGCTTTCTCGCCGAGCTGATCGTATCTAAAAGTGGCGCACTGTGGTTTCCATTGTGTACTAAGCTACCTCCTTCAGTGCCATCAGCGCTCGAGTCAGTCAACGAAGGCTGG
The DNA here is from genome assembly GCF_019059575.1 of Amphibalanus amphitrite. Lineage (NCBI taxonomy): Eukaryota > Metazoa > Arthropoda > Thecostraca > Balanomorpha > Balanidae > Amphibalanus > Amphibalanus amphitrite. Next base: position 202,340 of record NW_024881928.1, read on the forward strand.
GTTCGCTCCGCAGTATCGGTCGCTTTTTGTGCCGCTCCGAGATGATCTCTAGCCAGTGTCAATGAAGTCGATGACGAGAACGAAGGCATAGAGCCAGGCTTCCCTCTCTCCCTCCCAAGCCCCAATTAGTAGGGGCTATGCATGCCCATTACCAACAACTGACAAAGCTGCGACCACACGTTAGCTACAGAACGTTTATTGGGTCCAAGTTGACAGGTCAAGCGTTGAGCTGCACAAGCGATTATTAAACACCAGGCTACATACAGTTGTCATGGTATGCAGCACATGATGTTGATATACCCGATATACCACACAAGTGACAGGTACTGTCGTCATTTAACCCGCGCCCTGCTGGGGGGGGGGGGGGTGTGTTTGAACACCCCCCCTTGTGGTGGTTTTTCGCGAATATCTCAAAAACGGCGGCGCGGAGCGCCGCCGTTTTTGGTACACCTTATCATACATCAATTCTACACATGTTGTGAAAATTTCGGACCAAGGTCATTCAAGGTCAGGTCACCAGGTCACTTGAAGTGACCACACCTCATAAAAAGTTTCAATGTCTGTCATAGCTACACTGAGTGACCGATCGCTTTGAAACTTTCAGCGATTGCTAAGAGCAATAGCATGTACAAAATGTATATCTCAGAATTTTGATATCGATGACCTAAGGTCAGGTCAATTTTGCGACCTCCCCATTATAAGTCAATGGGGGAAAATTGAAATGCGCCTCTTTTGGACAAAAGACATTATAAACACTCCCAAACACCGAATTACAAGTGGTTTAGACACACTGAACATGAAAATGGTGTCCGTGACCCTTGTTTATGCCCTGAGGTCATCTTAGGTCACGAATGGTATCTCACAGTTTTTCGCAAATAACTTTTGATAGAGGCATACTAGAGCGATGAAAACGCCTTAGATGTGTTCAGCTCGACGATACGGATCGAATGATATGCAACATGACCCTTTCCGGTCAGGTCATGACCTTGACCTGAGGTCAAATTTTCAAGTTGACCTTTCAAGGTCAACTTATAGTTCATTCGATGCGTCTTGACGAGAGGAACACATTGCCGGTAAAAGTAAGCTCGTACAAGGCTTGGGTCAAAAGTTATTGCAGAAAAACTGTTTCCGAAAAAATCGGCTATTTTTGCAGTTTTTGCCCCCTGCAGGCAAAACCGTTGACGTTAGGTCAAATCTGAGAGAATTACTCAGAAAGGGCTTTAATAGAGCTATCGAATGCGCTTTTCCGCGGCGCTGTAGCTCTATTGGTTCTCGAGTTATGCGTTGGCTTCTTGGAAATTTTCGACATTCGACCTGGAAATCGGCGAAATTTTGCCTTCAATGACCTCTAGTGACCTGACCTTTGACCTGACCAAAAAATTGACCGAAGTGATTTCGTCATTAATTTTGACGCTCTTTCGAATGCCGCCTTCCGCGTATCGCTACGTGGCCCAGGAGCCGAGTTACAAGGGGGGGTGTTCAAACACCCCCCCCCCCCCCAGCAGGGCGTGGAAATCCAGGACCCCCAGCCGGGCGCGGGTTAATGACTTTATGAAACATATTAGACGTAATGACAGTAACAATCAGCCGACAGTATGGCTCACAGTGAGCCGTCAGTCTGTGACAGACTCGTCATCTCACGGCACTATCCATCACCATCATCCACAGACGTCCATGCACCTCAACGGCCATCGGGCGTCATCAACTGCCGCCCCACCAGATGGCAGCACAAGCTGCAGGACCCATCCGGGCGCTAGTAGTAACTTGTCCCTACCGTGGGCCCATCATCAGCTCCCGCTTCACCACATATTAGCTCCCTCTCCCATCAGACATCATCAGCGACTGACGACACGTCATCAGCGACTGACGGTCCGTCATCAGCAGCTGACGATCCGTTCTCTGCAACTGACGGTCCGCCCTCATCGGCTGACGGTTTGTCATCAGCGACTGACGGTCCTCAGGGCCGCCATGATCTCCTGGCCGCTGGCCGGACAGAGCGGGAACATCTCCCCACAGCGCTCTGCCTCCCCGCTGCTCTGCCCACGGTGGAAGGCGCTCACATAACGCTGCCTGGCGGGACTCATGGTGCTCCCCAGTGTAGCCACCTCGGACCTGTGGTACAGGGAAGGAAGGTGTACTGTCAGGCGTCAGCACAGGGTGGCTATCGTAAGTACACAGAGCTCTTAAAAATGGGCGATAGATGTAATATTGTGTTTATCCTGGAACAAGGAATAAAAGACGGCAAATGACAACACATGTGACTTAGTTACATGGTACGAAAAGGAGGAATTAACTTTTACACCCATCAGTGTATGCCTCGATCTACCAAAGTGGCTCACACTCCAAACCTCACACAGGTCCTATTCTACAGCTCACAGACTGTGTTGTACGAGTGTAACCCTCGACCAACATATTCAGCTCCCCGTGACAACCCCGACCCTCACTGACCTGAACAAGGCGATCACATTGCGCTGCCGTTCATCCATCCGACCCAGCTCCTCCTCCGCACCCAGTTCGCAGACCAGTCTCAGGCCGCAGTCGAGCAGGTCCTCAGCGGCGATCACGCGGAAATAGGCGTCCAGTTCGGCGGCCTCCAGCGCCGCCGTCAGCGCGGGGTCCTCGTCCACTGAAGGGCCGCCGGCGGAGAGCTCAGCTGCAGTGGGGACCGGGCTGATGAGGCCGGCGGCACGGCGCCGACGGCCGTAGTAGCCGCGGTGGTGGCTGTCGAAAGGGAGAGATGTTAAACCGGGTTGTGGAAGAGGGGAGGGGAGGGTGCTAGACCTTGAGAGCGGGGGCTGCTGAAGAGGCGACAGGAGATTTTGCCTGTAGAGGAAAGACGACCTCAAAGTGCGTCATAGTCTCATTTTAGCTGGTGTGCCGGGTCCGCTCAGTGGTCACGCTGGCCCTGTCCTCACTCAGGTATAAATATCAGTGTGGTTAACCCTTGCCTTCCCCCGGGATCCCTCAGGGTGTCTGATTCCCGACTCACTGGTGGTGGTGGTGTCGCCGCGACGCCCGGCCGGCGATGTAGCCGATCCCTGCCGACTCCAGCGCGATACCCGCCCCGACCACCGCGCCCGGCCAGAACTGAGCCCTAAGCTCGGCACACAGCGCGAGCGCCACCAGCAGCGGCAGCAGCACCTGCATTCTGGGCGGCTGGGGCACAGACAGAGGCGTGGCGTCAGAGGACGGCGCACTAACAGCAGTCCGCACACAGCACGGCCACACACGACGCCCTGGTATACGTGGTCAACAGTAACTTGGGTTAAGCCTGAAACAGACTTTCCGCAGTCAGGAAATCGCATGCGAGAGCCTAATCAAATACATGGAAGCACGCTCGCATCAATCGCACGCACCTCCCGCAAGCGATTGATGCGAGACGAATTATTATGTATTTGAATAGGCTCTCGCATGCGATTTCCTGAACGCGGAAAGAGTCTGTTTCAACCTTTAGCGTCAACGAAGCGTCGGGTATCGTAGACTTTGAAATGAGAATTGCTCACAAAGCAGACTTCTTTATAATTACGCGGGGATAACACCAATGTTGAGCAGCTACGAATGAAGGCGTATGTTTTCTACGAAAACTTTCAACTTTTTACTGAAAAATAAAGAACGATCTGAAGACCTCACTACACTAAACATTTAGTTGGTCCTTCAAACAAGTATTGGATTTTCGCACGACCCACCCAGTTAGCACCAAACACTTACCTTTCAAAGTCTGACCCGAGGATAACACCGGGCACAGCTCCCTGATACACCTTCTTCACTCGGACTCTATCCACTGCTTCCCTTCCTGAGGCCTTCCAGCCTTTATAGCTGCCGCCGTCCGGCAGATCCGCCTGAGGTCCTACGCCGCCATCAGGATGTTTGGGGAGGTGTGTCCTGGCTCAGTGACCACACAGACGTGTTGACTGCCGCCCGGAGTTCCCAGGTGGGCTCTGCTTGTGGGCTGCAGCGTCACGGAGCTGCTTAGCTACCTTGGCATTGGGGTGGTCAGAGAGCAGGTACCGGCTGGAACAGTGAGTCACAGTGTACTCGCCCGATGGAGGTACCACTGAGCAGAACTGCGCACCCACCGTGACTGTTGGCGGACGCTGACGTCTGTTTGGTTGAACAGCAACTCGCCAGGTGACCTTCTCAGTTCGAAGGAGGCTTCAAGGCCAAAGGTCAACAGGGTTTGAAGGGCGCGTACATGACGACAGTACGGTCACAAGGTATTGTTCTTAACGCTTAATGAGCCAAACTCCTTGGATGTTAAGAAGCAAACTAGTGCAACATCGTTAGACCAGACTACAAAAAAACTACAATACAATCCTGTCCATATATTGTAATCAAAACATCAAGTTGGTCAGCAACACGGTGGGCAGTGCATAATTATCACAGACATTACAACATTATTGAAATCGTGGCACATACGTGATGTGGTATCGACACACAGCGTCCACTGAACCGTCATCAACTGTGAAACGTCAACAAACTTCGTTCCCCGAGCACACAATGCCGGACGAAGTGCACTTACAATTTATCAATGAATGTCACATACACTAGTCACGCGATCGGCAAACCGGCTGCTTTTGAGTCTCACAGCTCATCTCGAAAGCATACCAGACCCATCACAACAGTGCCCGGAATATCTGTCCCTAAAACATTATCCAAAGGCAAATCACAGGCAAGTACCTACAGGGTGTTGCAGATAAATTGGGACAAAGTTTATGACCTGATAAAGAAGTTACACAGGCAAGGGAACATCATGAACATCATCGCGAACTTCAACTTCAACGTCAGCACCGGCAGCGCTGAATATCGTGCCAACCGGAGGCAAAGGGAAACGTTGGCTTTCAGTTTGTTGTCAGTACCTAATCAATGGGGCATGTCAAAACTTTTGCCGCCAGATGGCAGGACCACCGTTCCAGTCCATGTGGAAATCGAACGAAAAGCATCCACGTAGACAAAACCTGGCGCAAGCTTGCGCCGTTTTCACACAAATGTAAAACACTTTTAGCAATGACGTCATATATAACATGCCTGCCAATCAAAATAGTACCCTGTGATTTTTGACGTCACATTAAAAAATATAATAATTCACAGTAAGTTTGATGGCGTCTTGTACTGCGTTTCCCTGTACAGTGAGATAGATGATCGAGAGGAGAGGTTGTTGGTGTTAGTTAAGCGATTTAAGTTTTTTAGGAAAAATCATGGAGAAATATGGTCACATGAGAACTGAGCAGCTCTTTGTTTGTTTGTTTGTTAATTGGGGCTTTAGGGCGCGCCGACTACTTAGGTCATTTTGCGCCCATAACGTCGTTTTAATAAAACAAGTGTGTCAAAAGAGAGAACCTTCTAGATACGAAGACTAAAAAGTAAAAGACTCGATATAAAACAGCAAGGTAAGATAAAGCAGCGCAAGAGTGTCGTCCTAGACAACTGACTAGATGTAAGGACTAGAGAGGACTAGTTGGATTTAATGTCAGGTCGAGTAAATCGCTTGGAAGTTGATCGAGCGGATAAAGGAAAAAATATTGCCGGATAAAACCCAGGGTGAGTCGTCACCCAGAAGGTGGCGGATAGTGGTATCCGGAGCGATGCGCCCGAGATAGCGTGTCCGGTTCGGTTCAGCGAGAGGACAAGATAAAAGCACGTGAGAGACAGTGAGAGGCACGGCACACCGACTGCATGTGGGTTGTTCCTCTCCACGGAGGAGATAGCCATGAGTCGCGTACGTATGACCAATACGTAATCTGCAGAGGGCCACTTCCTGGTGCCTGTTGCTTTGGAAGCAAGACTGCCAGGGCTCCAAGGTAGGCTTCACGCTCCGCAGCTTCCCAGATCCTTGGAGATGCCACTCTGCCTGCCAGCTTGACATCGTGAAGGTTTGGATGGCTGGGTAAAAATCACGAGCCGGCAGGGGCAAACGCCGAAGGCATGGAGCCGCGGCCGCGCGTCTCGCGGCCGCGTCGGCGAGCTCATTGCCAGTTATACCCACATGGCTTGGAATCCAGCAAAACTTAATAGTTTTGCCTGACTGCTCCACCGACGTGAGCCGAGATAAAATGTCTTGGACTATCGGATTGTCTGGGTTGAACCTCCGTATAGCCAGCAGGCTGCTGAGAGAATCCGATAAAATGAGGTAAGACAAGTTGTCAGACACCTCGATAAAACACAACGCCTTCTCGATTGCAACGAGCTCGGATGAGAAAACGGAGGCAGAGGAAGGCAATGAAAAAGGTTCTCCTTCGCCAAAAGGTAGCAAAGGTGACCCGCAAGAAGCGTGACCTTAGCCGCGTTCGCAACGACACTTAAGGCACGCAGCTTAATAAGCTACCTAGGTAGCTAACTAAGCTAGCTTTGGTAGGAGAGCGTATAGTAGACACGAGGAGGCGTCTAGTTTCAACTATAATAATTCGAAATATTGGAAATTATAGGGCAGTTTTGCGGTAAATACATAATATTATGCACTATTACTTAATGGAAATTGTTGTTGAAGCATGCTGTAAGTCAATAATCCAAAATAACTTAAATAATGTATTCATCCGGTTATACCAAATTGTCTACCATAAAATATCCCAAATAGGCCGCGGGAAGGCAGTAGTGGCTATGATGAGGTGCAATTCGATGTCTTCTTTTATTTGTTCTGTGTTAGAACCAGTGTCTTGAGTGGTGCTCCAGCTATTTGATGTGTACATATTTGTGAATGATATTAATTTATCGCAAATTGTGCCTCATACGTTCAGGTTAGTTAAATTGGCAAGTATATCGTGTTCTCAATTTTCATCTTTTCCCAATACCGTCCACGTGTTGCGGTGTTTGGCCTTGGGCTGCGATAGTTTGCGTGCAAGATCGTCCGGGCTGGATACGTGGCTAAATATGGGCCGCGCGTCGGCCCCAGTGGCGTGGCCCCAGCGGCGCGCGCCGGACCGAGCACAGACCCCAGCGGCGCTGCCAGGTCGCGCGCTGACACCAGTGGTGTGGCTCCGGCGGAGCGCCCCGGTCCCGGCAGGACGGCCGGAAGGGGGCGCGCTAGCCAGGGCGGCGCCGCTGAAGCGCCACCTGCCGGCCCCGGAGAAGTAGAGGCCGGGCAGGACGGTCGCAGCCCCGCTCCAGGAACAGCGCGTCGTCGTCGTCGTAGGGCAGCTGGATTGGGAGAGGAAACACTCCTGGCTCTCCTAGAGCTGATGGAAGAAAGAGACGTGGCCAGGGTCCACTTTAATAGAGGCTTCTACTGTAATATTTTTTAGCTGACAGTACACTGTACAGTGAATTTTAGCTGACAGAAATTATTTCAGCTTCCATCACTAGTTTTAGCTGAGATAAATCCAACCATTCAAAGCATTCAGACTAAATTGTGGAGCGCCTCGACGCTTATGACAGGAACGATGATTTTGGCCACATACATAGAGCCCAGTGGTGAAACAGAGGTGCAGTTTTCAGTTCCAAAGGAGGTTGAATTAGCAAGTCTGAGTGCTAAGCACGGCTGGAATTCCGAATATCGACTATGGGTCCATTCAAGAGTACATGTGTGGTCATGGTGGCCAAATCCATAAGAGCGCCTTCCCCATGTTCAAGGCAAGGTTCGTGAAAAGTGTCATGGTCGGTACACTATCAGGTACCAGCTATTTCCAAGGAATGATACGAGATGAAATGAGAAAACACATGACATACACTGTAGTGCTATCTCTGGATCATGCAGCTATGGTGAGTCGCAACAGAAGGAACAAGAAGTTATCAAAGAGGCCCATCCATCGTCCCTCATCCAAATGGTGGAAGTGGAATCCAAGAAAAACTTATTTTCCCGCTACCGGCCGAATAGCCTGGTTTGCGGCCACCTCGAGTGCCGTTTCTCACTTGTCCAAAAACATGTTTCCTTCAAATGTGTTCTTCAAACCAGCTTCAAACGTTAAATACCAAAGAACTTGAATTAAGGAGATTAACTTAATCACGTTGTGACAACAATGCCCGCTCCTCTTTGGCGCGGGTTGCCTGACCAGGCGCGGGTTAATACAAATTAGCTACCGTAAAGTGGGGCTATTTGAGACAGTGGGGCTATTTGAGACAGTATTTAAAATCGCTATAAAATGAAGATAGTTTGATTTTTGTGTGATATGTTTTGCTCAGCGAGGTGTGGAATCGAGCATTAAATCGCCTGAGCAAAAAATTAAGCATAAATTTTAGGTGGTTTTTATTTAATAGCAATTTTAAATACTGTCTCAAATAGCCCCACTGTCTCAAATAGCCCCACCTTACGGTAGTTGTTCAAAACCAATATTAGGTATTTGGAGGCTCTAGCTCCGCCTGTTCTAGCTCAGATATTACTAGCTCTGTTGTTAGCTGTCCTGATACAAGTTTTTTTTTTGTCATGCTATGTAAAATTGGTTGTTTTTTGTCTTTTGTTTCGTTTTTTTTTTTTAGAGGAAGTCACACTCATGGACTACCTCCTTTCCCTCTTCCAAGAAGAGGATGTCATCTTCCCGGCGGAGCGACCAGTTGGAGGGCCACCAGCAGTGGTGGATGGTCGTATTTACGTGGAGGGGGCTCTTGTCACACACACGGAGTCTGTGACAAAAGAAGAGCAACTGCTGAGCTGGGGGGGGGGGGGCAACGTTTGCAGTGTTTGCGCATACTCCGTTGTCACGTCGATTCGAAAATGTGGCATGTGTGATGACGCGCTATGTGGTTGAAAGGACGAGGGGCGAGTGCCCAAAAAGCTTGCCAGCGTGGCTGACAAACTGATACTCTAGCGACGAGCGTTCGGGTTAAACGTAGTTCCATGAGGACCGGCACCGGCGGCGCGCACCACACCACAGTCTGAATGATAAATAAAGGTGTTTTCCTGTACCCTAGACTGTCTGTTGTGGCAGCTCGCGGTGGAAGGAATAGCGAGCGAGCTTACCCTCCAGGGTCCAGGGAAGAATTTTTTTCCGTTACTCTTCGCTGGGGAGTAAACTATCCGGGGAAGGGTTATTGTATCTGCCGCGAAGGGGTTACAGAGGAAGATTTCCTTTATGACAGAGAGAGAGGGTAACAACTCCCTGACAAAGGGTAACTTGGAGTGATAACTATTTGGCAAAAGGTTAAGTTGAAATGGTAACTCTCGTACAAAGAGTAGCAACGCTCTGACAAAAGGGTAACGAGAAACGGCTTATCCACCCCTAGAAGGTAATATCTCTAAAATACTCTCCAGGTGAGGGAAATTGAAGAATTTACCACCTGGTAGGTGATAAAAGTCTGTGGGTCTTAGCATCCGTATATAAGTGTTAACTTGCCAGCAAAGGGTAAAAAATTTCAGTGCACTACCCGAGGCTGAGGTCGCACTTCCGTGCAGTTATTGGTGCCGATCTTCTTTGACATCTGAAAAGGCGACACCGCTACCTTTCACAAGAGGGAACATAGACAATCACTTACTACGCAACGACACGACAGCACCGGCAGCGCAGAATATCCTACCAACCGGAGGCCAAAGGCAACGTTGGCTTTCAGTTCGTTGTCAGTAATCAATTGAGCCGCAACAGAAGGAACGAGAAGTTACCAAAGAGACCCATCGGCCGTCGCCCCTCATCCAAGAAGTGGTCTCCGCAAAGGAAATGCAAACAATGAACGCCCGAAGACACTCGTCGTCAGGGTATCTTACGCTCAGAGGCCAAGTCCAGTTACAAGTAAAAAAAAAAAAAACGTTTCATTCCGTTCTAGCAATGACAATCCGTTCCAAGAGGGAAAAGTTGTCACAGTAGGCATTGCAATCACTTACAATGTGTCGAAGCGCGGTGTTTCCCGTGAGACGTTTAGTTGGCACAAACAGTCTCGTCTGCACTCCTTGCAGTTTGTGTTGAATACACAACCATGTTGCAAAACATCGCTTGCCCGTAGCTCGATCTTAGTTAAGTGCGGTTGGATAGACTTCGCTCAGGCGCTGTTAGGTCGCCACCACCCGGGCCGAGCTGTGCCCGGGTAGGGCGGTCAGTCAGTGTGTAGGATAGAGTGACGGTGTGAGGGTGTGCTAGTAGTCAGAAACGACTTCAAGCTATTTCGGCCATCATGGCGAACCTCGATTTGAAACTTATCCCGGAGTATGATGGCACTAGTGACTTTGTGGGTTGGTATGCGATGGTAGAATTGGTGTGTGGCCTGCAAAAACCGGCAGTGGAATTGGTCGTGGTGATGCCATTGAGACTAACAGGGCGTGTCTCGGCTGTTTATCGCCAACTGAGTGATGCGCAGAGAACAACTGAGTGGACACAGAGAAAGTGCAAAGTGCAACGTGCGTTTGCAGTTGACAAGTTCAAATCTACGAAGAATTGCGAGATCGCCAGCTACTGGAGGCCAAAGGCAACGTTGGCTTTCAGTTCGTTGTCAGCAATCAATTGAGCCGCAACAGAAGGAACGAGAAGTTACCAAAGAAACCCATCGCCCCTCATCCAAGAAGTGGACTCCGCAAAGGACCTGCAAACAATGAACGCCCGAAGACACTCGTCGTCAGGGTACCTCGCACTCTGCGCTGCTCCACACAGAAAAGCCAGGCATGGGCACATCCTCAGCCAGAGGCCAAGCCCGGTTCCATGTAAAAAAGGTTTTATTCCGTTCTAGCAATGACGATCCCTTCTAAGAGGAAAAGGTGGTCACAGTAGGCATTTGAGTCACTTACTACGCTACGACGAGAAAGCACCGGCAGCGCTATATGTCGTGCCAGCCAGAGGCCAAAGGCAACGTTGGCTTTCAGTTTCAGTTTCAACGTCCCGCAACGTCCCCGGGCGTTGCGGGACACCAAACTGGGCACGCCGGAGACGGAACTCCCTGAGACAGAGTTAGGCCCTTTAAGTTAGGGCCATGCTCTAAAACATTCTTTAGCGCAGGCTGATACTGAAGTACGGGGGTCAGGGCGGTGAGCTCAGTGAAATTGACCAGTCGATGGTGTCAGAGTTCCCGGAGTGAGCGAGGCATCCGCTGACGGATCGGGGATATCAGTGGGGCACCAGCGCCGCAGTCCATGCCCTCATGTTGTTTTAGTATTCTGTCGTTTTCACGAATACTTCTGTTAATGCTGTTAACGATCTGAAGTGGCATGGTTTCGTTTTCCACTCTCTATGAATGTGACGTTAGTGATTTAGATGTTGTATTTCTGTGTCCCCACTCCCAGGATGAAGGAACAAACGCAGCGACAGGAAGTTTCCACACTGGTGGCCAGTCGCCGGCTCCCCGATCCGGTGACACGGGCCACTGAGCCGTCGCCAGCAACCGCTGAACTGCTGCGCTCCCCGCCAGTCGTCCAGGAACCAGCGATGGCCATCACTGAGCTGGACACAGCCCTCCGGCGCTGGGCCATCCGAGCCGCAGTTCGTACCCTCCCCCGCGTAGTCACGCTCGTGGCAGGCGGTAATAACCTCGCCAGGAGGGACTGCCGCGTCCGGAACTGGCTCGCCAGCCTTCATGAACTGACGCTCGGTCTCCTGGCGGCCGGAGTCATTCGTGTGTATGTGCTGCCCAACCATTTTTCCTGGGGTCTATCTACCCGATCGGCGATCGCGGTAGTCGTGGATTGCCGCGCCCCGGGGCGTCGTGCTGTCCCTTGGGGGCAACGACATGGTATATACAGGCACGACCCAGATAGTGGTCGACCCCCAGGAAACTATCAGGAAAATCATCGACTCAGTAGCGGTAGTAATACTATGCTATGCTATATTATGTTATGCTATGCTATGCTATGCCATGATATGCTATGTATGTATGCATGTATGTATGCGGTAATGTATATGCTTCCTTTCCGTAATCCCGCGGCGCCAGCTGACGCAGATGGTATAGTCAATAAGGAAATGGCACGCTTTTGTTTTAAGCAGACATTCAGGCGGCTGCGTGACCTACTCCGGAACCCGGTAACGGGGCAACCGGCAGATACCGGCGGGGAGCGGGCTGTCCACATCGTGGCAATAGGAGACAGCCACACCACGCCTCCCTCTGAAGACAACGCCGCTGGTCTGAAGCCTATTTGGGAACACATCCATCCGGGGCGAGGGGATGGGGAGCCCCTCGCTGGGCACTGGATCGCGACAATGGAGCGCCTTCACGGTGAGCGCCCCGCCCCGCGTCCCGGGGCGTCGTGCTGTCTCTTGGGGGCAACGATATGGTCTATTCAGGCACGACCCAGATAGTGGTCGACCCCCAGGAAACTATCAGGAAAATCATCGACTCAGTAGCGGTAGTAATACTGTGCTATGCTATATTATGTTATGCTATGCTATGCTATGCTATGCCATGATATGCTATGTATGTATGCATGTATGTATGCGGTAATGTATATGCTTCCTTTCCGTAATCCCGCGGCGCCAGCTGACGCAGATGGTATAGTCAATAAGGAAATGGCACGCTTTTGTTTTAAGCAGACATTCAGGCGGCTGCGTAACCTACTCCGGAACCCGGTAACGGGGCAACCGGCAGATACCGGCGGGGCACGGGCTGTCCACATCGTGGCAATAGGAGACAGCCACACCATGCCTCCCTCTGAAGACAACGCCGCTGGTCTGAAGCCTATTTGGGAACACATCCACCCGGGGCGCGGGGATGGGCAGCCCCTCGCTGAGCACTGGAGGGCCATGATGCAGCACCTTCACGGTGAGCGCCCCCACCCTGCGCCCCGGGGCGTTCTGTTCTCCGTGGGGGACAACGATATGGTGTATTCAGGCACGACCCAGATAGTGGTCGACCCCCAGGGAACTATCAGGAAAATCATCGACTCAGTGCGCTGGCTTGTCGCTGGTCTCGTTGCCTTCGACACCCCCGGCGCAGTGATATGCTTACTTTCCGTAACCCCACGGTGCCACCTGACGCAGATGGTCTGAGTCAAGGAGGGGATAGCACGGGGCAGTGTGTAACTATCTGAACGATTTTCTCCGGCAGAGAGGACGCCCATGCGCGTCTCCCCACTTCCCGCACGGAGATACTAGGCGTTGAGGTGAATACGGCCACTATGACTTTCGCGATGCCGGAACGGAAACTCCGGCCACCATGACATTCGCCATGCCGGAATGAAAACGTTGTGGCAGGGATGGATTCGGTGACGGGGGTGGCAGCCTAGCGAGGGGACGTTACACTGCCAGCGAGGAACCAGCCAAGACATCAGCCAACCGGGGAAGAAGGGTGTCGCCGGCCGGGCAGACGGGCCATGACCCCAAAAGCTCTTTGTCAGCAGCCCGGATTCGGTCAGACCGTCCGCCACTCTCCTTTCCAACTCGCCGGCGGCGTTTATTGCCGAGCGGAGAGGGTGAGCCAGCGCCGGAAGCTGCCCTTGGCTACCCCACTCGAGTGCTTGAGAACCGACGAGCTGACCCAGATTACTGAGTACTACAGAGCTTTCATGTAGGTATGGCAACCACCGTGCGGGAGGCTGCCCGCGCTCAGTCAGGAGGCAAGGGACAGGCGTTTCTGCGCTGCTTCTGTGCCAAAAGGTGCTTGGCGAGGTACAAATGTGTGCGGGCTAAGGTGGCATGCAACAGCCGATGTCACCACAGCAAAACGTGTAACAACGTCTGAATGTGTGAGTGTAAAGCTAGCATTAAAACAGGTGTGCTCAAGGCTCAAACGGTGAACTACACGAGAAAAAAGGCAGGACATTAATTCTGGAAAGTGATATTTGCGAGCAAGAACGGAGTGGGCGGCGCGGTAGACGGGCGACCCCACGGCCCACCCTGCTCCTCAGTTTTCTTCGTTTCTCTCCGCTTATTTTATAGGTACTTCTGCCAGTGATTTTTACTATCGAAGCGCTCGCAAACTTGAAGTGCATATCATGGAAGTGTTATGTGAACAGAAGTCGCAAGTATTAACGAGAAAATCACCGAAAGGCGTAAGCAACATCTCTAGCTGTGCCTACCGTGCGGCCGCGAGCTTGGGCCCACCAGCAACTAAATATCTGAGTAAACTCAAGATACTAGTCCAGTGATATAGATTTCCAGTGTTGTGTTGGTGATAAATGTTTTTTTCCCAAATAACAAACACCATACGGAAGTTCTGCTCGATTTTTCAAGAACTACTTTCTCGCCCACGAATGCTACCAAGACGACGCGGAGGAGTTCAACTCCTCCCCTTTCGTAACCATGACAACGGAACTGGACGGCCGAGTTCCCCTCTCTCGGGGTCGCTCGAGGGCTCACCGTCCGGCTAAAGTCAACAGTGCCGGCCAGGCGGGGGTGCCGAGGCGGGTGCCCCGTCTGACCACGCACCAAACCCGCTACTACTACAACAACAGACGGAGACTAATCATCAATATAAACATACCAACATAACGCTGGAACTACTCAACATTCGGTCTCTTCTCCCAAAACTACGAGATGTTCGACAAGAGCTCACCCGGAGAAACGCCGACATTCTATGCTTCACCAAAACAAACCTGAAAAGTGGCACGCCCGACCGTCTTGTCAGCCTCCCCGGCTATAATATCTTCAGACGGGGCCGGATTGCCGGATGTAAGAAATCTGGTGGAGGAGTCGCTGTCTTCATCAGAGTCGATACAGGCAACCAGAGTACAATCTCGTCTATCTACCTGCTCAAAATCACACGCCGAAACCTTGTGGCTTAATGTCAAACTCAACAAAAAACAATTAATCATCTTGGGCGTTATATACCGGCCCCCTTCCTCCAAAGTATCGCAGACCAACGGCGACTTCGACCACAACGTCAAATCAAGGGAGTTAGCGCCAGGTGATCAGGGAAGTCATAATCGCCAAAGAGCTATAAAAAGCGCGATGAAGGGTGAGTTGAACGACAGTTACGCGACAAAGGATACGTTGTGGGTAATACGCAATAAGATGGACCAACAGCAGCGGCCAATTGCCACATGATGATTGTTAAGCGGCTAAGAGTGTCCTCCCTCCTCGCCAGCAAAAACCAAGGCTTTTTACTTTTGGGCTGTGCTGTGCAGTGTGCAAGCTGTGCTGGTTTTGGGACGTAAATATATCGCGTACCGGGCGCCGGGCCGCAGAGCGGTGACGTCACGGCTGACCAGGGCCGGGTCAGGGCGCCGGCCGGCGGGCAGTGGTGACCGGAGTGCGATGCCGGGCGGTGGTCGGCTGGGGTGTCGCGACGGGTGCCGCCGTCGCTGCTGACCGATGTAAGACCCGGCGGACTGCTAATGCATCTACATATAAGACTGCTGGTGTGTCATCTAACACTGGTGATGTCCTTCGGTCGGCCAGTGTTAGTTAGAAAAGCCAAACATTATTTGAGAACCGCGGCGACGGCGCACTTCAAGAGCGCCGTTCACCAGAAACAGAGTGAGGAGACTGCCAAGCGCCGAGAAACGTCAATGAAACGGGCCGAGGGGTGAAATAAGGACATTCCCTTCGCACAGGCTACTTTGGACTAGAGCGAAGCCCGCCGGATGGAATGTCTGAAGAGCTGCTATGTCTTCAAAAGCAGAACAGAGTCAAGGTCGGTGATATTAATCACTCGCCATCCTTTGCTCGGAAACTTCGCAGTGCCGTCGTAGACGCCCTGCACAATGCGCATCAAACTCCGCGATTTTGTCCAGTCTCCATTGTGATTTGTGTGTGGCCTTATTTGCAGATACGGTTACGGTGGCAAAACGAACTGAGAACTTCACAGCAGTCTTAGAGTTGTGTGAGACGCACCAAAGAACGCTATAACACAGTCCTTATTATATTTTTGCCGGTGGTTTTGTAGTCTGGACCATTCGGGTGATGGCCTGGCCAGAGAGCTGGCCAACTCACGACGCCGGTGTGGTACATCCCGACCAACTGTCAGCTATCTGTACAGACGGTCAGTACCATATGACTGGCGTTCCAGCGAAGCTGAAGACCATCATTGCGAGCTCCGACAGTTCGCAGAGCATCGCCCCACGTGTACCAGCGTTGTGGGACCAGCCCACCTCCTGGAGCTCTCTCACAAAGACGCGCGGAAGGCCCATGCATGGGTGGATGAGACAATCAGCCACATGTCGTCTGTGACGAAGCGCAATCCATACGGAAACAGATTTGAAGACCTTCAAGAAGCTTGTTAAGACCTCCGTTGTATGCCCTGCCGGACTGGCTGACGCATAGTGGCAGCTCTACTCGCATAGTGATAAATGCGCGTTTTCCTTGCAAAATAAAGCTATCGATGTAAGTTATTGATACTCCGTCTCGCCCGATTGGATATAGTTTAGCGTTTTTTTGTGATATGGTTTTGTGTACTACTATTTCGATTAACTGCTTCAAGATGCAGGATAGTGAAATGTTTCCATTAGTAACGTGGACCGCTAAGCGGATTAGCGGAGGCGGGCCCTTTTCTCCGCTAGCTTCCGTTGTGGACGGACGTATGCTACGCGTGTGGATCGCAGACGCTACGTGAGCAGAAATGACATCCGCGAGTGTCCAGTTCGATGGGGGCCCTAAGCCACCAATGATGGTTTTTCCCAGGGCAAGATCACTGAGAATGTACTGGCATACATTGCGGGATACCTTGTATCCAAGACGGAGGCAGACCAAACGTAGTTTGCGTTTAGTGCCGCGTTGTGCGCTGGACGAGTCATTGTGACTAAGGACAGAGAAAGTCTCATTGGCTTAAAAAGCTTCACTGGTACGCACAGCATCGAGGTTGGCAGCCTGAAGGCGTCATCAGAAGAGCTGTTTCGGGTGATGACGGTTGCCTACAGATGAGTCGCAGGTGGCGAGCGCCATCCTTGGTCAAGATGTGCTCCGTCGTCTCGTAGAGTGCATCGCCAGTACCCCCGATTACGCCGGTCCGCGGGAGTCGATGTGCGCAAAACGCCGCCTTCGACAGATGACGGGAACATTTGTCGACATGCAGCTCTACGCCCACTGCAAGGGTGTCACGGCCGCGGCCGGACTTGGTGTGAATGGGCTGAACCGAAAGCTGATGAAAGTCTCTTCGCGTGTGTATGCGTCAAGGCCTGGCCGTGGTAATGTCCATTGTGTATGCACATCAGAGAAGTGTGTGACGTGATGTCACCTTGGTGCTCGGCTACGGTAGTTAGCATTTTAGGACGCGTTTGTGTCGGTATCAGTTTTCTGCTTGTCAAATTGGTACTGGCCGAGTTGCTTCCATGGCCAGCCCCCGCCCAGCTGCACCGACTCCGTTCGCGACCGCCCATCTCCGAGGCGTGGTACGGGACAACGTGATGGAAGTACTGCAGGCGCCTTCAGCCAGCGCGGCGGTGGCCGCTGCCACGGTCGAGGCGCCTGCGGCTGCGGTGGCCGGCCAAGGAGCTTCTGTCGCGTCCGCGTCGGCGGTGCCACCGGCACCTGAAGCAACAGGTACCGGGGATCGACGTCCGTGGAGGGTAGCGACAAGCTGTGTTTTGGCGTAACGCCATCAATATCTTCGGAAGCGGGTGATCTTTCGTTCGGCGTGTCGTCTGCTCTTCGCCAAAAGATCATAGAACATGAATTTGTCAATCTTGATCAACTTACATCTGCTGCTAGTTCTCATAATGATCCGGCCACGAACTTTGCGGTGGTGAACGGTCGTATACAGATGCCCTCAGTCTCGAAGCCCATTTCGACTTTCTCTGCCTGGTGCACGGCTTTTCTGCGATTTGTCGGCATTTTACCTTACTGCGCACCCGTGCGATGTTCTGGGCCTGTTTATATACATGCGGTAGGTTGGCCATTTATATGGGCATGTTCAGTGCTATGCTTGGGCTGCCTCTAGCGCCGACGAAGCATTCCGGTACCGGAAGATACCCGGATTTGAAAATTCACAAACAAATAGAAAATCAAGTTAGTGTCTTGAAAAGTTATTGATAACCTCAAGGTGAGCATTGTGAATGCTGTGCAATAGCTCTCTCGAAGATCGGTTCGTTGAAATTCATAAAAATCCTAAGATGCTGTGACCACTACACACCAGAATGGCACATGCGGTACGTAAATGATCGGGGTGATGTTAACAAGGTGAGTTCTGGAAAATGCATCTGTGCGGTGACAGGAGTGAGGAAAGATAGACACCATGGCTACGAACTGTTAGTAACGACGTGGAGGGAGAGGCAGCCAACAGTTCAGCCTGACTAAAGCTGAGGATGATATGGGCTGCCGATCAACAGGGCTGCTGTTGGGTGTGTATTATAATTATTGCACTTTTTACCTTTGTCCAATAGTTGTAATTGAATTTCATTCCTGATTCTGTGTATATCAGCAGTTGCAGCTTAGTTCAGTTCTGTAGAGGTGAAGCATGGATATCTCTAGTGCTGGGTCCCCAGAGACCGACCCAGATGCTGTTCAAGAAGTACAAGAAGTTGAAGTAAAGGTGTCTACCAAGAAAAGGAATGCTTCATCTCAGCCATCAAATCCATCACTCGATGCAGATTTGTATCATTCATTTCTTGTATATATGTAGTCTGTGAGTATCAGTGCAGTACAGGGTGTCCCAAAAGAATGTACCTCATTTGAAATTAAGATATCTCAGTGTTTGAGCATACAATGATCCTAAATTTGGTACCATATGAAAGCTCATTCCATACCATTTTGTTTGATATAAACTATTTTACTGTACGTTACGTGATAGCCGAGTGATAACGAAAGAGAAAAACCTTTGCAATTTCGCCCTTCAACTATTTCCACGGGCGTTTCTGGGAAAAAGCTTTCAATTGTTTTGCCGATATTTTCAGCAACTCAGAACAAAACACAAATATCATAAGAAATATTGAAACTAGGTTTCATTCACGCATTGCTAACATAACAAAAAACACATCGCATCACATTAATGGATGTGATAGTGATTTTCAACACATTCCTAACTTCCATAGAACCTATGGCATTTCACTCCAGCAGTGAATGCAATTGCTATTTTTGCATAATGTGTATGTCAAGTTAGTGTACTTAACTTGATAAATGACTTAAAATGAAAGTGTATCCTTCGAGACACGACAACTTCTACCAGTAGGAAAACTCCTCCTGTTCCAAAGTACATGATGAGTGTCATTAGTTTTCGAAAGGTGGCAGCGGTGTTTGGGTTGTCTGTGGGTGCAGCCTGGGGCTGTGGCAACGATGTGGCTGTTGGCCTTCTGATGATGTTGGATGCGAAGTTCAGACTTCCAAACAGAGAAAATCTGGAAGACACGATGCATGGCTTTGAAGCCATGGGAGTAAGTGGTGTCATAGGCGCAGTGGATGGATGTCACATTCCGGTCAATCGAACGCTAGTAAGCGAGGACGCTTATGTCAACAGGAAAGTGTGGCATTCGATTGCTTTAAAGGCGGTGGCTGACGACAACGAAAGTTCGTAGACAGCTGTGTAGGCTGGCCCGGTTCTGTCCACGATTCACACATCTTCAACAACAACTTAGGAAAAAGTAAGTGTCTGAACAGCTTCGATTGGCTCACATTCCAGCTCGCACGCGGTAACGGCGGAGCGGTTACTGCGCGTTGAGGGGAAGACGGACGCGACACGACGGCAGGGAGGGGGAGGGGAGAGGGAGGGGCGAGGCGAGGAAGTGAACAAGAAGACGGCAAAGGTAGACGGCCAGTCGCCCGCACAGACCAGAGGGGGCAGGTTGGGAGGCGCCGAGCGTCGGATCGGCACACCTCGTTATTTGCCCACTACCTTTTATCTCTGATCCTTCTTCCCGCGTTGTAATCCTACACCGTGACCCCTACCGGGGGCGGGGATCCCTCCCGGCCGGGCGGGTGAGGCCTGGGGGAGGACCCCGTCACTGGAGGGAAATCAGTCAGATATCATCCCTCCCGGCCGGGCGGGTGAGGCCTGGGGGGACCCCGTCACCGGGTGGAGATCAGTCAGATATCAGAAAATAAGGTACGGTAAGAATAGTAATTATCAAAATAAGGTACGGTAAGAATAGTAAGTGTACGCAGAACTGTGAGTCCGACCACTTCCTCAACCTAGGCGATTCGCCATTCCAGTTGCAGACCTATCTCATGACGCCTTTTCGAGGAAATCAGATGCGCAATCAAGAACAGAATCAGCCAGACGCAGCAAAGAAACGCCACCACAATAGGACTATGTCGAGTGCACGAGTTGTCGTCGAGCATGCCTTTGGTTTGCTTAAAGGATGGTTCAGGAGACGTACGTAGAGACGAAATCAATCCAAAACGCGGTAGCCCTGACAACAGTCGCTTGCATTCTCCACAACATCTGTCTGGAGCAAGGGGACGAATGGGGAGGTGTGCGAGGAGATGAGGCGGGTGCCGTCGTTGTCGACGAGAGAGACGTCGACAACGACGGCACCCGCGTCAACGACGAGGGAGACGCTGTTGCTGTTGCCGCTGACCCCATGGCGGGTAGAGATTGCACAGAAAAGTGAGAGTGTCGTCGGCGGTGCCTCCCGTGTGGCGGCCGACGCGTCAGTCGCCACTGATGACTCGGGCGTTCGAGGACTTTGTGAAAGGAGGAGTGTTGGCCAGGGGCGAACCAGTGCGTGCTACCCGCTGTTTGCGGTGATCCCGTCACCGGAGGGCGATCGGTAAGATATCAGCCAAATAAGATATGGTAAGAATAGGAACGCGGACGCAGAATGGCGCGAGTCCGTCCGCTTCCTCAACAACGCGTCAACGGCGTAGCGGTTAATGACCGTCTTATCGGCCGCCGCTGATAAGACCCGTTGAGGGCTCCAGCCGCGACCACGGCGGCACTGAGCCCGGGGGACGGGCACGCGCAAACAGGACGGGCGGGCAATAACAGGGAGGAGCTCAGTCGGGGAGCGGCCACGACCGCGAGAGGAGAGGAGTGACGCTGCGACACAGGGACCTACTCCACATTTTCTGGCCAGGACACCACCATGTCAGGTGAGCAGGATCATGACATGGGTGCGGGCAGGGGGTACGCGGCGGTAGGGAGGCCGCGGGCGCCGGGGGGGGGGGGGGGGTAGGGAGGCCGCGGGCGCCTGGGGGGGAGGGAGGCGGCGGGCGCCTGGGGGGGGGGGGCAAGGCAAGTGGCGGCTGGGGCCGAGTTGCAAGGTAATGGCCGGGCCCGGCTCATCCTAGACTTGTCCGCGCCGCGAGGGGACGCAGTGAACGAACTTATTAACCCAGACCAGTGCACCGTGCGGTACGCCAGCCTCGATGAGCTCGCGCGGCTCATATTCGCCCATGGCGGCGCCGGGACCAGGCTGTTCAAGGCTGATGTCCGCGCCGCCTTCAAACTTATTCCGGTCCGGCCGGACCAGCACACGGCTTTAGGCTTCTGCTGGCAGGGCCAGTATTACTATCAAATCGCGTTGCCGTTCGGCTGTAGAGTGTCCCCAAGGCTGTTCAACGAGTTCGCCGAATTGTTACGGGATTTGGTGCGTGTCATGTCTGGAAATAACGCGGTGCTGAACTACCTCGATGATTTTTTCGGTGTGGAGCCGGCGGCCGAGTCCGCGACGGGACGCACAACTTCGAGTTTTTTTTCCAATAATGGCTGTGTTTTTCAAGGGGATTGCGGCCATTAGTTTTGTCAGCCACCATATCCTATGACAGTTGTATCATTGTAGGAATAATCCAGCTCGTATGTTCCAGTTCAGGTGAACCACTCTCAGCGCCTGAGAAGCCATGGATAATTTGTGAAGAGAGTGGTTGCATCATAGCAGCCCACTGTGACTGCATGGCCGGCCTGGGAGAGAGCTGCAGCCACGCTGCCTGCCTGCCTGATGAGTGATGTGGGCAGTGGAGGCTGGTGTGAAGCGTAGAAGTTCACTCACAGTGACTGGTAAGGAGGTCTATTGGGTGCTGCCAGGACCTCTGATGAAAGTGGAGCCAGCACGAGTCAAAGACATGGCGTTTACTAACAATCCAAGACCAAATGCTTCAGCTAGCCACCATCAGAAAATCGACCCATCATCAGATGACAAAGTGGCAGGTTTTTGGAGGCTTTGTCAAAAGGTAAAACCAAGCCAGCAGTCTTGTCTCTGGTAGAGCCCTCTTCCGACGGTCAGGCTTCTACCGCCGACTGCCTGCTGCCGCCGGCTGCCTACGAGATTACTCTCGAGGCCGGAGACGAGTACATGACATATGGTATGCTCTTCTACTCGTTTCATTCGATAAATTATTACACACTATAAGAGAAAGATGAACAGATAGACCGGGCGTGATCATCGGCGCGGTACCGATGAGGTCCTCCGGGGCTTTGTGCCCCGGAGGACCCGGCGGGAAGACCCGGTTCTCCCCGCCGATCTGGGGCGGTTGGCCAGCCCACCGAGCGCCCCTGCCACCGAGCGCCAGCGGAGCGCCTCGCCCTCCCACGACGACTGGATGCCGGAGGAGGAGGAGGCCCGCGCCGCAGACTCGCCGGAAATGTTCCCTGAAAGCTGCAAGATGCTATTAAAAATTTAAGCGTTTATAGTATTTGATGGATGTTGGCATTTTTATCCTTGATTTCTTTTTCATCACTCTTATCTTAACACCCATTATTTTTACTTAGATACAACTATCAACTTTTTATTGGATCCTATTTTCGTTCGACTATAGGCGTATGCATCTTTTCGCCTTCATAAGAGACATTTCCAGCTTGGCGCGTGTTGTGATACGGGCCCGTACCCCCTCCGTTTGTGATACCGGCCCGTCCGGCGTCCACGTGTTCGTCCCGGTCCGTTCGCGGTCACCAGCCGGTCGGCCGCCGCCGCGCCCCGGGTCAGGCCGCGGGCGGTCGGCAGCGTAGTTGATGTCGGGTGTTTTCGTCTGTTCCGCCGGCCAGTCGGTTTTGGGCGGCGGAACTGGGTGTGTCTCTTGAAGTGGTCAAGTCTGGTACAATATAGTCGAGAGAACTGGAGTGTCACGACGGAGGACGTCAGAGCGGCGGGAGCTGAGGATACAACAGCGTGCTCGCCAGATTTTCTTCCAAGCTGGAGGGAAGATGTGAGTCGTTGTGATTTACTTACCTTGTTTGTGTTCACAGGAGAGGCTACTGCTGTGAACCAGCCGTTTGTACGCCGTCCAGCTGTCTCACGTGCTCGGGGCCGCAACCGAGTGCAGCAAGAGAACGCCACGGCACGAGACCGAAACCGCAGCAGGATTCCCTGCAATCTCGGCTCGTGTCGTGGCGACACGCTGCATCTGAATCTGCCGCGGCACATTCGCGGCTCTCACCCCGAGGTATGTGCCTGTGCTGTCTTCTCAATAATAAATCATGTTTTCAACTATCGCTGAACAGAGCTTGAGTGCCATTTGTCGTGCAATTAATTCACTGTGGTCCACTTACGAAGTAGCTTTTCCAATAGCTGAAATAGTAACTCGTACTTTCTGCATGTGCAGATCGCCGACCAAGCTGTGGCCGAGGCCCAGCGGATGAGGCAGGCCTACCTGCGGCGGACCCTGACCCCTGAGCCGAGGCGGGCCCGGTATGTGTGTCCCGTTGGCCGGGGCACCGCCAGCCCGTGCGGAGCGCAGGTGCACGTGCCACCTGGCCATCCACTTTGCTCGGGACTCGGAGGAGGTACGTGCTCACTGGGCTGTCGTTTTCATCGCTATTTTTGCCAATTATTGTCAACAAAGGAAGATAATGAATGACTTGGCTACAAAAGTCTTACATCATCACAAAGATGAAAAGCTACAAGTTAGATACAAGTCATTAACATGCCAAATGAATAATTCACAAAAAGCAGCGCTGGCGTGCTGTCGAGCACCTACTCCGACAACACACTTTTGCTCACATTGGGAGGTTCATCGAGCATAAGCTGGGTGAAATACAAGCCTAACTGTCCTTTAACAGTTCCAGGCTGCCCTGCACACCAGCCGTGTCCGGGCGGACCCAGCCGCTCACCCGGCGCTGGGCTGGCTTGGCTGACCAGCCAGTTTGCTCTCATTCTGGGGAGCCTGCGCGGCGGCGCGTGCGGGCCGGACATTTAGGACAAGGTCCGCCGGCACATCCGTGCGGTAAGCTGCTATATCCAATTCACGCTTAAGCACTAGTGCTTTGAAAGTCAAATAGTTTCAGACGCAAACAGTCTTAAACTGAGCGAGTGATAGCAGACTACGTCCAGGAACGTGTCATGCCCGAGCATATAAACAAAAGATGCTTTTAATGCTGACCCATTCATTGGCAGGTCGAGATGCTGGTGCCGGTGACCCTGTCGCACCTGCCCTCCCAGAGCGTCACCCCGCAGAGGGTGGTGTTCGCCCTCAGCTCCGACGAGCTGGCCTGCGAGGGCAGCGACGGCTGGCTGGCCGCCCAGGTGGACGACCAGCAGCGCACCGCCCCCAGCCTCAAGGAGGACGTCCGCCGCTTCCGGCGATTTCTGGGATGGATTGATATATCCCTGGAGCGGTTTGGCCTCGAACACGAGCGCCCAAGGATGACGGTAAGCAACTAAAACTTTGTGCTACTAAGTAATTGGTAATTTAGAGAGTAGTTTAAAGCGATCAAATGTTGGTTATAAAGTAAGGCCATCGTTCGCTTTAGGATCAGCATTTCACTTGCTTGCATGTCTAACGCATTTGGTATTTTCACAGGCGATCAACACCCGGCTGGGTAACTGGATGGCGGCACTCCGCACCCGGCGCTGGGAGATCGAGCGCCGCCAGCAGCAGGCCGTCATCTCCATGGAGGAGCAAAACCGGTTCCTTGAGGTACAGCTATTTGTAATGGCCAAGGACGTGTTGAATGCAAGGCCCGTGCGCAGTCACTGTCCAACTGACAGGAGCTGCTTGATGTTTCACAGTCCGAGCACGTCACCAACGTCCTGGAGAGGACGCCCGAGGCCGACGTGGTCTACAAGGAGGCCAAGCCAAGGAGTCCCGGGACGTCCCGATGACCATCCCGACGTTTGATGTTTCACAGTCCCGGTCCCGATCCCGATGACCGTCCTGCTGGTGTGGCGCGCCGGCTGGCCGTCCCACGTGACCGGCGTCACCGTTCAAAACATGCGCGAGGCAAAGGTTTGTCTAAACTCTTAAAGGATAAATTGCCTATATGGAATCGAAGTGAAATGGTAAAAAAAAAAATAGATGCTGGACGTAACAAGTGGTTATGTTTACTCATAAACAGTTGTGCTTGATGCTTTTTGGTGGTTGAACATGCGTGACCTTCCCGAGTCGTCTGTTGATAGTACGCGTTTTTCGTTTACAGCTCGCTACCATCGAGAAGACGAGAAGAACTCTATAATGACCTTCGCTTATTGTCACATGTGCGCCGCATTCACGATTGTTGCCGACGCCTGTTTGCAGGTCAGCCCACTACAGTTGTTATACATATCGAAAAACCGATAAACTTTTAGGCGAAAAAAAACACTATTTTAGGCCCATTTTTGATTTTTTTTTTTGCGATATTAGGTAAAAACAGAAGCTTCTCATTCTAGGAAAAACAAAATGGGAAATCATTGGAAGGTGGCACACTACCTTTAATGTTTTCGCGTTTGTGGCTACCTGTTTGTATTTTCATGTTTATGGCTGTCTCATGTGTCACTGCTGAGCCACTACTTGCTATGTTTGTGTGTACGTTCGTTGTGATAATACACCTGTGATTAAGTCTTTTTGTGCAAAAACTGATTACATTTTGTTCCCGTTAGACTTAATGTTTCATTCTCTATCTAAAAACGTCCCTTACTATGCCTCAAACGCAGTTCAAGATCCCCATCTCGCTCACGGACACGTCCACTGCGACCTAAGTAGGAGGAGAAGCGGCCGACATCATCCGCCGCTGCCTGCTGCTGGTGTGGGACGAGGCAGGCATTGCCCACAGGCGTGCCATAGAGGCCGTGGACCGCACGCCGAGAGATTTAAGGGGCACCGACCAGCCGTTCGGCGGTCTGCTGACCCTGTTTGCCACCTGGGTAAGCGCCCTCGTGAATAAACGCGAACGAACGCTTCCATCCGATGCCTTTATCACTGGTGATGCCGCGTTCCAGCCGTCGACATACATGATGACCCCCTTCAAAAACAACCAAATTCGTGTGCAGCGCGGTGGTCAACTAACACCGCAACAAAAAAGCACTACAACCAGGTGCTGTCGGGAGCTCGAGTGTGTGTAGAGCACGCGTTCGGTGTTGTGAAAAGCTGGTTCCACCGACTCACACTAGTGGAGACAAGTCTCAACTCGTCATGCTCATAACAGCTGCTGAACGAGCTGCGCCATGCCGAGGCAGATGAAAAGGAGAAGCTCATGGACGAGACATTTGCGGCCAGGCCAGAGGCAATCATAAAGGGGACGCCACTTCTGCAGATTATTTTGGACAATCCGGGACTCTTCGCCGACGGAGGACTAAGTTTGATGGCTTATTTATATATTTACTGATACTCGATTTAGAACTACGGTTTCCATTTGGTTTATCAAATTCAATATTGCATGACCTGACCTGCGTCATTCAAGTTGCCCGTACTATATAAAACACAAAACAAAATAGAAAGTGTTATAGTGTGTGTATTATTATGTCCAATTGTATATGGGTGTCTGAAGTCGTCTATCAGTTGCACTGCTTGAGTGCTGGTTGCCTATTTTATTTTGAACGCCCAGGCCTACAGCTCAGCTCTTAACACGCGCACTGCAGGGGGTTGTTTTCACCCCCCCCCCCCCTCTCTGGTTTTTTCGCTGTAACTCAAAAACCAGTGAAGCTACGAGTTTGAAACTTTGTATAGCTGTTTATCAAACAATTTTACATCACCCCTGAAAAAAATAGTGTTAGGTCATGCAAGGTCAAATCACCAGGTCACGATAAGTGACCTCACCTCATAAAAAGTTTGACGCTGTGCTACATCCACACCATTTGACTGAATGCTATGAAACTTTCAGAAACATATTAGGAGACCATAAGGAACATTTTGTATCTTTCGAAATTTTTATTTCTGTGACCTTAGGTCAGGTCACTTTTTGGGGCCCGGCATGCAATTTCAGACATAACTCGAGAAGTATGGGACATAGAAACGTCATTCTTTCACCATCCCGCTTGTTTTATCAAGACGCGTCGATCAATATGCAACTTGACCTAGTTTGGTCAATGTTTGACCTAACATGACATCGATCTCAGGTCAAATATCGAAGTAGGCGCATCAGGATCAAGTGAGGTATCATTGAAATCGTCACGATGAGAGGAGCACATATTCGATATGCAGAATAGCATACATTGAGTAGATAAGGAGATATTCGCGATAAGCCATCTGTAAAGTCGTCTTTTCTGAGTACCTATATTTCGGCTGGCACGCGATGAAACTTTTTGCTCCGTCTGATTATTCAGTAGATTGATGGGTAAAATGATTCCAGCTAGGTTTTAGCGCACACTAGTTGACATTTGGCTGATCCGTACGGAGCCGGGCGAGCGGGTCGGGCGAGCGCCTTTGTTTCCGTCCGTGCGGTACCCATTTATTGGGTTGTCTGCGTTGTCTCGGTGTCGCGGGCGGCGCACTGTAGACCGGCAGCCCGAAAAAGCGCTAGAAATTCCCCCAAACTGACTGTCCGCAATAAGAACAAAATAGGTATCACTTAAACCCAAATTGTAGAAAATGTAAAAAATGTAAAAACATGACCTTATTTCCTCGATAATTGCCAAAACTAATGCTGTACAAATATATACTTTATTTGAAAGATGTAATATTTCGACCACAGGTCTTTTTCAAACAGTTTCAAATTAGAAAAGATAGCATTTCCATTTGCCGCATTTCCAACTGCCTTTCAACAAAAATTTATGGTTGAATCGTGCCCACTAGCTCACTCGCACCACTCATGAAATATTTGGCTAGCAAAAATAGCATCACATAGGTCACCTATTTTTCAAAATACATAGTTTCAGCCGTACGAGATAAGTAAGTATTAACATACCGACTGACCATAACACAAAACATCCTACAGGCCTTCGCCATTATTTCTCACAATTTCGTCCAAAGTCACCCAGCTGTCTACAAGGCATAACAGATGCAGCATGCCAGCAACTATCATATGCTGTCCAGTGTCCAGGCTTTTACACATTTACGTGTCTATCCGTCCAGTATTCACATAACACCGTAACACCAGAATGGAATACAAAGAAAGCAAAGATGGGCATAATTGGCATAATCGCATTAACATACCTATAGCGTTCAATGCCATAACATATAGCGTTCGATGCCCATAATCAAAAACACACATAGTCTGCACCCTCCCCCTCCCTCCCACACACACACAAACACTATCTAGCTTTGAACGCGTGAACATACGCAGTACCTAGTGCACAGTACATATACAGTACACATTTACACATACATCGGCGTTGCCAATTATGCCAATTATGCCAATTATGCCAATTATGCCAAGATGGGCATAATTGGCATATTATGCCAATTATGCCCATCTTTGCTTTCTTTGTATTCCATTCTGGTGTTACGGTGTTATGTGAATACTGGACGGATAGACACGTAAATGTGTAAAAGCCTGGACACTGGACAGCATATGATAGTTGCTGGCATGCTGCATCTGTTATGCCTTGTAGACAGCTGGGTGACTTTGGACGAAATTGTGAGAAATAATGGCGAAGGCCTGTAGGATGTTTTGTGTTATGGTCAGTCGGTATGTTAATACTTACTTATCTCGTACGGCTGAAACTATGTATTTTGAAAAATAGGTGACCTATGTGATGCTATTTTTGCTAGCCAAATATTTCATGAGTGGTGCGAGTGAGCTAGTGGGCACGATTCAACCATAAATTTTTGTTGAAAGGCAGTTGGAAATGCGGCAAATGGAAATGCTATCTTTTCTAATTTGAAACTGTTTGAAAAAGACCTGTGGTCGAAATATTACATCTTTCAAATAAAGTATATATTTGTACAGCATTAGTTTTGGCAATTATCGAGGAAATAAGGTCATGTTTTTACATTTTTTACATTTTCTACTATTATTGAACATGTTCCTCGCACAAGCACTAACCTCATTAAACCCAAATTGATCGAAGAATACTATTCCGATGCCAGTTTTCCCTAAGGTCAAAATTGAGGTCGTGAGTTGTCAAACACAAGACAATTTAGACTCTCTAGTGGCCACCACATTTACCGATTTTCATGATGATCTTTAGTGGTATATTATTAGCTGACCAATCGTCCTTTTGAACGAAATTTCCTGTCAGACTAGTTCAGGGCACGGTTGTTCACTGTGCCAACATCATTCTTACACATTGCATCGCTTTTCTGCAAGATAAGCTAGTTTTTTTGCAAGCAGCTGCAAGACGTAAATAAAAATCATATCTAATTTTTTAATTAGACTTTTATAAAAATGTGATTTCGAGCAGCTAAAAATGAACATTTTATACTAGCCTCTGATAACTCATCTTTCGTTCCATATAGGTGCTTTGCTGCTTTTCCCTGCTACTTTTCGAGATATGCGCCAGTAAACCACATCATGTAGGGGCAATTGTCACCTCGCCGCTCTACTGAAGGCCCGGCGCTCTTTAAAGCGCTGGAAGTTGTGAAAAACAAGCGCGTATAATCTGAATAAAATATATGTCCCTGAGCTCAAAATTGATCAACGCACACAATGCTGTTAAAAATTTTGGGCCAAACTCAAAAGTTCAGTCATTATTAACCCGCGCCCCACTGGGGGGGGGCTATTTATAGCCCCCCCTCCCGTTTTTCTGCAATAACTTCCAAACCGCTTGACGGATCGACGCCAAACTTACAGTACCTTTGGCTGCATCAATTTGACACCTTGTGTCAAAATTTGAACTTCGTAGCTACCATAGGTCGGCCGGAAATGACGTCAGAGTGACGTCATGTTCGGCCGATTTCGACGCAAAACATTGAACCACGGCAATCGCTCCCAAGAGCTCAGTTTTTAAGCTAGATCCAATTTCTTTGCATGAAAGGACTCAGAATTGACCGCGCTATCAAACTGCTATCTCGAATTTTCAAAATTTTGAAAATTTCGAAAATTTGATATACCTAATAATATTCAAAATATGTATTTTTCAAAAAGTTTTTGACTTTTCGAAAAAAACCGGAATATATGTGACAGAACGCTTCATTATGACTAACTCTAGCAAGTTTTAGCTAAATATCTTCAAAAATGGCCAAGTTATACGCATTATTGCAAAAAATTCACAATTATTAATTTTTCAAATCAATTTTCAGTACGTATTTGAGATCGTACACCAATATAAATGGCACCATCGTGTTCCTGAGCTCAAACTGCATCCAATAGACACCTTTTTTGTTGAAAAATTTTAACTTCAAAATTTGACCTTTTTGGACCTGAAAGTGACCTGACCTAAGCTAAATTCGACTCAAAATGGCCTCGAATGACACAGACGACATCAAATTCGAAATCTATGGCCTAAATGGACCATAAAACATGTGTCACGTGACCGACGCATGATAAAATATTTTCGTGACCTGTGATGACCTGACCTTGACCTGAAAATCAAAGTAAAAGCTTGGTACCCTCAGGGTATCTAGAGCATCTGTTTAAGAGTGTGTGCACCAAAAATGAGCCTGATCTGACTTGTAAGACGGCGGCCAGAGCCCAAAATGTGAACAAGCCAAAATGCTAATAATTTTTACTTTGACCTGACCTGTGACGTCATCGGTGACCTCGAGGTCAATGAAATTAGGTTTCGCTCGACAGTTTTTCCGGGGCTATCAGACGCCGTTTGAATTTTGACGATCGGCCCAGTAGTTTCGGAGTTAGGAGGGGGGGGGCTATGAATAGCCCCCCCCCCCAGTAGGGCGTGTTATACACAGACCCCAGTGGGGCGCGGGTTAAAGGTAGTGCGCCACCTTCCAATGATTTCCCATTTTATTTTTCCTAGGATAAGAAGCTTCTGTTTTTACCTAATATCGCAAAAAAATCAAAAATGGGACCGAAATAGTGCTTTTTTCGCCTAAACGTTTATCGGTTTTTCGATACGTATAACAACTGTAGTGGGCTGACCTGCAAACAGGCGTCGGCAACAATCGCGAATGCAGCGCACATTTGACAATAAGCAAAGGTCATTATAGAGTTACGACGTACGGGAATGAGTTATCAGCTGTCTAATCGTAGACAACACAATGTCGAATTTGAACTGTAAGCCTGTATTGGTATTGTTTCTTTAATTTGGCTGTCAAACATTAATTTATGGTTTGAAATATGATTTTATGTAAAATAATTGATATGAAACAGCCGTCTCTAAAGTTATGACCCCATCTCACCACATGAAAGTGGCAGAAATGGCAATGATCAGCTGACGCATTTTTCTTGGCCGAAATCAGAGCGCGCGGCCCGACGCACCACCACCGCACCCAAAGCCAGGGCCCCGGTAACGTGAGGTAGCCGAGTCGGGGCAGTGTGCGCTGACCCAAGCCGGGGCCGCGGCTTTGGGTGCGGTCTACCGCATCCCCGGGCAGCCCCGGGCTATCACATGACACCGGGAGGACGCGCGGCCCCGGCTTGGGTCAGCGCACGCTGCCCCGACTCGGCTACCTCACGTTACCGGGGCCCTGGCTTTGGGCGCGGTCTACCGCACCACCTAACAGGCGTGTTCGAAACCGCAGGAGATGATGATGAACGGGTTTATCGAAACTTGATTGGATGAGCCTATCGGTAATAGCGATTTCAGTGTGTGCATTTATTGCTCATAGTGGTGTGAAATGTGGTTGGGGTACGACCGACAACCCGTCGGGGCGAATTTCGCACTGGGGTACTCAAAATTTGAAGAATTTAAGACGTTTCCATGAGTTTTGAAGGTATGGATAAGTTCTAAAAATCCGGTTCTCCTTATCTGGGCCATTAAGTCCATACGGTCCAGGAAAGCTGGCACACTACCTTTAACCCCCAAACACAAGTCATTGATAATGAACAACAACTTGCTCTTTAGTTAGACTTCTTGAGAAATGTTATTTCGAGCCGCTGAAAATGACCATGCCATACAAACCACTAATCATCTTTCTGTCATGCCCTACTCGCAATTTTTGCTAATGCCTGCTACTCTTCGAGGTCACGTGACCTCACCATTAAAAGTAAATGGGGAAATAAGGAAACTGTTGTTTTTGCACATGAAATGATCTCAAACTGTCTCAAGCACACGGAATCGTGATTTCATGCACTCCTTGCAAGATCAGATGCTTTACTTTTGCATTTTTGACCTTCCGTGACGTCATTTATGACGTCACTACGGTCATAGGAGTTTCTCGTCAATAACTCATGATCAAATTGAGCCAGCGACTCGGGAAAGCCACCAATGGACTCGGAAAGACCTCCCGAATCGAATGCTAAGCAATACGACTTCCTTCGATTAAGTTCGTGGCCTGATGGGCTCTGATCTGACCTTGACTGGAGGTCAACACCTTAAGTTGACCTCACCCGGACAAAAAGTATACCATTCGACGCGCCTGAGCCAGGCGAACACGATAGTGCCAAAATCGCTGCTCTGCGACCATTTTTTGCGAAATTATTTACCGAAAACCAAACCCTACTGTAACGTAAACGAACATTGGCACCGTGATGTTATAATTTGCGTTCAATTTTCAGTACAAACTGAAACATAATACAAAATTAAAAACACTGTACATATTCTCGCTTATAACAAATACTTTCGATCGAATACACGGCGTTTAGGTAGGCGTACAATAGCAAACAAATCCGAATAAGGAAAATAGATACAAACATATATGAAACGTATAAATGGTACTTACTACGGTGCGCGTAGTCCTGGTCATAATCATGATGTGCCGGTGGTCTGCAAAATGGGGCCTGACGCTCAATGCGGCTAAATGCAAGGTGCTCACCCTGACATTGAGGCGTCAGCCGGTCTCCAGCGCCTACACGATAGACGGAGTCGAGCTGGAGCGAGTGAGAGTCATGCGCGATCTTGGCGTGCTCATAGATGAGAAGCTGACGTTCGCTGAACATGTTGACGCCGTGGTGCACCGTGCTAACAGAGCTCTAGGGCTTCTTATTCGAACGTTTCAGACCGGAAAGTGCGGCCATACATTTGACAAGTCAATGAGAAAACCAATCATAGGCACCTTCTGTGCAAACGTGCGCTCTATACTAGAATTTTGCAGCGTGATTTGGGGAGGCGCAGCCGAAACTCACATGAAGAGGATAGAGCGCATCCAACACAAATTCCTCATTTGGCTCTGCGCACGGTGCCGTGTCACAGATACAGCGCTCGAGTACAACGACTTGATCCAGTTTTTCGGCATGAGCACGCTGGCAGCAAGGCGCGAGCAGCACGATGCAATGTTCATTCGTAACATTCACCGCCACGCCATCGACTCCCCGTTTCTTCTGGCTCAATTCCCTTTGGCTGCTCCCACTCGGCTGCTTCGCAACTGGAGCACTTTTCACGTGTCTTACGCTAGGGTGAACACCGTCAAAAACAGCCTGTTCAATCGCATACCGATGCTCAGCAATATGTTTCTGGACGCAAACCGTGACGTCGATGTGTGGCAACATAGCCAGCTACAGTATAAGAAACGAGTAGCAGCGTATGTCCGCTCGAGGCAGCCCTGTGCACATTAGATAGAACGGGGAGATGTGAACTGCAGCTTTTTCTCATACTTTTAACGAACCTAGGTCTGCTTGATATTTTCCATCCGTGTATGTGTGTGTATGTGTGCGTGTGTGTGTGTAATATGTAGGTATATGGGACTACGTCCATCAATGGGTGCCCATGCCCGTGGATGTTTTGAAAAATAAATAAATAAATAAAATAAATAAATGATAAGTACAAATTACCAACTATAAAGATAAAAAGAAATCAAGGATAAACATAAATAAGATATGAGATCATGACATGTTCAAATTTCAAATTAACTATGCCTCAAGGCCCTCTAACCCTATGCCTGGTTAAACGATTATTCAAATAAATCGCGTCCCGAATTTTAAGCATGATACAAAAAGACCACAGTATTTCCGCCGTACATATCGCCGTTGCCTTTCTGGCGATACACTCCCCGCCCCTATCTTGAGTCAGCTTCGATGAGGAGGACGAGCCGATGGACTGACCGTTTTATAGGCTTGCCTTGTAAACGTCAAAGACCAGTGGTCGAATCTCTCTCGTCATGTCTTCTTTCCAGACGAATGACGACAAAACCCCTGACGAACCAGTCCCCAACCCCAAGGAGCAGAAAACACGCGTGTTCTCTAATTCCAACAAGAACCGCAAACCCAAGCCAAGGAACAAACTCCACCAAGCCAAAGGTCAGTGCTGGCCCCAAAGCCGCACCTCCAGCTGGCCCCCCCCAAACCACAACATCTTAGTGGTAAAGGAACCTCGCTGGCCAACGACCCTCTCTGGCAGGAGGCTTTTGTTCTCGAGGGCGGCAAAGGATATGTGCAGGTACCGAAAGAGCGCAACTTCCAGGTGACAGCCGAAGGATTCCACGACATCGTAGCAGCAGTGTACACTGAACTGTCTATGGTGGATGGACACTTCCGCAAAACCATCCCTGAGAGCGCCTTCCACTACCACGCCATAATACTTCTCCACGCCCGCCTGGCTGAGCTCGGCAAACGACACCCCGAAAGCACCACCTACGAAGACTTCCGCTTCGTAGAATTGATGAAGGAGTACGGACCGGTCCCCGAACCGATCGAAGCGTATCTCCGATCAATTGGTGATCTCCCGGATGTGGCCGGAGTCGAGTACAAGTTGAAGCTCCCCCCAAAGCCGAACCCCCAAGCTCATGGACCAAGCACAGGCTTCTACTCACGTGTGAGCGCTGAGACGCACAACACATGGGAGCCAGTGCCTGCACCAGGAGTAGCGGCAATGCGTATGTGCCAAGACATGGCTTTCACGCAACACCCGAATCGCGAGATCGGCGCACTATGGGATCTGCCCGTCGACCTCAGACCAGCAGCCCAGCCAGATCACGCACCGGGTATGCCCACGGGGAATCTACTCGGATGGCAACCAGCCACCCTGCTCTCAAACGAGCAGCGGACCTCTCTGTCACAGTGTGGTATCACACCTACTGAAGCCGGTACCAGCGGCACCTACGCCCTGAACCTACAAGTGCTCAGCATGGTGTCATCCGCGCTGGCCCGTGCTACCGGCGTATACCGTTGCGCCGAAGCCGCAGTGCACAACAGTGCAAACGGCTCATCACACAGGCCACCTTCTGTGAAGTCGAGGACGCGACCGGAGGCTTTCAGCGGCGCATGCAGTACACCTCCAGCGGCCTACGATCATGCACAGCCTACCAAGCTGATGCGAGGATCTCGGTCGCATCACGAAACTGCTGCTTCCGTGTGAAGCGACGAACTGGATCGGACGGAACCAACCGCTGGGCCTGCTACGAGTATGGCCAGTACGCGCACGTTCCACAGACGTGGGTTGACAACATGAACGCAACGCCCCGCCCCGCTTCCAGCTCCCAAGGAGCCGGTGCCTCGGCCCCAAACACAAAGCCCGGGCGCTGTGTGGCTTGCATGCAGGAGATGCACGGCCAGGGCTACAAAGCCAAGAAGTCAAAGCTGGCAAAGCACACTACGTGTGATAAGTGCGGTGTGCCTGCCTGCAAGCAGCACAGCGCCAAAGTGTGCCACACCTGCCTGTAGGCAGCGCCGGGTGCTGCCGGACGCAGTGTCATCTCAATGAACGGTGATCTCAGATAAATACAGAGATGTGAATTATCCCAAAGTGTTTCTATTGTCGGCCCAGCCGGCTGGGACAACTACCCAGTACGAGGGATGTCAGTGGCGAATCCCGTTTGACTCTCCAAAGCCTCTCCCTCTCCGACTACGACATCTCAGGACTTCGCCGGCTCAGAGGGCACCACACCACAAATGGTGACCCCGACGTGATTCTACGAGATTCTGACAGCTCCGCCCCGGCAAGAATAGGTTCTCCCCGAACCTGGCCTCCCCATCGCCTCGGCAAGAATGGGCTCGTAATTGCCCGGCGGACTGACTGTGTGTGTGTGTGTGTGGCACTCGGGCCCGCGAGACCCGCCAGTGATTGCGCCGCGAGCGCACCAGTGACCGCACAGCGAGTGCGCTCCAGTGACAGCGCAGCGAGCGCTCTGTGATCGCGTAGCGGGCGCCTCAGTGGCTGCACAGCGAGTGCGCGACGAGCGTTCACCTCCGCCACCATGCCCGACACTGCAGACTCGCGTCCGTCCGCAACGTTTCGCCTGCCCGCCTTCTCGCCGGAGGAAGCGGAACTCTGGCTGGTGCAGGTAGACTGCGCATTCGACGTCGCAAACATCACTGACAATGCGACCAAGTTCAAGCTGCTGGTAGCGAACCTACCGGTGCACGTAGCCTCCCAGGTACGTGACGTAGTGACGGCCACGCCGCCGTCCTTCACGGACCTGGTGACGGCGCTGCGGTCTCGGCTGGCGCAGTCTCGCGCGTCTCGCCTAGAGACCCTGCTCCGGGACCAGCAGCTAGGCGACCAGAAGCCCACCCAGCTGCTGCGTAACATGCATCACATGCTGGGTAATTCAAGAGATGACACCGGCCTCCTGCGGACGCTCTTCCTCCAGCGCCTGCCGCAGACCACGCGCGCTGCCCTGGCCCTCCTGCCAGAATCGACCGGAATCGACGACCTCGCCAGCGCCGCAGACCGATTCCAGGAGGCGTCGCAAGGCGCAGTGGTGGCCGCCGCTGTCGCCCCGCCGGCCGCCGCTGTCGCCCCGCCGGCCAGCCACTCCTGTAACTGCCAGCAGTCGGCAGGGACGGATCTCACAGCTGCCGTGGCCGCTCTCACCGCGACCGTCGCGCGGATGGAGACATCGTACACGCTATCGTTTGGTACCCAAATTATATAGTTTTGTCAATCCAAAGCTCGAAGATGTTGACGTGAAGCAAGGCGACTGTTTCTGCGTTTGTTCGCCGAAGTTAAGCTTTTGAGAGTTGTCTGACTTTGTTGTACATTTTCAACGTTTTCAAAAGTAAAGAGAGTAAAAGTTTCCGTCGTTAAAGATGCTCTTATCACTTTTGAACACGATAGTGGCCAAATGAAAACGTTTAAAAATAGTCGATATTTTGCGTCCTGGCCAGTTTTTGGCCAGAGTTAAAACACGGTGCCGCGCAGCGGCGGCAGGTCCGCGCGCTATCCGCCGCCACGGCGCGCGCTGACCAGCTCGCCGTCGCTCTGCAGCGCGCAGAGCAGGAGCGCGACCGGGCCCAGCGCGATCTCGGCCAAGCTGCAGAGGAGTTGGCAGCGGTGGTGGAGGCGAGCGCCGTCGAGCACGCCTCCGCTGAGCGACGGCTTCGCGCCGCTCAAGCTGAGCTGGAAGAGGAGATCAGCGCCCGGCACGCGGCAGTGGCGGCCTGCGACGCAGCCGAGCAGCGGGCGGCCGCCGCTAAACATCAGCTGGAAGCGGCGGCTGAGCAGCTGACGGTGGCGGAGGAGCGGTCGGCCGTTGCTGAAAGCCATCGGGAAGTGGCGGCTGCGCAGCTGGCGATGGCGGAGGAGCGGACGGCCACCGCTGCACAGCGAACGACAGCCGCCGAGGAGATGCTTGCAGTCAGTGAACGGCAGCGGGCAGCAGCAGTTCACCAGGCGGCCTCCTCAGCCGCGCGGGCCTCTGCCGCTGAGCAGCGACTGGAGGCAGTGGTTCGGCAGCTGGCAGCGGCCGAGGAACGGGCGGCTGCTGTCGAGACACAGCGAGCGGCAGCAGACCGGCTACCGTTGCTGGCCGCTGAGCGAGCCTCGACCGCCGAGCAGCAGCTCGAAGCGATGGCTCGGCAGCAAGCGGCAACAGAGGTCGCGGCTGAAGAACGGGCGGCGGTGTTCGAGCAGCGGGCCGTTGACGCTGAGCTGCAGTGTTGTTGCTGCTGCATTTTGCTGCAGTGTTGTCTCCATATTTGTCCTCCATAGTTTCTACCTAAAGGTCATTCACAATTAAACTGTTTGTAAATGAATAAATTAAACTCATTTTTGAAATGCTTGAATACCCATAATGCGCATTAGTCGCATACATACAAATTACAAATTAGCGCATTTGCCTCATCACAAATGTTTGATGCAGATATTCCGTTTATTTTGCAGTAAAAGCAGGTCGACATAAGACATTTATTTCTAATCGGTAAAAGTGACACCTCTTCAACTGAAACACTTCTTCTGGGCTTCCATTGTCTGAGAAATATGTTCCCCTTGTTCCGGATTGGTCCCGTCACGGGCCCTTTTTCTTAACCTTCGCCCTGGT
Organism: Amphibalanus amphitrite; assembly: GCF_019059575.1. Taxonomy (NCBI): domain Eukaryota; kingdom Metazoa; phylum Arthropoda; class Thecostraca; order Balanomorpha; family Balanidae; genus Amphibalanus; species Amphibalanus amphitrite. The sequence goes on from NW_024881928.1 coordinate 240,304, forward strand.
GGGGGGGGGGGCCATTTTGGCCCCCCCCCCCCTGTGGTTTTTCAGCGATAACTCAGAAACCACTTGAGTTAGCGCCCTGAAACTTTGTATAGCTGTTTATTCAACATTTTTACATCATGTCCTTTTTTTGGGGGTTCGGGTCAGGTCAGGTCAGGTCACAAGGTCACCAAAACTGACACCACCTCTAAAAAAGTTCAAAGCTCTCTCAAAAGCACAGCTTTTATCCGATCGATGTAAAATTTACAGTACTTGAAGATGTCACCCAGCTCTACAAAATGGCTATCTCGGATTTTTTATAAATGTGACCTAAGGTCAGGTCAGGTCATCGCTGCTCCCCATTATAAGTCAATGGGAGAATCGAAAAGTAGTTGTTTTTCAGCTAAATCGGGCGTGATTGTTCCTATATTTCGTTATTGAAGTGTCTTGGGTCAGCAAATCACAGCCCATGTGAAACCATTTGCTTGTGACCTCGCTGAGGTCACGCTAGGTCATCTCCATGGATTTTTTTTACGGTTTTCACACTTGATTATTCAAACTTCTGACACGATCGGCTTATAGTGATGAATTTTTCATCTTTGTGTTCTTCTTGTCAGTTTGCATCGATTGGTAAGCAATATGAAACATATGGGTCATGACCTTGACCTCAGGTCAAATATGTCATTTCATGCAAACATGTCATGCGATATATCATTTCACTCGATTTCACGAGGCGAATACGATGGTAGCAAACTCGTTAGCGGTTATGAATATTTGAGAATGGTATCTCCTACAAATATGATTATGTGATGTTGATCTCCGGTCAACTATGCTATTTCATGCAAGCAAGGCATATTATGCCTATTTCCTGTTATATTGTTTCGAGAAAGAGATCAAGAAAATGGCAATTCATTTCGACGTTGAGCTGTGAGTAATTTGAGAGTGAAAACAGCCAAATAAAAGTAAAGTGCATGTGTGGGCCGTAATTTTCAAGTAGGTATAGCAATTTGCAAAGCAACATGTATAAGTGTTCCCCGGCTGAAGTAGGTATCGGCGCATATGTTTCCGGAAACCGGGAGAGCGGCGTTCCGTTTGACTGCGTACGCACGCCGCCAACTTCCCACCACCTGTGCGGGGGTGGGCGGGCCGATACTGTTATCTCCCCTCCCGGGCTCTTATCTCCCCCTCGATCACTGGCGCTCGGTTCGGCGGGCGGTCTGCATCAAAGGGTGTCATTTGTGGAAGGGTGTAAAAGGTCAATAAAGAGCGGTTCAAAACAAATACTGCGTACGCACGCCGCCAACTTCCCACCACCTGTGCGGGGGTGGGCGGGCCGATACTGTTATCTCCCCTCCCGGGCTCTTATCTCCCCCTCGATCACTGGCGCTCGGTTCGGCGGGCGGTCTGCATCAAAGGGTGTCATTTGTGGAAGGGTGTAAAAGGTCAATAAAGAGCGGTTCAAAACAAATAAGTGTCAAGACGCCAAGACAGAACAAATTAGTGACTCGTCAGTCTGTCGACGACAGTGTGTGCGTGTGCGTGTTGCCGTCAGCGCTGTGACGGCGACATGGCGTACCGTGAAAGACAGTTGAACGACGCGGACATTGCGAGACTGTTGGCGACGCAATCTGACAGTGAGGAAAGTGAGTACGAGTCAGATGTGTCGGAGGACGACTGCCTCGTCGAACTCCAGGTGGTGCCCAGTGAGACGCCGCAGGACGGCGGCGTGCCGAACGAGGACCAGTCCGATAGTGAGCCAGAGACTGATCCACCTGCCAGAGGAAGAGTCTGGAAGAGTCTCACGAGACGACTGACGGTCTCAGAAAAAACACTCGCCGAAGCCGATCTTCAAACCTTGCCGGAGGCACCTGCAACATACATCGTTCGGCGAGGAGGGCAGGTCGCTGCCGAGTGGACGGTCGAGCCTGAAAACGTCCAGCGCAGGCGCGACCGGGCGAACATCACCCGAGAAACACCAGGCCTGAAAGGACCGGCAGCCAAAAATGTCAAAACAGAAGGCGAGGCATTTGGCCTATACATCAGCCAGGACATCATGAATATCATCCTGACACACACCAACCGGAAACTGGATGACGCCAGGCAAATTTTCGCGGAAAAGGGCAGTTCCGATGAACAGCGAAAAAAGAAGTACATTCTGGCGCCTCTGGATGAGACCGAGCTCCGAGCCTTCATCGGAATGACCGTGCTCCGCGGCACGTTTGACATCGGAGTCGATGATCTGTTCTCGGCCAAGCACGGGCCTCCCCTGTTCCGTGCCGCCATGGGGAAACAGCGGTACCTGGCTCTGCTGGCGCATATTTCCTTCGATGACGCAGCAACACGTGACGACAGGCGGCGTGCCGACAAGTTCTGCATAATGAGGGAGGTGTTCGGCATGTTTGACAACAACCTCAGACGTCATTACACGCCATCGGATGACATCACGATCGACGAGTCGCTCATCAAGTACCGCGGAAGGTGTCCGTTCCGTGTGTATATGCCGCAAAAACCTGGCCGGTACGGAATACTGGTGAGGACGGCATCTGATGCCCACAGCCGTTATCTGTGGAAGGCCTGGGTCTACCCTGGGAGACCGGTCGAGCCGGAGCGTGCCCCTGCCAACAGTGTCATCACCAAAGTGGACGAGCTCGTCAAATATCTGGCCCTGGAGCTCGTCAAAAGTGGCAGAAACTTGACGATGGATCGATACTTTACCTCGATACCTCTCGTGGAAGACCTCCGTGACCTCGGCCTGTCATCGGTGGGGACGCTTCGCTCAAACCGGGCGCTGTTGCCAAAGGAGCTGGCGGCGACAGCAGGCAGAGAGGCTGACAGCTGCATGTTCGCCTACAGAAACGGCGTGCAGCTGACATCTTACTGCCCACGCCGTGGCAAAGTCGTCCTCGTGGCATCGACCATGCACAAACAGTCGCTCATCGATCAGCGGTCTAAGAAGCCTGAGACGATTCTGTTTTACAACAGCACAAAAGGAGGGGTCGACGTCATCGACGCCATCATCGAAAACAGCGGCTCTTCCGCAGGCGTTGTCAGAAGGTGGCCCACCAGGGTGCTGACGTTTATGGTGGCGGCATCCTGCCTGAACGGGTATCACATTTTCGTGACCCGGCACCCACAGCACCGACACGCTGACGTGAAACATGGGGGCAGGACAGCGTTCTGCCGAGCTCTGGCGGAAGAGCTCATGCTGCCTCAGGTGCAGCGTCGAGCGAAGCTCTACCAGGAGCAAGGATCGCTCAACCGCGTCACCGTGCACGCCATCGGCTCGGTGCTAGAAAGAGACCTGATGGCTTCTAGCACATCCGGCGCCGGGCCAAGTACAGCTGGACCGGAGAGGGGCCGGTGCAGAATCTGCATGGAGGAGTCTCACGGTGAGGGCTTCAAACGGCGGAAAGGTGCTATGGGGAAGTCGAGCAGGTGCGAGGGATGCGGGCAGTATGTGTGCGCGAACCACAGCAACAAGGTGTGCAACTCATGCATCGAGTGATCTGCATCGTGTGACAGTGATGTGATCTGGTTGCAGCGAGTGATCTGGTCTGACAGTGGTGTGAGCTGGTTGCAGCGAGTGATCTGGTCTGACAGTGGTGTGATCTGGTCTGACAGTGGTGTGAGCTGGTTGCAGCGAGTGATCTGGTTGCAGCGATTGATCTGGTCTGACAGTGGTGTGAGCTGGTTTCGGGGATTGGCTCGGGGTTTAGAACCTGGTGCTTATATCTGTGTTTAGAACCTGTGTCTTCGAAGGCTCATGGTTGCTCATTGTTCGAGAGATACGCTTGTTGCGTCTCCTTTGTTGTAATTCAAGATTTACATGCGTTATTTGTCATTGAAAGCGGTTTTTTGTCAATAAAGTACTGCTGAATGTGATTTGTATATTTCGAACAAATAACCTGAGAAAAACACGAGTTTTTTTGCGTATAACTTTTGCTAGAGAAGAGATTGAAAGACAATGATCGGGATCATGGTATTACAGGTCACTGATGGTCATCCTACCGAAAATATCACCGGTGAACTTTATAAGGTATCCATAGGTCGTCCGAGGTCACCAGAGGTCACCAGCGGTTTTTCTGCACTTACTTGTTATTGAATAGAGATAGAGACTCCGTTCGACGTTTATCGTGTTTGTCTCGTCAATGCGGATCGAATGATATGCAGCATGACCTATTTCGGTAAGGTCATGACCTTGACCTGAGGTCAAATTTTCAAAATGACCTTTCGAGGTCAAACTATATATCATTCGACGCGTCTCGACGAGCCAAGCACGATGGTGCATGAATCGTTTCTCTATTTTCTCGTGAATGCATGCTATAGTTAAAAACATTTTTAACGAAATTTGCCAAGTTGACCTTGCATGACCTCTGTAGGCCAAACCGTTGAGCTGAGGTCAAATCTGACGAACCTTGGCGAAAGAGCTTGAAAAGAGCTATCGATTGCTTTTTTCCGCGGCTCTCTAGCTCTTCTAGTTTCCGAGCTACAGCGGAATATGTCCGGCAACACCGAAAACACTGAAATTTGACCTATGATGACCTCTAGCGACCTCAATATTGACCTTAGCGAAAAAATGACCGAAATACTTTCGAACGTACTTGTTATGGGCTTTCGTTTGCTTTTTTCCGCGTCTTCCTAGCCCTCTTCGTTTTCGAGTTAGACGGGGGGGGGGTCATTTTGGCCCCCCCCCCCACCAGGGCGAAGGTGGCTCAGACCCACACCAGGGCGCGGGTTAACTATGTGCGTTGGTCTTGTGACGTCATCAAATTATCTACAGATCACGCAAAGAAGATTTGTAATGCGTTTAAGCATTGAATATTTGAATTCAAACGGCAAAGTCGGAAGTGCCGCACATCATATATAGGAGCCTCAATGACGCCCAACCCCCAAATTTATTCCAATGATCAAAATATCATTTCCTGGAGAATTAAGCGACGTAGAATGTTGAAAAATGATCTATGTGTTCCTGAACTGTCATAAGAGATCTTCGCTCAGATAACTCCGCATTTTGAAAGGTGGGACTGTCCCTTTAAATGTGTATTGTGATGAATTTGGGCCAGACGTATTTTTACCTCGTCTATTTGGGAAATAAACACTAGGCCGAGTGAAGATCGGCTTGTTACGATATCCTTCTAACTAGAGTTGCAAAATTTCCCTACCGCACTACCGGCATGCCGGTAATTTTTCACTACCGCAGGTTTTTTTCGTGGTATTTGGCATATCCTGCCGGTAGCATGCCGGTATTTTTGATTTTGCACACAAAAAAAATTATCAGCATATGATTCAAACTTTGGACACTAAGAGGCTATTGAATTGTAATAACAGCAATCTTAGCCACTGCAAAATACATTTTGTGGTAGAAGTTCCATTGCTAAGGGTAATTGTACACATGAACCTCAGCATTTCACAGGTTTGGCTCTAATAAGAATTGTCAAGGATCTACTGTGGTCTATCAAAGGAAGAGTACTCATTCATGTTGCAAAAGCACAACCAATTAGTAAGTCTAATGGTAGGTAATAGGTATAATACAATAAAATAAATTAATGTTAATGGCAACATTCCCTAGGCAAAAGGCAGAATCAAAACAACACAAAACACATTGTTTGGAAACTGGCCTTGAGTCCTGACATGTGGTCTGAGATACTCTACAAAGAATTTGACACTGAAAATCCAGCTGAAAAGGCAGGTATTAGGAAACCCTGAGCCTAACTTCGGTCCCAAAATGAAATGAAAATGAATTAAACTGGCATTTTGTCTTATCTTTACAAGAAAACACAACATGCAGACCAAATGAATACAAAGTGGCGCAATATGATCAGCTGATCAAGCAACCAAGGATTGACTTTTAAGATCCTCTGTCCCCTAAAAAAAGGATGTAAGCTGATGACGTAATATTTATTCATATGCCCTTTTGGCTGAATTACTCAAGAGAAGTGGATTTTCTTGTAGTGAATAACACTCACAGTGTTGATTTCATTGGATTTTAATATCGTGTTGGATGATTTTTATAAAAAAAATAATAATTCACGAGGCAGTAGTTTGCAGTCCTTAAACTTTTTTTGCAGTGTTTTAATCAGCTGGTTAAAAACTGTGTTATGGCGCATCTGTTTCGATCCTTTATAACCTTTTGTTTGTTCCCGCGTTTGAGATGGGAGAGGATATTATATCGTTTTTATACATATTATTTGGTGACTTCTCAGGACAAGTGAGTTATTAACACATTTTTACATGATTCGTATCTTACTCACGAGCCAACAAGCCATGGCGGATAGGAAAAAGCAGATGTTGATCTCGCTTCCTCAGTTAGGAACATGGCCAAATCTGCAGTTTTTTTTATATTGTTATTTATGACTAGCTATAGTTCATTTTAGGGCAATGTGGAAAATAAGAACGCTTGTGGTAAATGTGATTGCTGCTCACTGTGCAGTCTTCAGGAACACATTTCAGTAATTCAAGTTCTTTTTGACCTTGCTTTTTTGATGAATGTGTGTAGGCTTTTTGTAGGCAATACCTCTTTGATTACAGGTGATATTTTAACAGCTGTAAACTGGAATTGAGTTTCAAAATTGTGGTATTTGTGGGGCCAACTCAGCCAAAATCAGGCTGCTGGAGTTTTGGTTGGACAATGGGTGGCTGCTGGGTGGGGCGGTAACTGAAATTGCCAAAATGTGGCATCTCATGTAGGGGTAAGCCAGAATCAAGAATGCAGGTTTTTTAGTATGCCGGTAATTTGGCGGTGTTTTTGTTTGGGGCGTGGTAGCATGCCGGTATCCCAGAAAATTTTTGTGGGGCGGGGCGGTGCCGGTAGCAGCCCATAGGGAAAACTTTGCAACTCTACTTCTAACCATTGCCTGAAACTACCTGTCGGGCTAATTCGTAGTGCAATCGAAGACCGATAATAATTATAATGCAATGTTGACCAAACCCTGCTAACTGGTTTGGTCCTAATGTAATCCCTGCAATTCAACCAACTGAATTGAGTAATAATGACGTTTCACGCAGATTATAGAAAACGCCGGCATAACGTGAGCACTGAGCAGAACAAGTTTTACCAATACCCGTAAAACCGGGTTGCACAAAGGTTGCGGCGGATCTAGTGCATTTTCCATGTTTTAATATTACATCTAACGTTTGCGTGTTTCAGTTTGTCCTGCAACAACTGAAGAAGCCTGAAAGTGAGCGCACAGTCATAGATGAGGACGGACGCGCCCCAGGGCGATACTGCATTGCCCAAGAATCCAACGATGTGCTTAAGGGCTTGCTCGCTGCCATGAGGTGCACCATCAGCTATCGCCGTCAACAACTAGAGGCTGCCCGTGTCTGCTTTGCCGGTTTCTGGGCGGGTACGTTGGCAATGCAATTTTGAGACAGGAGACTGCTACTCCCACCGTGGTGATCACTTGTTGGCCAGCAGCGGAGGCAAGAGTAGCCGACTCGGGCGAGCGAGTTGTATTGTTACCCTCCTTTTGTTGACGTCTCAAAGGGACTGTCCCATCTTTGAAAATACGGGGTTATCCTTTCGAAAATATCCGATGACAACCCAAGACCGCGTCGACCAATTTTCAACGTTCGGCATCGCTTACCTTCGGAGAAATTGAGATTTTAGCCCTTTAACCCGCGCCCTGGTGGGGTCTGTTTATAACGCGACCTGGTGGGGGGGGGCTATTTTTTGCCCCCCCCCCCTCGTATCTCCGAAACTACTGGACGGATCCGCAAAATTCAAACGGCGTTCGAAAGGCCTGTCAAATTTGTCGAGGAAAACCAAATTTCATTGACCTCGGGGTCACCGATGACGTCACAGGTCAGGTCAAAGATGAAATGTTTCACCGTTCACGGGTCTTCTAGGGAATGCGCTATAACACCGAGGAAAACGCATTTTGTCGAGAATCAGCGATAGGGCGTCAGTTGCCTAGTAGATATATTACTATTAGAGGTCACTGACAATACCAGGTCAGGTCACAGGTCAGGTCACCAAGGGTCACAGGTCAGGTCACATGAGCCCAACTTTACTAAGGTTGTGTGATGCATGTTTTATGGCCAATTTTTCATTTCCAACTCAATGGTATTGGTTATAAGACTATCAGGTAAGGCTTAGGTCACTTTCTGGTGAAGTTCAGGTCAAGGTCAGGTCAAGGTCAGGCCAAAAAAGGTCAAATTTTAAAGTTGATAGTTTTGCATAAAATGGGTATTGATTCGATGCAGCTCGTCACGGGGAGTCTAATGGTGGTCTTTGTTTTGCGCTACGGGGTCTAGAATTGCTAAAAAATTGAGTTTGAAAATTTGACGTCATCAATTTTGAACAGTTTTTTCGCTATAACTTCGCCAAAAAAAGAGGTATCGATCTCAAATTTGGTATGTGGATGGAAGGCGGTAAGGACTATCAAATATATTCCGGTTTTTGCGAAATTCAAAAAACTTTTTGGATTTTTCGATTATTATATGCAAAAAATTTATTTTTTTGATTTTTGGGGGTCAAAATCCAAAATTTTCAAAAATCCGAGATAGCAGTTTTGTAGCCCTGTTGATTCTACAGCTTTTATGTCTTTATCATTTTTCTGTATTTGCAAAGCTATAGGCCTGACAGCTCTTCCCGCGAAACCCTTTTTTAGGTCGAAAACGGCAGAACATGACGTCACTCTGACGTCATTTCCGGCCAACCTATCATAGCCTTTGGAAAAATTTTTGGTCACAATGTGTAAAATTGATGTCCGGGAGGGTACTGAAAGTTTGGTGACGATCGGCGCAGCGGTTCTGGAGATATATCAAAAAGTCTGGAGGGGGGGCAAAAAATAGCCCCCCCCACCAGGGCGCGGGTTAACATGTGTTCTGGAGAGGGTCTGAGACTAACACGCCCTGGAGGGTGGAGGGGGCATATTTTGTCCCCTGCTATCTCGGCTCCCAAACATGCTAGAAACACTAAACGGGTTGGGGTGGGGTAGGTCCGCTTAAGAACTCTTGGTGGTGCAAATTTAGTGACCTTAGGTCAACATCTTCCAGGTCAAATGACTCACGCCAAGACAAAATTTTTCGCATTTTCGGTCAAACGTGCAGAGGTCCGTTTTAGTCGGCCTGGCGCCCAAACTAAAAGAGATATCTTCGATCCGCAAAAATGCTGCACAATGAAACGGGCTATCTGTGGTTCAAAAGTTATTGGCTTAAAGGTAAAATCCCCATATGGTTATGATGTGCCGGATCGAAATTTGGCCTGACCTGAATGAAAAATACGAGATATACCTATATTCCATAGGTATCCATAGTTCACAGCACTATCTTACTCTCCAAGTTTCAAAAACTTTTGGGTCCTTTTGGGTCATGGTTGTTTTTCTTTCACAACATCCGACGAAACTGATATCGAGAGTCGGTAAAGGCACCATTGTCATCGCAATGATGCCACAAACCGACTAATATGCAACTTAACCTTCCTAGTCCGAGACGTGACTTGAGGACCAGTCCGAGGGGACTTGAACTGACCTTAACCCTCGCCCATGTAGGAGGGGGGGGGGGTTGGTGCACCCCCCTCCCCCCGAGGTTTTTCTTAGCTACACGCCTAACCGTTTCAGATAGCCTGCTCAAATTTTCAGTACCCTCTGGGGCATCCTTTGCGCAACTTTTGGTATTTTTTGTCAAGGTCATGTCAGGTCACGGAGTTATGACGTCATAAAGGGAACAACCTCCGGCCAGATTTACGCTCAATTGGAGATTACTTCACATTGGTATAAATGCCGACTGACCTGACACACTGATGGATTGTTTTAGAATCACAACTGGCTGATTTGACATTGGCACAATGTCCGTTGACATTTTGAAGGTTACTAAAGGTCAAGGTAAGGTCAGTGACCTCGGTTGACCTGTAATGACTTCTTGCACTTGTATGCCTTATCGAAGTATTTTGATGCCCTGAATTCGAATTTGCTATCCATTTCAGGCATCGTCGGTTGTTTCTTGTAGTTCCTTCATTTTGGGTCAGGGTCAGGTCAGGGGTCAGTTTGGGTTGGGACAGACGTCAGGTCAGTGACGTCACACGCCTGACGTGACCCAATGCTACAATGACTACTGCACTGTTCCGATGCTCCCAACGCATCATTTTTAGAGTTATGACATCGAAATACACACCAAACGATAGATAATTGATCAAGGATCACGATAGTGAAGGTTTCAAGTCGACATCTCTTACCGTTTTGCCGCAATCGGCGCGGAAATCTGAAAAAGTTAGATTTTTTCCGAAAATTTGACCTTTGACCGGTCATAAGTAGATCAAATGTTGACCTAGGACCAAAAAATATACCACCAATCGCGAGATCTCGTTAAGAGCAATCCGTTTGTCTTTTCCGCTAAGCTCTACGACGCTCCGTTTTCGAACGCCGGGGGGGGGGGGGGGGTCGCACCCCTCCTGCATGGGCGAAGGTGGCAAAACACCGTTTACGGGCGAGGGTTAACCCGCAACTGACTGGGGGGCTTTTTAGAGCCCCCTCTGGTTTTTCTCTATATCTTCCAAACGAATAGAGATATCGTCACGAACCTCTGGCTACCTTCTTGTACATCAATTTGACACATTGTGACCAAAAAACATTTTCGTACCTACCATAGATCAGCCAAAAATGACGTCAGAGTGACGTCATGTTGGGTCAATTTTGATGCAAAGTAAGGTTCTTGAAGAATCATTGCCCTGAGTACAGTGTTTGAGCTAGAACCAATTTTTAAAAATAATAAGACGTAAAATTGAAAGGGCTATGAAACTGCTATCTCGAATTTTCAAAATTTTGAACAATGGGAAAACTAATTTTGTTTTTTGTCGAAAAAATATTTTTGACATTTTTGTCTTTTTTTCGAAAAAAAAACCGGAATATATGTTGGAAAGGTCGCCATGGTGAACCTATGTGCCAAATTTCAGCTTGATATGTTCACCAATGGCTGAGTTATCTCATTTTTGAATGTTCAATATACAGGTAACACAAAACTAAAATTTTCAAATGCGTTTTTGTATGTTTTAGAAGTCTCACAAGAAAACAAATGGTACCATCGGATTTCTCAGCTCAAACCACGTCTGATAAACTCCTTTTTAATGTCATTGGTCAAATTTAAAATTTGACCTTTTTTGACCTGACCGTGACCTGACCTTTGCTTTAGGTAGCTGAAATTGACCTCGGACAGCATAATGGACACCATTATTTATTTTTGTGGCCAAAATGGACCGGAAAACCTTTGTCACATGACCTAAATATGACTTTAAAAATTTTCATGACCTTTTGTGACTTAGCTGTGACCTCAAATGTACCATGTACAAGCTAGGTTCTCCTTGAGTACCTTCAGTATACATTTAAGAGTAATGTGACCAAAATGCATCCCGCTATGGCTTGTTTGGCGGCCGCCAGAGCCGAAAATGTAGACATGCTCCATATGCCAATAATTTTGACTTTGACCTGACCTGTGACGTCATCGGTGACCCCGAGGTCAACAAAATTGGGTTTCGTTCGACAGTTTATCCGGGGCTATCAAACGCCGTTTGAATTTTGAAAATCGGACCAGTAGTTCCGGAGATAGGAGGGGGGCTTTAACCCTATTAGTGGCAGGGGGATTGTTTTTATCCACCCCTCAGGTTTTTCGGGAATATCTCCGAAACCGCTGAAGCTACGATGCTGAAATTTTCTGACTTTTCCTATTACTAAATTGGGCGCATTCCCTGAAAATTTCAAGTTCATACCTTTACCAGGGGCGGCTCTAGAGCACTGGGAATTGGGAGGTCCTATTCGTGAAGCGAGTCATTTGGGGCGAAGATCACGATGCTGATGTATTATAACTGTATACACCAGTTTTACGAACATTGAATGAAAGGCATCATGTGATAACATATACAAAGTTATTGTGCATCCTCTTTTGACACGTTTTTGCTATAATAGGCGGATCCAGGCGTCCAAAAAGGGGGGTTATGTTTTACCTCCCAACATAGGTGCCCTGACACCGCCTATGCATGACCAATACAATTGTAGTCGTTTTCTCATAAGAAAATTGTAACATAACAAGACCATTGCCACTCTTTTTAGAAACAGTACCAACAAAAACCTTATTTACTATACTTTGTGTACCCCCAATCTCAATTATCTGTATCTGCCTATGATTTTTGAAAATGCATATTTTTAGGATCCATGTGAATTCCTGGTTCATTCTCTATCGATCGGCAAAAGTTGCGTTAAGATTGGTTCAGAAACCTGGCCGTGATAAACAGTCTAAAATGTATCTGCAATTTGCCCGTTTTTACCCCCCTCTACCCCCCCCCCCCTATTGACATTTTTTAATTTCTTTTTTTTTTAGAAATGTAGATCACGTTGAGCGAAATCGAATGCCGTTTGAATTTTGAAAATCGGCCCGTTAGATCTCGAGATATCAAGGGGGGTCGTAAACACCCCCCCCCCTGCCACTAATAGGGGTAGCCAGGAGCCTGCCACTAAAAGGGTTAAATAGCCCCCCCCCCCCAGTCAGTCGCGTTATGGAATATACCCCAGTCAGGCGCGGGTTAACCATCGGGTCAACCATGAATTTGACCTTCAGAAAGAAGTACCTATAACATCGGACTACATTTGCGAGAGGAACACGATTATTCAAAGGACGCCATTTAATTGCGTCCCAGAAAAGCTATTTCTGGCACCTAAAAGCTGACTCGCCCCAAAATTGGTCCTCAGCACCTATTTGGTGGATACCAGCACCAATCATGGAAAATGACCTTAATTAGCTGTTTCTGGCACCTATTCATCGGTACGCCTTACTCTTTTTTTCTGAATCTGGCACCTAAATGCTGAGCGTAGCACCAATCTAGTAGAAAAATGAACTACTGGCTGGTAGAATCATGTTGTTCTGGTATAATGACCCCTGGAGTCTAGCCTAAAGGTTGCCAGTGCAGCTACACTCTAAGACAGCCCCGTAGTGATCTCAGCATTGTATATGACGTTTAAGTAAGCAAATAATATTGATTTGTTTGTAAAAAACAATGTCATTTAAATATTTAAAAGTATTTATTTGTAATGCTTAAAGGGAAACATTTTTGTGAGTAATTGTCTCGATTTTGACCATTAAAACGGGTATTGTATTTTTTAACGTCATCAAATAGCTCCAAAAAAGAAATGTACTGTTTTCATTCCGTTCAAGGCCGCTGAAGAAACGCGGGATCTTGCATGGGACATTGTCCGTTCTTTGCCGCGCAGAGTTGTGCCACAAGACAGATAGATATGCTACATGTGCCAAGAATCAAATCGGAGTCCGGGAGGAGACGATTCCTCTTTACCGCCGTGACAGCTTTTAATAGCCTACCACCGGCGATGTGTGACCTGAACCTGCGCGCGTTCAAGGCAGAGTTGCGCCGGCACTTGTTGCGACAACAGGCGGCTGACCGTTAGCAATGCTTCATGACGACACGTTTGTGAGAGAGTGACTGCGAACGAATGTCTGTCTGTGTGCGTGCGTGCGTATGTTTTTCCCACGACACCCATCATTTTATATTGCGACCCTGGTTCAGGAATAGCCATTTTTGTGGAATGAGCCTACGATGTCAAATAAATAAATAAATAAATAAATAGGCTTCCTATATTCCAAACACAAACTTTCAAATATGTGACGTCACAGCCCAAAATTACCTCCTTCCCCAGGCCACATTACTGTCATAAAGCTGATTCTTTTTACTCTGTAGGCACCACAACAAAGTTCAGACCAAGTTTTAAGCAATTTTTCAACGAACAAACCCATTTAAATCAGAATGACTAAACGAGGTGACGTCACACTAACGGTCGCTCCATGTTGAAGATAGGGCCTTGTACAAGGCCCATTTTCAAATGAAGGGAACGAATTTCTTCAACACCAAGAGGCCGCGGGGGTTGCAACCTAGATAGATAGTGGTTTCTGAACCTCGCCGCAAACTTGGCTATCTCAACTCAAACCCCATGTTAAAGGTGGGATTATATATTCCCGACCGGGGCTGGGAAAATGCGTTTTATTCACCAAGGTTTTTGTGCGGAGGACCGAGTGCCGGTAGGCACGAGGTCCGTAGCATAGTCCCATAGTCCGTAGCATAGTCCCTTTAAGAAATTGGTTTACGTGTTCCTGGACTGTCATCGGAAATTTTCGCATAGATAACTCCGCATTTTCGAAGGTGGTTGGTACTGTGCCTTTAAGCACATCTTTAAGCACATCAAGTTGTACATTTTTTAGGTCGAGGAAAAGGTCGACTTCTTTTACTTTTTATGTAAAGGTGTGGCTGTTCCTTTTCCCGAGAGAGACACTTTCTGGTGTGTTTATCGAATACGTGATCATGATAATGATGACTATAATAATAATGATGATCGGCTTCACAATCGCACCTATGTTGAAACGAGTTAAAAAGACGTATGAACATGTGCTATTATCGAGTGGTTCAACAACCTAGTAACTGTCTTTCTTCCAGCAATGGGAAGGTGTAAATGCCCAAGGTGCCACACGAAAGTCGGCGGCAACCAGAAAATATGCAGGTCTTGTGGTCACGATCTTGCCGCCGCATGGGCCACAAAAAAAGTTGGAGGATCGAAGAAGGAAGCGCGAGGCTGGAAGCCGGATACAAGATAAAGACCTTCATAAAGTTGCATGCCAGATGAAAAGCCAGGTAGGTATGATGAGATCGAGACATGCCAGTTATTTGCCATTGACTTACCGAATAGGATAATTGGTCAATTAGCCCTCGCTAGACCTAACGAGTTTCTACCTAAGCCACCGCCGGGGGCGGCACTGCCCCAGCACCCCTTCGCTCCTTATAATTGAGCTGAAACTTGGGAGGATTAACGCTATTAGACTCAACGAATAGCACATGATTGTAAGTTCTTGTTCAAGCAAGTTTTGAAAGAAGTGCAATAATGTTGTTCACTTATTCAGTGATATAACATTTGCTATTTTACATCTTCCAGATGTATAAGCTACTTACTTCCTCTGCAGAGGCTAGAAGGTGAGGACGGCCCCAACTGAGCACGGGAACAGCAATCTAGTATGTAGGTACTATATATGTGGAAATATGCCCTTGCTCGACTCTTCAGAGTGCGGTGAGAGGGGCGCCACCTGCCGAGATGGTAGAGCTGCAGCTATACATCCTGCTGCAGCACCTGGCCGTCCGCTGAGCCGAGGCGGACCGTCTCCCGGGGACAGCAGCAAATCTCCGCCAGCACCTGCCGGCCCTTCGTCACCGTCAGCGGCCAACCGGCCTGGCTCGGCCAACCGGCCGAGGAGCACCTGCTGCGCAGCTCTCTGCTCCTCCACTCGCAGCCCATGGCGCTGTTCTCCGTCGATGCCACATTCAAAGAGATATGCGAGCCGTCAAAGTCGACGATGAACGCACTACATTCTTTCGAACGTGCCCTGGATGTAGAGTTTGTTGACTGGCGGCAGCTCGTGGCCGTCACAGAAAATCGCCGAAAGATGCGCCGAGTCATGCGCGACCGCTATAACGTGTCCGCTGCCTCTGGCGCTCTGACCACCAATGCCGTCACAATGTTCCTTAATTTCATCAAAGGACATCTGGCCCAGATGACAGATGGCCAGGATTGGCAGCCACTGCTGGACATGACGGGTGACATGGTCACAAGCCTCGTAAAAGAGTGCTGTCATCTGCTCACAAAAGCACATGGCAAGACCCAGGCCAAACACCGGGCGGAGGAGCGACTTGATCATCCGACACGTAAACGTATCGAGAGGGAGGTCCTCAAGACTCTCGAGTCGAGATTCAGCGACCCGCTCCTGGACTCGGCCAAGGAGCGCCTGTCAAGAGGCCGTCTGGTGGCGGCAGGCGATTTATGTGGCTATGTCGGTAAACCAGGGCCACCGAACCGGAGTTTACCAAAAGACGTTCGAAGGTGTCGCAGACGTGCATACTGTCATGTATGTCACATGTCGTGTATGTTCTAATACGCTGACTGTTTTTCACAACGTATATGATAACAGGGCTTGATGTAAAATGTATTTTCGTCTGGACAGCGAGTTACGGGAAAAAGTGCTGATTTTGTCGCAGTTTCATGCTACGTAAGGCTGCCTCGTCAGCAGGGTACTCCACCCTAGATCAGGGTTGGCACTGCCCATTACCCACTGCCCGGGTTTTTTGGGTTTTTCTATGGGTTTTTCATCGAAATAACCCACTCCGGGTTTTTTTACCAAAAAAAAGGTGTTCTTGAACTGCCGCAAGAAACCAGGTTTGTGTATCTTCAAGGGGAGTGAACCGTAAACCAAAAGTGTCATCTAT
The DNA here is from genome assembly GCF_019059575.1 of Amphibalanus amphitrite. Lineage (NCBI taxonomy): Eukaryota > Metazoa > Arthropoda > Thecostraca > Balanomorpha > Balanidae > Amphibalanus > Amphibalanus amphitrite. The sequence goes on from NW_024881928.1 coordinate 256,526, forward strand.
GGACTGTGAACCCATTGCAGCGGCGCCAGGACTGCAGGGCGCAGTCGGCGTCCGATTGCGGCCGGACGGATCCTATGGCGGCGCCGGTCATCTGATGATCGCGGCGCTGGGGCGCGGCGTCCATGAGCTGATGCAGTCCTGAGGACCAGCCCATCACGCGAGGAGTGTTGTGTGTCCTTCTTCACCGCTTTCAGTGTTGTAGCTGCAATATCCTGAAACATGGCGGCGTATCGACCCGGCCAAAGCCAAGGGATGGGACTTGTTTGAAGAGATTGAAGACCCTAATAAAGTGAGATGCAAACAGTGCGAGACGGAGGTGAGCAAGAAGATCGAGAGGGTGCGAGTGCATCTCGAAAAGTGTCGCAATTCAAAGAGGCGGAGGGACGACGCTGAAGATGAGCAGGACGTGGAAGAGCCCACCACCGCACCCAAGCTGGACAAATGGGTGGTTCGCACGACAGGCGCAATGAAGAAAAAACTGGACGAGCAGTACGCCCGTGGCATATATGCGGGTAATATCGCTTTCAATGCGGCTGACAACCCTCAGATGCGAAAGTTCATCGAAATGACACGTGGAGGGACGTATGTCGCACCGGGACGTAAAGAACTGGCAGGTCATCTTCTGGACACAGTGTCGGATGAGTGCGAAGGGAAGCTACGTCAGCAACTAGTAGGAAAAAACGTAATTCTGGTTCAAGACGGCTGGTCCAATGTCCAGAACCAGCCAGTGATAGGATCCTGTCTCCATACTGGAGATAAATCGTACTTTGTCGGTGCCGTCGACACAGGCACAAACAAGAAGACAGCACAGTGCATCGCCCAGCTTGCTGACGAGATCAAGCGGTGCGAGAAAGAGTACGGATGCACTGTGGTGGGCTACATCAGCGACAACGAAGCGAAGATGGTAGCGGTGAGGAAGATTCTGGAAGAGCTTCGACCAGGATTCATCACGCTTGGGTGCGCAGCACACTACGTCAATCTCGCGCTGCAGGAAATCTCTCCCAAGCCTCTCATAGGCCAGATCGTTGAAGTGCAGAAGTACTTCCGGAATCATCACCTTCCAGCGGCTTGGCTAGCTGAGAAGCCAACATCTGTGAAACCACAGCTGCCAAACGAAACGCGCTGGTTGAGCCATGAAGAGTGCGTCAAGACATACGTGCGCAACTACCCTCACTATGTGAATATCGCGACAGAGCACGAGGAAGAAATTGACGACAAAATCAAAAGGATCGTTGAAAACAGTGGCGTGTACCGGTCAGCTACACACCTGGAGAAACAGCTGATCGCAGTAGCAGCAGCACTGAACCGACTGCAGTCTGATGCATGCTGTGCGGCTGAGGGCGTGGATGTGTGGATGCAGCTACTAGCCAACTCAGAACTGGAGTCTCACAGACCTGCCATCCAGAAGAGGTTTCAGCAATGGCTGAAACCAGTGCATCTGGTAGCTTACAAGCTACACCCTGTGTATAGGGGCGAGAAGCTGTCAGCTAAGCAGGAAGATGAAGTCCACACGTGGCGAGGGGCGGAACCCCGCGTTCGTTGGTCCACTGCTCCTGTTTGAAGCGAAGGATCCCAAACTGCCCAAGGCATTGTTTAACGAAACGTCAACTTCAACTGTAAAGCCCGGTGCATGGTGGAGAATCCTGTGCAACAGGATGAAGAAGTCAGAGAGTGCAGATGCGGTGCCAGAGGAGTTCACTCAGCTCATGGAGCAGGTCCAGTCGGTGCCGTGCAGCTCTGCCAGCATCGAGAGGTCCTTCTCTACCCTGGGAAACGTTCACAGTAAGATACGGAACCGACTGGGAGTGCAAAAGGCAGCGAAGCTGGCCAAGTGCTACTCGCTCCTAAAAAGCGACGAGGAGTGGTGGTGGTGATGATGAGGGAAAGGACGTGTGAACAAACGTGCTGCGTAGCCAATTGTGCAAACGTTGAGAACTCGACTATAATCCAGCAGCTTCCATTGCTTTAAATAGTTAACGAGTTCAGAAGTAATCGAAACTCGTTCTAGTTCAGAAGTTACATCATCTGATGGATGCAAAAGTGTGATTATTATTACATTGCAGCCTCAATCTATTCTCTGTTGACGATTGTTCTCTCATCACAAAATGTACTGAAGTAATGAGGCTGTTAATAAAGGTTGTAGAAAGAACGATGATCTTTACTTGCAGTGCAGATTCAACAACATTGTTTACTGTCACGGTAGGTGTCGTATTGTGACGCGAACACATATTATGCTCAACGGCCCAACATACATGAAAAACCCAAAAAGCCCACATAAAACCCGAATAAAACCCACTACCCAGTGGGTTTTAATGAAAAACCCGGGTTTTTTCCAACCCTGCCCTAGATGAGGTTGAGCGACGGCGCGTGGCAAACCACATGACTCACCGTCCTGAGACGGCCTTTAAGGCCTATGCAGCAAAAAAATCGTAAAAGTGAGGCACACGCTAGCGTGAAACTGATGCAAGAGGTGATGTACGGGACCGAGGAATAGAGTCTACGACTGTTTCGCCCCGGCTCTAATCTCCTCCCATTCCGTGCTCACCGTCGAGAACTGCACTGCTCCAGCCATGACCGAAACACCTCTGAGTGAGACGTGGTCAGTCGTTCACGCCCCATTGGAGGTGGAAGTGACCGGGTGGCTGTGTCTGATGACTCGACAACTGCATGTGGACTACTGCGGTTACTCGGCGCAGAACATGGTCCTGGATGAGGCGTGGCCAATCGACCTGACCGGCAAACAGTGTGCGGACCTCGTTGGGACAAAAGCTGACGGTAAAAGGCTCAGCGGGTGGCACACACTGAAAAGGCTCTGCGAACTGACCGGCGTCCAAGACCGAAAGACCATAACAGCAACCAATATGCGGAAATACTTGCGACGATAGCTCAGGTAAAGAATCTACGCGAGAACGAGATGGATATAGTCGCCAGCCACTTGGAGCATCATCTGGCGGTCCATCGTCGCTAGATGTACATACAATGTACATAGAGGTGGTCAGATTGCCATGCGGGCGGCCATTGATCTGCACCCCTCGGCCTACGATGATGTCGAGACCGAGCAAAGGCGGCACGGCTCGAGCCTGGCGCAGGCCACAGCGGCCAGTGCCACGGAGTCGCGCGAGGAGCACCTGCTGCGCAGCTCTCTGCTCCTCCACTCGCAGCCCATGGCGCTGTTCTCCGTCGATGCCACATTCAAAGAGATATGCGAGCCGTCGAAGTCGACGATGAACGCATAACATTCTTTCGAACGTGCCCTGGATGTCGAGTTTGTCGACTGGCGGCAGCTCGTGGCCGTCACAGAAAATCGCCGAAAGATGCGCCGAGTCATGCGCGACCGCTATAACGTGTCCGCTGCCTCTGGCGCTCTGACCACCAATGCCGTCACAATGTTCCTTAATTTCATCAAAGGACATCTGGTCGAGATGACAGATGGCCAGGATTGGCAGCCACTGCTGGACATGACGGGTGACATGGTCACAAGCCTCGTAAAAGAGTGCTGTCATCTGCTCACAAAAGCACATGGCAAGACCCAGGCCAAACACCGGGCGGAGGAGCGACTTGATCATCCGACACGTAAACGTATCGAGAGGGAGGTCCTCAAGACTCTCGAGTCGAGATTCAGCGACCCGCTCCTGGACTCGGCCAAGGAGCGCCTGTCAAGAGGCCGTCTGGTGGCGGCAAGCGATTTATGTGGCTATGTCGGTAAACCAGGGCCACCGAACCGGAGTTTACCAAAAAGACGTTCGAAGGTGTCGCAGACGTGCATACTGTCATGTATGTCACATGTCGTGTATGTTCTAATACGCTGACTGTTTTTCACAACGTATATGATAACAGGGCTTGATGTAAAATGTATTTTCGTCTGGACAGCGAGTTACGGGAAAAGTGCCGATTTTGTCGCCGTTTTAGGAGTCGCTTATTTGACTGGATTTTTGTGTTACTTTTTCCTTTCGATTCCTTTATGTCACAGTGTTTGGCTTTTAAATATTTAACTTCTTTAATCATTTGCTTAACAAAGACAATGAGCGGGCTCTCTACCCTACTGCTTCGACAAGCAGAGGTATCTGCGGCACGGGAAGAGCGGCTGACCGTGATGGTCGAGAGGTTACTGACTGCCTCCCCGTCGGCCGCCGCCGCAGCATCTGCGCCAGCCACAATGCGTCAAATGGTATGTCTCAAGCTGTGGTTGGTTTTATGAACGCAGTGGTATTGTCAGCCATAGAAACATTGGGAAAAAAACCGTGACGATGGGCAGTCCAAATCTGCCCAAAAATAGCATATGGTGGAATCGGAAATGTCAACGAGCAAAGGCTATAAGAAAAATACACTCCACAAAAACAAAAAGACACTTTTCAGAAACTTCAAAAATGCATTTGTGATAGGCATGCTCAGCTTTACAGAGCTGCACAAAAGGAATGCGCAAAAAATCATTTACGCAGAAAAGAAGGCTGTGTGGGAAAAATATGTATCAAAATGCAACAGATCCACCCTAACGCACTGGGCGAACTGTGGTTCAAAGTGAACTCAACTCTCGCCACTCGCCACTCGAAAAACTCAACTCAGATGCTTCCCACAGCGGCTCTCCAACGGTGTTTTCGTGGATCGCCGTCACCAACGTATTCGCAAAACATTTCGGTGACTTATCTGCCTCGAACATTTATCCTCCAACTGTGCATCGAAGCTGAACAGAGAAAACACGCAACTCGACTTCTCTTCAACAAACTCCGAATCGTACAACACTCCGCTCACCCTCTACGAACTTAAACTATTCTTATCTAAGGCGGGAAATAAAACATCGGTTGACTCAGATGGTGTAGGCAAGGCGAAAAGAAGGCGTGGAAGGCGAAATCGGTCGAGCGAATAGTGTATAGTGATGTTATTTCCCCAAGAGGTGGGCGGCGTTCTTTGTTAGGTAGTAGACCGGGTTGAGCGCGATTACCAAACCCTTGTTATCGCCCACAAAGCCATTCAGCGCGGCGAACCCGAGGAATTGGCAACCATGTTCGTCACAAACAGCGCTGTCCGGGAGAGACACTCCAGGCAAGACCACCTCTTTCACCTTCCGCGACCACGGCTAGAAACGGGTAGGCGGCGGTTCGCCTATCGAGCCGCAGCTCTACTCAACAGTCTCCCAACTCAGCTGTCGCAGCTTTCCCCCGCCCCCTTTGCCCGATCTGTTAAAGCCGCGATAGTGGACGGGGCATCAACTGATCATCGCTGACCAACGGGTTGGTGGGTGGGTGAGTTGTACCTGTGGAACTACGAAAGTGTCTCTGTCCGTGCTTTGACGTGAGTGAATGTGTGAATGCTGTGAATGTTTAGATTAGTAACCGCGGATACGGATTCTGAGCAGTAATCGCCACGCACTTTCAGAATGTGGATCGCTCATGATTGTTCAATACAATACAATAGACTGGGATTCAGACTGCGACAAAATTCACACGTTGGTTTAGTAACAGAGTGGCGATCATCCACGACGGATATGTGCCAAAGATTGGAGAATACAAGATCCTGCATGGACGGCACCTTTTGGAGGAGGCGGAGAATGTGGATCTCCGCCTCCTGCCGGCACCAACGGGGATTGAAAATAGCATTGAATTTCACCCATATTGATATTCGCATCCTAATTATTCAAACTCGATTGAGTAGTTAGTGCAAGAGTGTTCTCCTGGAGAGTTCCACTGATCCGCTCAAACAACACCCCAGCAGCCAGACAGACAAAACTCAGACCCACAGACGAAACGCAGAGTCGGACACCCAAAAACAAACCACCTCAGTCCCTGCGCAGACAGTGATCGGCCTCCAAGTTTCGTCTGAATAAATTTCGCCAAAATAAAGAAAGGGGTTCCAGATTTGCAGCTCTCGCAGAATGCAGATTTGCTACGATTTCCAGCCTTCAGTGTCAGGCAGCTTGGTGAAAGGAAGAGACAGCGAAAGCTGAATCGGTAAAGGTGTACCCCGTTCGCATGTCAGTGCAAGATTGTGGGAATATTTCTCATCAGCAGCCTGTGATTTGCCTTTGGACAACTATTCCGGAACAACCATACCACTTCCAAACTAACAGTATCCAGACACCTGCAAATCTCCCGCCCACCCCTTTGACGGCGGCACCGCCGTCTCTCCTCGGCGAGCGAGTTTCAGAGACAACTCCACTCGCCGCTTCCCACCACCCCCTCTGACACCATCGGTACTCACTCAGCGCAGCTCCGGCTCCGGCTCCGGCTCCGTCTCCGGCTCCGGCTCCGGGCCTCCTCAGGGGTGCTGTCGCCGGTACTCCCACAGCAGCAGCGCGCCGGCCACGTGCACATTCAGAGACCGCACCACTCCACACTGCGGGATCTCCACACACACGTCCAGCAGGTGGATCACCTCCACCGGGATGCCCTCCCGCTCGTTGCCGAGCACCAGCGCGGTCCGCTCAGGGAACTGGTAGGCGGTGACGGGCACACTGTTGGAGGTCTGCTCCACACCGACTAGAGTGTATCCGGCAGAGCGCAGCTGGGAGAGGTACTCGGCCAGCTGGTGGGGCTTCACCTCCGTTAGCGGCACCCAGCGCTCGGCGGACACGCTCAGACTCTGGAACTGCTTGTCGGCGGTCAGCTGCAGGCTGGAGATGACCATCCGCGCGGCGCCGAGCACCTCGCAGGTGCGACACAGGCCGCCCAGGTTGGGCGCCCGGTCCACCAGCGCTGCCACCAGCACGGGCCCCGCGCCGGCCGGCCGCCGACTCCGGCGCACCGCTGATACCTCGGACGGCTCGGGGAGCAGCTGGCGCCACGGAGTCGGTTTGCGCTGCACCTCGCCGCCACCGGTACTGGACGGGTCGGCGTCGACCGCGCCGGCCACCTCACCTGGCGGGGGAGGGGGAGAGGTGATAAGCGAGGTAAACGTGGGGTTGTGACGCTCATTGTTTCACGACTGGTCATTGGTCATGTATGACATGACTTATGTCATACTCACACTAAGCTTTGTGATAAAAGACTGCCGCCAGTCAGGCGTCAGCACACTTGTAGTGAGCACAAACAGCGCATGTAATGTATGCAACTACATCAATATTCAAAGGAATGAGCAAACATAAGGTGTGTCTCTGTCTTTCGCTTCCACGGAGGCGTTCCGTTTATATGTATATTTGAGCCGCGGCTTGTTCGAAATTGACAAACACTATTCGTTAGAACTGTCTTTCTTCTATTGAAAGACAACCGGAGCAGTTCAAGTAATCTGCTGGGTCATGCATGTCAAACAGTAAACATACACCTTGACCTTTTTACTTCCAAATCTTTCATCATGCCCTCTCGGCTAATATTCATCTCGTCTCATATTCATCAAAACACATATTCAAGCGACCCAATCGATGCCACCGATCTGCGGTAGCACCATAGTCAGCAGTCACTACCATATCGAATGTCCATGACACAGATATCACCCCAGCTGCTGACCCGGACCCGAGTCAGACGGGAATCACTGAGATCCGGTGACGGAGAATCGAGTACAAAGAAGTGTAATTGAATTCCACGCACCGACAAATCCGTCATTCAATCGGAAAAGAACTTAATAAACACCCCGGCCTGTCAGGTCCACCTACACTACCCTTGTCTGCCGTAGCCCGTATCTGCTCCGTTCGGTCCACTTTGTTACCGAGGTCCTTACTCCTTCTGACACTGCTCGATAAGCCGCACAGTCTGTACCGGTCCGCCGCCGCACACCGAATGCCCGGCCGGCCGCGCCGACCACAGCCGGCCGGCTCCGCCAATGCCCCGCGGCCGCGGCCGGGTCGCACGGGCGAGCCCAGCGCGGACAAATCAGAGGCGCGCCACAGCGCAGGGGCGGCTCTAGTCCGGGCTTATTCGGGGCGTGCCTCAGCGAAGTCGTAAAAAGGTGTAGAGTACCGTGCCTCCCTGTTCTGTTCGTCGCGAGTCTGGCAGTGGCCCATCTGTGCAGGGCGTCGTCTCTAACCTGCCGTACTGCAAGCTCGATCCATTGCTATAACCTAGCCTACCCACGGGTACTGTCCTGAGATCCAGCTAAACCGTACCTGCTGGCTCTATCCGCCATCCTACCCTGCCGTACTTGCAAGCTAAATCCACAGATCTATCCTAACCCACCCGCAGCCGCCGTCTTGAACTCCTATTGTAACCACTCGTACCTGCGGGCGCCGTCCCCAGGTCCTATTGTAACCTCTCGTACCTGCGGGCGCCGTCCCCAGGTCCTATTGTAACCTCTCGTACCTGCGGGCGCCGTCCCCAGGTCCTATTGTAACCTCTCGTACCTGCGGGCGCCGTCCCCAGGTCCTATTGTAACCTCTCGTACCTGCGGGCGCCGTCCCCAGGTCCTATTGTAACCTCTCGTACCTGCGGGCGCCGTCCCCAGGTCCTATTGTAACCTCTCGTACCTGTGGGCGCCGTCCCCAGGTCCTCCTTTGACCTGTCGTACCCAAGGGCGTCGTCCTGGGCGGTGTTTCACGGCCGCGCGCTGCGAGCAGCGGCGCGGTTTCCATGGAGACATCAACAAACTCGGACGCTCGCAACGCTGAAGGGTCGAGCCGAATTCGTCTCAAACGCCGCACCAATACAGCAGCGCGCGGCCGTGAAACACCGCCCTGGAGTTGCCGGAGTCCTCGTCCAGTATTCTATTTCTAACAATTCGCACCCACTCATGACGCAGTCCACTGACCACTGCTCTAACCAAACCTACCCGCGGGCGCCGCCCTCAGGTTCTATTGTAACCTCGCGTAACTGCGGGCAGCGGGCGCCACACTGCACTGTATTCTGCCATGCCGCATCCACTGACGCAGTCCACTGCTCTAACCCGACCTACCTGCGGGTGCCGTTCTGAGGTCGCCGGTGCGCGCCGTCCAGCTGGCCGGCTGGGCGTCCCTCAGACCGGGGCAGAGCCGGCTCAGACGCAGCGGACCGGCCTGTGGCTCCTCTCCATCCCCGGCCCCTTTGGTAAGGTGGTCGGGGAACAGTTCCGGAGGCACCCACTCGTCCTGTTCCACCGACGCCAGCCGCGGTAGAGAACAGTAGATCGCCTGAGATAAGAACAAGCGGGGAAACGCTGAGTTAGAGCTGTGGATACTGGCTAAAATACCAGTAGCATATGATCAGGGCTGCGGAGTCAGAGTCGGTCGGAGTCGACAGTTGTGACCGGAGTCGGAGTCGGAGTTGGTTTTTGAAAGCCGGAGTCCCGAGTCGGAGTCGGATTCGCCGAAAATCCATCGACTCCGCAGCCCCGCACATGAGAGAGGACGCGGTTTTTGGTTCACAAATTGGAGCAGGATGTTTCTGCAATGGGCAGGAAAGACGTCACGGCCGAACAGTGACGAATGACATCCGCAACAGCATATAAGACGAGCCCATCATCTTGGGACGCCAAAAGCAGCAATGACTCCGATTCCCGCTCTAATTTTATTAAAAGCTCGAGAGAAAGCAATGGTCCTTTTTCAGTCCAATTAAGCCCACGTGAAGTTGTATGGTGTCTGGTGATCGTTAGCTCGCAGAATATCGCCAAACTGAGCTCACCTCCAGTGAGAAATGTCGGACCGGGTCGAACACGGTGAAGTAGAAATCGTTGAGAATCAGCTGCGAGTTCTTGTTGGCATTGCCGTACTCCAGAGACTGGGATACGCTGGCGTAAACTACCTCAAACTCGGAAAGGATGGCGGACATAGCGCGCTTCTCCGCCAGAAGCCAGAGACGGTGCAGAGCTGCCTGAAACAGACGCAATTCATCGAGTGAACACCTCTGTAACTGTAAGAGTGGCAGTCTTAAACATATTTCGGTTGATATAGGTATAATGCATAAGCACAAAAGCGATAGTTGAAGTGGTCCAGAGAAATTCCAGATGGAAAGCTGCCCAGTCATGGATGGCGATCCAAAACAGACTGCCGGGGGCTCAGCCCGGCGGACCCCACGCAAGCGTAGACAATACGGTACCGCCCCTCAAACGGGTCACTCGCTCAATATCCTGTCACTGTGACGCCACAGAGATGCAAACGCCGTCTAAAAAGAGATGCAAACACCAGCTTTGTTACACTCGATCGTCGTCCACCTAATCTCACCTGGGCGTAGACTCGCGTGTTGAAATGCTGAGCCATGCACCAGGGCAGAATGCGCCGGAAGCAGAGCCGCACAAACTGCTCTGCCGAGTCGCCCCTGTCCCCAGAGCTGGGAGTAGCCGCGCCCGACTGGGCCAGGTGCGTCAGAATGGCGACAAACGAGCCGATACTGCCGGTTCGACCCTCGCCCGCCTGTGGGAGAAAGCAAACGGTTAAAACGATACGCTCACGTTCGTCACATGTCGTCAGGCAAAGTCGGCAACGTCGCACGCCGGCGGAGTCGCGTCGAAGACTCGTACTCGTCAGGCCACGTCGGCCACGTCGTATGTACACCGGGCCGTCGCGCACCGGTGGAGTCCCGTTCCAGACTGTCGTGCCCCCGTCCCGTCTCAGCCCACGTGGGACACAACATGTGGGCATGAGAACCAGGACAGGGGCCACATGGCACACACATGTGCGCTGGCGCGGCGGACCGACCCCGACGAGCGCCGGCCGTTTTCTCGCTAACAGACAGCATAGCAGAACAGCATCTATCGAAACATTTCAGGTAGCACAATCACATCAAACCAAATCAGTCTCTCTAACGCCGTCCATCACCCGTGCCCTACTCATTAGCGTTTCGTCGCCACCTCACCTTGTCCATATGGTCCCAGACGTGTGCTATGAGCGGCGGCTGTTGCACGCACAGCAGCACCACCAGCCACTCCTGCAGGTACCGCACGCTGGGCTGAGGGTGACAGCGCAGCAGCCGGTCGCACGTGGAGATACACAACTTCTCCCGCTCATCCTGTAAGGAGAGAGGTCGGGTCAGGCCAAGTCAGAATGGGTACTGCTATGGAATGTCACACAGCTAAGTTTCTCTCAAGGTAAAATTAAGTGGTGAGCGGTCGATGGAACTAAAAACGACAAAACCTGTCACCAGTGTTCCGTTTTTCAGAATTTTGGGTGGAAATTCACACCTAATGAAGATAATATTTTCATCCCAATAATCAGAAAAAGTGACACTGGATGTCATCTTTGGAAAATGTTTCATGCATTCAAACAGCCAGGTTACATATCACATGGCAGTCGATGCATCCACATACTTTTCTTTCAGATCCTGTCAAAACCCTGACATGAAATCCTGCTTCATCAAATGGCGTAAAAGGGCGTTACGCCCTTCTGCGAGAATACTATTGGTATTTACTTCCTTTTTTCTCATCCTAGGAATTTTCTTTCTTCATCGCCACACCCAACCAAAAACCAATTTTAGAACACTGCCTGTCACAGGTATTAGGTAACCTAGCTTGTAAAGGCAATGCAGAATGGTAAAATATCAACCGTACAGCATTACGCAAAGGTAAGAACCAGTAAAACGCCTTTTGGGCGAAGAACGAGCGAGCGAGATAGTGAGCCCTGCACGTGCGGAGGGGCGAGAGGGTACTTCCAACGGGCTTGCAAAAAGCACCCTTCTAACCGGTCTCTAGCGGTGCACCAAATTTGAACGCAATCGGCCCAGCCGTTCCTGAGATCTGGAAGCGGCATTCTGCACGTGCGCACGTGGAAACGGGGTCCAAACTGACTTTTGCACGGTACCCTACTAACTGGTCCCCAACCGTGTACCAAATTTGAGCGCAATCGGCCCAGCCGTTCTCGAGATCTGGAAGCGCCCCTTGCACGTGCGCACGTGCAGTAGCACCTTAACCGCAACACATGGGAATGCATTGCCTGGTGGGTGCCTACCTGTATGCCAAGTTTCAGCAAAATCGCCCCAGTAATTACCGAGTTATTAAAATGGGAACAAATTTGACACCTCTTATTGTTGTATTTTGCACGTGCACTGGGGGTGACCCAAATGCATCGAGAGTATCCTATTTTTGGTAGAAGAGATGCTGCTATCCTATAAAAATTACCGCAAGTCAATCGCCCAAGCGGCTGTTGAGATATGAGCCTCTCAAAATCACTACTTTTGCAAAACAGCTTGAGCACCCTTGACTTTTCACGTGGCACGTGCCACGACGGTCACTGAGTTGTATCAAAAGTAGTCAATTACGGGGTAGAAGGGATGGGGCTACCCAGCAAAAAAGACCGCAGACCAATCGGTCCAGCGGTTGCTGAGATATAAGCCTCTCAAAAACGTTACAGGCCGGGCCGGGCCAGGCCGCTCATACTGAGATTTTTCCGTTATATTGAAAAGACTCGCTTCGCTCGCTGCGCTCGCTCGCTGGTAATTAAAAACCAGTAAAACGCCTTTTGGGCGAAGAACGAGCGAGCGAGATTGTGAGCCCTGCACGTGCAGAAGGGCGAGAGGGTACTTCCAACGGGCTTGTGCAAAGCACCCTTCTAACCGGTCGCTAGCGGTGTGCCAAATTTGAACGCAATCGGCCCAGCAGTTCCTGAGATCTGGAAGCGGCATTCTGCACGTGCGCACGTGCAAACGGGGTCCAAAATGACTTTTGCACGGCACCCTACTAACCGGTCCCCAACAGTGTACCAAATTTGAGCGCAATCGGCCCAGCCGTTCTCGAGATCTGGAAACGCCCCCTGCACGTGCGCACGTGCAGTAGCACCCTAACCGCAACACATGGGAATGCATTGCCTGGTGGGTGCCTACCTGTATGCCAAGTTTCAGCGAAATCGCCCCAGTAATTACCGAGTTACTGAAATGGGAACAAATTTGGCACCTCTTATTGTTGTATTTTGCACGTGCAGTGGGGGTCACTCACATAGATGAAGAGTATCCGACCTTTGGTAGAATGGATGCAGCTACCCTATAAAAATGACCGCAAGACAATCGCTCAAGCCGCTGCTGAGATATGGGCCTCTCAAAATCATTACTTTTGCAAAACTGCTTGAACACCCTTGACTTTTCACGTGGCACGTGCCACGGCGGTCACTGAGATGTATCAAAAGTAGTCAATTACGGGGTAGAAGGGATGGGGCTACCCAGCAAAAAAGACCGCAGGCCAATCGGTCCAGCGGTTGCTGAGATATAAGCCTCTCAAAAGCGTTACAGGCCGGGCCGGGCCGGGCCGCTCATACTGAGATTTTTTCCGTTATATTGAAAAGACTTCGCTTCGCTCGCTGCGCTCGCTCGCTCGTAATCAAGGCTCCATATTCATTGTCTACCCTCCCCCTCCCTTCTTCCGTCACTGATTCGCAGCAGTACCGTGCGCAGTACCGGTAGAGCCTGGTAGGCCCACTGGTACCCCTCCCCCGCCTCCCCTCCCCGCCACTAACCGGCGACAGAGCCGTGTGCAGTACCAGCAGCGCCTGATAGGCCCGCTGCTGCACTCGGTGACTGGCCGAGTTGCCAAAGTGTCGTCCCTCTCCGGCTCGGTCGGCACGTCCCCTCAGCTCCTCCGCCAGCTCAGCTACCGCCGCGGCCGGACCTCTCTTCATCAGCAGCCCTAGCGCGGCCACCCCAGCGGCACGTACGGCCTTGTCGAGCAGATGGTCGGCGATCGGCGGCGCCGCCGGGCCGCTCACGAAGCCGACAGTGTCCTGGAGCGCACGACGGTCGCGACGGTGGACGGCGCCGTGCAGGAGGGCGGCAGTCACGGTCGGGAGGTGGCGGGGCAGGCTGCTGCTGTCCGTCGACCACACAAAGTTCAGCTGTGATATGAGAGCCAGTAGTGCGGCCGGGACTGACTCCGCCAGCTGTAGCAGCCGCTCGCTCATGTCTTGCACCAGGTCAGCCAGATCCAGGTTGGTCAGTGTGTCAGCAGTGAACACGAGACGTGCCAGGCCGGGCAGGGAGAGCACGAACACCTCACTGCGACGGTGCTCGTGCAGGGCGGTCCAGGCGGCGGTGGCGGCCTCACGGAGCAGTTCTGGGCTACAGCCGGCCAGCAGGGTCGGCAGACAGCCGAGCAGCGGCTCCAGACCGCGCCGCGGACACACGGACAGCGCTGACACTGCTGCCGGCGCCGCCCACCGCCGGGCTGACTCAGACAGGAGGCCGGCCGAGAGCAGGGCTTCAGTGAGTCGCCAGGTGGCCTCAAAGTGCCGGGCAGCCAGCGGCGTGTCACAAGTACCGGCGCCCGGACAGGCAGACAGCGCAGCTGGGACGGAGTCGTGGCGGGCGAGCTCCGCCAGCGGCACCAGGGAGTCACCGAGGTTAGTGCTGGTGACGGCCGACACCAACGCACCAGCGACACCAGAGAGCGTCACCACAGCCGCATGCACCCGCAGCGGTTGGGCACTGGTGGAAACACTGCACAGTCGGTGGACGACAGTCTCCACCTCCACCCTCCAGCCGACCGCGGCAGCTGCGCGCAGCAACTCGCCGTAAAACTCGAAGAGCGTCAGATCCTCGGCGGTGGCTGCTGCCTCCACCTGCCGCACAATGTACTCCCCGACACAGGGTATCACCACACCGATCAGCTGCCGCACAGCAGCAGAGGGCGCCTGTTTGTCGACAGGTTTTCCGACCAGGGCAGCCAGCAGGGCCATGTCACTCACGACAGCGTTCCGCGGCCGGTATAGGTCCGTGTGACACTCCACCAGCGCGGCTTGTAGCGGCGGCAGGGCTGGGTGGTCCGCCGTCAGTGGCAGCGTAGTCTCCAGAATCCGCAGTGCGCCGCCGAGCAGCCTGTCCCGCACGGGGCTCCGCTCCGCCGCCAGCGCTGCCATCACCTCTGCCTGGAGGGCAGCGGGTTCGGGCGCGGCGAGACCGGAAGGCGCAGCAGTGCCATCGGCCGCCGCCGCCGCCACGGCACATTCCAGAACCGGCGCTTCCGTCCGGAGCCAGCCGAGCGCCACACGCAGTAGAAGGCGGCGTGAGGCCAGGCGCAGCACGGCCTCCTGAGCCGCCAGCCGCTCAGACAGAGAGCGGCACAGCGTCAGCGCCGGCGCCGCGTCTAGACACCGGCCGGCCGGCACGGCGGCCAGAGCATGGGCCACGTGCAGCAGCGCCACAGACGACCACAACTGGCCGGCCACTGCGTCCGTTAGCGCGGCGGCGCGGCGCTCCACTGCCTCACCGCTCAGGTAGGCGCAAAGGAACGTCCTCAGCTGGCCACCGGTCTCAGTCGGGGGAGGCATCGAGTCACACTGGTACTCACATCCCGCCTCCGCCGGCTCCCAGGATGACAGTACAGCGTGGAGATCCACATCAGCAAACAGCGCTGCATCGTTGAGTGCCGGTATCAGCGCCGAGGTAACGAACGTTTCGATTTCGTCCACATGAGGCAGGCGGAGCGCGCGTAGGACGCCCCAGCGCACCACGAACGCGTTCCCGTGGCCGAACGCGCGTCGCAGCACACACAGGCTCCAGAAGAGTGGCACCAGCTCGGTGTTTACCAGCAGGGTGTCCAGCTTGGCCATGACGGGCCGGATGAGGTGCACCTGCTTCCCCTCCAGGGTCTCCAGCAGCAGCGCCAGGTCGTCCCAGAGCGGCGCGGCGCGGCGGGCGGAGGCAGAGCTCCACGGTAGCCAGCGGCATTGGGTATCTTCTCCGGCGGCACGGCGCGTCTCCACGGCTCGCTGCAGCAAGTAGCGCGCCCGTTTCCTCTGCAGCGGATCGTCGGCGGTCAGCCCGACGCCCAGCAGCGGCCACAGAAGCTCCGGCGGCGGCGACAGTAGGTGGTCGGCCATCGCACAGGCGGCCGCCAGACAGCGGGACAAGTCGGCGGAGTCGGCCGGTCGCAGCAGCGTCCACAGCTGGGCGGCGTGGGCGGTACGGAACTCCGGCCGAGAGAGCAGCAGCGGCCCGAGTGTGGCGACCCCGGCCAGCGCGGCGGCCGGCCGGGCGCTGCTCACCAGACCGGATAGCACGGCAGCCAGAGCCGGCAGGTGGGGCTGCAACGAAACGTCCGAGAGCGAACTGACCGCGGCGGCCGCCAGTCTGGAGACACAGCGCAGGCCCCGTGACCACGGCTCAGAGGCGTACGAACCGTCACCGCAGACAAAGACTGCCGACAGCACTGTGACAGCTCTTTCCAGCAGCTCGGTCTTGAGCTTGTCACAATCACAAACCGGCAGACATTTCTCCAGGATAGAGATGGTGCACTCTGAAATGGCCCCAGCAGGGTACTCTCCTTCGGATTCTTGGATCGTGCTCAGCACTGAAACCATCTGAGGCATGCATACTTGGGAGACTATCTTTGAGACTAGATCAGGCTTCAGGTCATGTAAATTACCTGAGCCTAGCATGTAATCCATACCTATCACTACAGCACTCTTGTCTTCATAGTTTGTCTTGTTGCTGTATTGCTCCAATAGAATGTCAAGTGATGTTGCAAATGTTTCTTCACCACATTGCCTCTGAACCAGGTGAGCCAGGGCTGTTGTGTAGTCAGCTTCCATTTCCAAAATAATTCCTGAAAAACAATAGTTCTAGGTTATTTCATGAAACAAGCAAAAACATTCGTTTGTTCTACTTATTAACCGAACATTTGTTGCAAATGTCAGCTTCGAATAAGACATGAGTTAATCACTTTGAGAACTGAAACAATCGAATGAAGCTTGTATTGATATTGAGCTCAAAAGTTTCAGCAGAAAAAAAAATGCACGTGCCTGTACGTGCCACTTAAGTCACACGTGCGCTTTGGCGGAGTGAACATCTTTATCTTTACTGGTGGAAATGGAAGCCCTTTACAGGATGAAAATGATGCGGAAAGAATGCCCAGGCCCTAGTCAGTGTATATCGAGAAACCAATATTCAAGCATACTTTATTTCATTATTTATAGGTCCGTCTATTTATAGGTAGTGCTTGAAACCTTCATGGCAAGGTTTCAAGCACTGGTGACACCAATAGGAGGAAGGGGAAAAGCCAAAATAGCAGCTTTACGTTTATATGGCCTCGAATTAGCGAATGCACCCTATAGAAAGCTATAAAAATTTCAAAGAATCGTTCAAATAAGTCAGTGGATGTGAATTCTGTCAGCGCTGCAAACGACCCCAATGCCATTCAGTCATGGGTTCGACGCTGACTGGCAGTGGACTGTGCCATCACTCGGAAATGAGTTTGAGCGAGATCATCACCATCGCCTTAAGCTCGGCTTGCAAGATGGCTACGGTCGGTGGGGTGCCGGTCATTGTAGATGGTCATCCCGGCATCAGTCGGATGAAACGTCTCGCGAGGAGTCACGTATTGGAATGGAAATTTGAGCATGTGCGATGTGGGAGCGTGCCACATGTGCCAATCACACCGCAGCTGACAGGCGTTCAGTCCGATGACTGGGCCAACGTTACAGCAATCTCCAACGCCTTCGACAAATGGTTACCAGTACCCGTCGCGAGTTCATGATGGACGACCGACTGTTCGTGCGTCATCGCTCCCATCTTCGACCCCGCAGCGCGCCGGCCCCGGGTCGTCGCAGGCGACCGTTCCCCCCCCCCCCCCTATCTCCCTCTCTGCCGTCACCGCCGCAGCCAGCCCAGACGCCACCTGACACCGGTCCTGATCAGCTGACTGGGAAAATTACGCCCCGCGGCCGACCCGTCTGGCCGTTCCCTGGGCCCGTGCCCCGCAAAGGGCGTTGGTCAACGTCAACGTATGTATGTATGGCCCCTGACAAGACTACGCACGTCTGTCATTGGCACGGTTGCGGCTTTACGAGGCGACATATCTATGTTCACTGCTAGCATAAACATGTAGCAGTCATAACCCCGGAGCCACCAAGAAAAGTGCAAGCTACGTATAGCAGATAGCACAGGCATAGCCATTACATAGGCATTGCTTTGCAGTCCTTTTTCTTGAACACTGTTTTCTGGTCACAATGCAGTTCATTGTGTTCCACATTATTTTCTTTGACAAAACTGTGATCAGGGCTATGGAGTCAGTCAGTCATTGGAGTCAACAGTTCTGTCCAGAGTCTGAGGAGTTATTACGGAGCGAGCGAAGCGAGCGTAGTCGTTCCTTAGATTAAAGGAAGGGTGCCACCTTCCGAAATTTTTGTTCTATGAATCTATTTTACTTATTTGAATTTTTAGACGTGGTTAGCGCGTCCACAATATACAAAAAACCGAAACATTGCATTTAATACATTGGCCAAAAAAAAGATCGTTGCTTATATCACCACTACAACTCAAGGTCGTTTGATGTGGCAGCTAGGACGGCTGGCATATCCTGTTGTCATGGCAACATATCATTCTGCCATTTGCATTGATGGCGCAACTGAGACAAAAAGATGAACAAATAAAAAGGAAGAAGATAACATGATTTGAACTAAGTTGTAGGTAACCAAGTAGGTAACTGTTCGCCATATTTGCCAACAGTTAAAGAACATCAAATAAGTCGAGTAAAGGTTTTTCCTTTACAATGCTTAAGAGATCTATGGAACCCTTCACCCTTCATGCAACTTACTAGAAAAACTTCCCAATTAAAATTTTAAAACTTAAGTGTATACCATAAAGAAAAATATACCCTTTCAAAATGATAAAACATGCTTCAAAAGTATAACTTTTATACATACCTTTGCTGATTTCATGTTTTATAAAATACCCTTAACACGACGAGGAAATAGTGCTGAAGATTTTTGCCTGCCCGAATGCTGGCAGCAAAACCCGCAAATGATAACTTCACGTGCGGATTCAATGCTGACCGTCTCGAGCATAGGTAAGTGAAGCCGGTTTTTAGGTTCATGTGAGGCTAATCTTGTAAAAACTGCGTTGTGTCCAAAAGGTGGCACCCTTCCTTTAACGGAAAATTCTGAGTATGAGCGGCCGGCCGGCCGGCCGGCCGGCCGGCCGTGGTCACGCTTTTGCGAGGCTTATATCTCAGCAACCACTTGACCGATTTACACGCGGTAATTTTTGTAGGGTACCTTCATTCCTTCTACCAAGTATTGGACTATTCCTGATGCATGTAGGTGACCCCTTATGCACGTGCCACGTGCAAAACGAAGAGGTGTCCGTTTTGTAATTGTTGCAATATCTCGGTAACTACTTGGCCGATTGCGCTGAAAGTTGGCATGTAGGTAGGCATCCACTAGGCACTGCATATCCATGTGCCAGAGTTGGGGCGCTGCTGCACGTGAGCACGTGCAGGGGTCGTTTCCAGATCTCGAGAACGGCTCGACCGATTGCGCTCAAATTTGGTACACGGTTAGGGACCGGTTAGTAGGGTGCCGTGCACAAGTCAGTTGGGACCCATTTTGCACGTGCGCACGTGCAGGGTGCCGCTTCCAGATCTCGAGAACGGCTGGGCCGATTGTGCCCAAATTTGGCACATCGCTAGAGACCGGTTAGTAGGGTGCCGTGCACAAGTCAGTTGGAGGTACCCCCTCGCAATTTCGCACGTTTAAGGCCCACCCTCTCGCTCGCTCCGTTAGTCGCCCCAAAAGGCGTTATACTGGTGAGTATTTTTTTGTAGCCAGGGTCAGAGTTGGAGTCAGTCCCTGCGACACATCAAGCGATGACTCCAGTCTCCAGACCACATGGCTGTGGAGTCAGTTCCAGTTGGTTGGAGTTGACAGCCAGACTGGAAAACATCCATACACTACGCCGGACGCCCGTGAGACCCTCTTGCGCCGAAATTCGGCGCAACCGATTTTGCGCTGAAATTTCTGTGATTTGCGCCAAAAATTAGATGCCTATTTATGCGAAAATTAAGCCCTTTTTATATAAAGCACATGTGCACATCTACCGATCAAGGCTATATGAACCAGACAGAGTGTTCCGGGGCCTTGTATCATGTATGCTCTCCCATGTTTGAGCATCCGAATGAGTTTTTTCATTTCCACAGAAACCCAATACAATACCTCAATAGTCTTAGCGCACTCTAGCTTCATGCCGTGAACAAAGCTGGAGCCGTGAGTTCCGGGGCCACAAATTTGTGCCGATGTTAATATCGGCGGAGCAACATGTGCTCAGGCACATCACCCTCTTCTCGGCACACTACGCCACGGGGCACCGCTTGTATGGGCACTGCTGGCACGCCGCGGAGTGGAGACAGCCGATTCGGTGCCGTATTGGAGCGAGCGGCCCCAGTGGGCCGCCCTCATCTGGTGCACCGAAACGGCATCCTCTCGGTCCGCTCCGGGGATAGGGACTAGGGAGCGGCGACGTGCTCCCGAGGAGTGGCTTGAATAGTGATTCTGAGCAGTTGTTGCGCCATTGATGCGATGCCGCACAGTGAACCACCCTGGTCAGCGAGTGGGCGTTTGAGGGCAGGGCGGCCGCCTGTTTTGCCAGGTCGTCCGCGCTCTCATTCCCCTCAATACCGCAGTGGGCAGGAACCCACTGCAGTATTGCTTAACGACGCTTGGTGATGTTCAACAAGGTCTTCCATACCTATCTCCACGCCGAGGAGTGAGGCCTCACCTGGGCAGCCGCTTCTCCGCTGAGTTCGAGCGGCTCACCAGTTCGAGCATGCGACAACCAGGGCGGGGAGGTCTCGTCGCGAAACCTCTCCAGAGCCGCCTGCGGGGCAAATCTGCTGCTAGATTGACCAGAGTACCGCATAAATTCGGTGACCGTCTTTCGCCAAAAAATTATGCGACCGCCCTGCGCCAAAAAATTTGTCCGCCGCCATGCGCTGAATTCGGCGCATGCGAAGTTACGCCGGACGTGCGCTCAAATTTTCAGCGCAATCCCGCCACTACGCCAGACATATTCGGCATAATGTGTATTATTTCCAGTCTGGGTTGACAGTTCAGCCCAGAATCTTACTTACTTATTACTTATACTTATAAAGTTCGGAATTTTGAAAGGCCACTTGGCCTCAAGGATCCGGTCCTATCGAGCTCCTTACTGACTCAGTGTCCTGACTCAGTCGTTAAGGTGAGTTGTGTGTTTCAAATGTGCCCAGTGTTTGTCCAGTCTGGCTTTGAAGGCGTTTAGGCTGGGGGCATCGACAACTGATGGCGGGAGTCCGTTCCAATCGTTGATGACTCGGACGGAGAAGACATTTCGACGCACTCGGGATACGGCCCTCGGTTTCGACAGCTTCCATTGGTGTCCGCGGGTGTTGCCTGTCGCTGCCGCCGCAAAGAATCTCTCTGCCTCGAGGTCAATCCCCTGTCTGAGCACCTGGTAGACAGTTATCATGTCGCCCCGGCGTCGGCGATGGTATAGAGACGGCAGGTCGAGAATCCGGAGCCTCTCCTCGTATGGCTGATTTCGGATGGCGGCAACCAGCTTCGTAGCTCTCCTCTGGACCTTTTCAACGCGCCTCTGGTCCTCCCGATTGAAAGGTCCCCAGATGGAGTTCGCGTATTCCAGGTGAGGTCGCACCATCGTTCGGAACAGCAGAGGCAGAGTGTTCTCGTCTAGAAGGGCGAAGCTTCGCCGGATCACGGACAGGATGCGCGATGCTTTCGAAATCGCCGCGGCTGCCTGCTCACGGAACTTGAGTTGGTGGTCGACGTGGATTCCGAGGTCCTTCTCCACCGAGGTCTGGTCCAGCTGCGTGTCGCCCATGTGGTAGACGTAGTTTCCATTGTGGGAGCCCAGATGCAGTGACTTGCACTTTGTTCGGTTGAAGGGCAGCTGCCAGCGTTCCGACCATTCAACGAGTGTATCTAGGTCAGCTTGGAGGGTGAGAACGTCTGATGCCCGGCTGACACTCCTGTAAATTTTCGTGTCGTCTGCGAACATCTTGATTGAGGACGCGACTTCACCGGGCAGATCGTTGACGTACACGACAAATAGCAGCGGCCCCAAGACAGTTCCCTGTGGCACCCCGCTGGTCACAGCGGCCCATTCCGACCTTGAGTTGTTCACCCGAACCCTCTGTTGCCTCCCCGTGAGGAACGCCTGCACCCAGTTCAGGAGCTTGCCATCAACGCCGCAGGCCCGCAGCTTCAGAAGCAGGCGCTGGTGTGGAACAGAGTTAAAGGCTTTGCTGAAGTCGAGGTAGATGGCATCGATTGCCTCACCTCTTTCTAGTCCACTGGTCCACTCCTCGAGGGTCTCAAGCAGTTGGGTACAACAGGATCTCCTGGGTCTGAATCCGTGCTGCGCGCCACTTAACTGCCCCGTCCGGGTGAGATGCTCCATCAGCTGGTCGCGAATCAGTGATTCCAGCACTTTACAGGGGACTGATGTGAGGGTGACCGGTCTGTAGTTAAGGGGACACGTCCTGAGGCCCTTTTTGAAGATTGGGACGATCTCGTCCACGCGCCAGTCCCTTGGGAGGTGGCTCGAGTCCACGGAGGAACGAAACAGCCGCGTCCATGTCTCCGCCATCGCTTCAGCCGTCTCTCGGAGAACCCTGGGGTGTAGTCCGTCTGGGCCCGGAGCACTGTCCACGTTGAGTTTGAGGAGCTTCCGCTTCACCGATGCAGAGCTGATGTCCACGTCTTCCAGACGGGGGCCCCCATAGGAGGCAGTCACCGTGGGCAAGACAGTTGACTCAGTGGTGAAAACACTCTGGAAACAATGGTTGAGCAGGTTCGCTTTCTCGCTGTCTTTCCGTGCCATCGTCCCATCGTCGTTTTTGAGGTCTTCAACTCTTATTTTGGTGCGCAATCGTGAGCCAGTGTAACGCCAGAATCCCTTGGGGTTTTCTCGGATATCTAAGACAAGCCTCTTCTCAAAATCTGCTCTGAGGTTTCGGGTAAGGGTGCGGAGCTTATTCCGAGCGCGGGTGAAGCGTGCATAGTCCAGTGGGTCTCTTGTGCGCACATACTGGAACCACATAGCGCGCTTGTGTTTCTTGAGCCGCAGGGCCTCCTGGTTAACATACAGGCTCTTGTTCGTTGACCTTGGTTTGGCAAGGGGTATGCAATTGGATGCCAGAGACAGAAGCGTGTCTTTGATGACATTGTACAATACTTCGGTCTCGAGTTCTGTCGTGGGTGCCCAGTTAATTGAAGACAGTCGAGCATTCATGAGACGATAGTTCCCTTTGTTCAGGTTGTAACGAGGTTCAGCTGGTTCTACTACTTCCGAGTAGCAGTTCAGCTTGAATTTGAGGACAACATGGTCGCTTGATCCTAGTCCAGGGAGGGACTGTAGGCCTTGGATCATCCCCTCCTCATTTGACAGAACCAGGTCCAATGTGTGTGGTGTTTCACCCAGTCTAAACCTCGTTGGTTGAGTGACATGTTGGTGCAGGAAGCAGTCATTCACTATGTCAACAAAGTTGTGGGAGCAATGTGCAGGTGAGGCAGTGGAAGCGCCAAGGTCCCAGTCAATTTGTGGCAAGTTAAAATCACCGGTTATGACTACATGCGAGTGAGAAGACCTGCATGCTGTCTTTAGCAGTTCACCAATCTCTACAACATCTTGCTCTGCCGTTCCAGAAGGACTGCGGTAAATGCACCCTAGCAGTAGGCTGTCCTGGCCATACAAAGGCATCTCAATCCAGAGCTGGTCCTTGGGGGATGACACGTTGAAGGTGACCTCTGACATGCAGATTTGTCCTCGCATAGATACATATCCCTCTCTGACCACTGTTGCCAAGGTTACATGCAGAGGGGTCAAAGTTCACATACATGTTGTAGCCTGGGATAGTTAAGAGAGATGGAGAGATAGGGTGGAGCTGGGCTTTCGGTATTACCTCATTAACTAACATGAAGTCGGGCTCATTACCTGCAATGAGCATGCAAAGATCGTCTCTTTTACTAATGAATTGATCAGCGTTTGTATAAAGCACCTTAAAACCTGTTGCATTCTTCGCTGTGCTAGACTGTCAATACTGCCTCACCGCATCCGGTGGGACACCGTCTCCCCGCTGCAGCTGACTAACGCTTTTCTGCTGGGGATCAGATGTTCTTGCATGGGCAGCCGACTGGCTCCCACTGGCTTGAATTTGCTGCCGAGCTGGAGCTGCTGTCAGGTTTTCATCTTCATTTCTGGTCCGTTTCACAATGCGACCTCGCTTAATGATGAGGTTTCCCTCCCCTGCATCCGTGCGTCTTCTCAGTTCTTCCCTCAGCTTCCTGCCTTCTTCACGTTCTTTCCAAGTAAGGTCTGGAGTGATGTACACATTTTGCCATCTCTCTGTTGACCTGAGCTGTGGGGCCATCTTCAGCACTTCTATCTTAACTTCAGCATTCTCCAGACCAACTATCATCAGTCTTGGCCTCTCCTGACCGACCTTTCCAACTCTGTAAGCCTTTGTCACATTAATATTGAGTCTCAGCCCTTCCTTGATGATCTCCTTAAATGTGGCTTTATCCTGCTCCACTCTCTCAGAGAAGCTCTCACCTTGAGGCTCAGGGATGTTGTGTACAACAACGTTCAGCTTTCGCTTTTCCTTATCCAGGAAGTTGTCGAAGACTCCCGCTATGGCTGTCTCAGTATGACGGCCTCCCTGGTCTTTATCACGGAGAGGGATTGCTTCGATCTTCCTTGCAACCTCTTGCATGACATCACAACTTCCTTTGACAGTTTCAGCATATGACTTCTTGTCATCTTGAATTTTCTTCAGAGCAACATCAAGCATCCTCTCCTGGTTTTCGATCAGATTGGCATGGGCCCGCATTACTTTCTCCACTTTTACTATCCTTTGTTCCATGTTCTCCTTCAGACTGGCTGATCCTTTTTCTACACTCACCTGGATCCGGTTGTTGGATTGGCAGGGTTGGCAAAGTTGCCGCTGATTGGTGTCTCCAGACACTGAGAAATTTTGTACTCAGTACTCATTACTGGAAAATAATGATTATTTTGTTCTCACTTTTCAGGAAATCTACAAGACATCACCAATGAAAACAGCAGTAATACCTAATATAAAGAACAAAGAAAAGAAGCCTTAGCACCGATATGAAGAGTAATAGGATTTACCGTTCCTTGATATTTCATTTTTTGAGCGGTATGATGCTGAAGTGTGAATGCATTGTAATGAGTGGTGACTGGTGACTCTGACTTGTGAAATGTTAATTGAAATCAAATACAAATATATTCATAACTGGAAGCTACGTTGCATGAATAAAGAGGTTTTAAATGGTCATAAAAGTAATCACTCAGTATGGCGTAGGTACCAGCCAAATAATCCATGAATTATAATTGGTAGGTAGGAACCTCAATCTGAATCACAAATGAGCAATGGCAGACGATATCTAAGTTAGATAAAATCACCAGTAGTACCAGCCACTGAATTAGTAGGTTAAAACAAGAATAAGTATTAGCAACCATCAAAACTTACCAAAAGTAAAAACTTGCAATCACTAGCATTAGACGGAGCCTACCACACACTATAAAATTACCATTACCACGCGTCCACAAAACTTTCGAGACAAATACCTAAGATCTGCGTCGTAAATGCCTTGGTGAGATTTCGCCTAGTTGGCAAAATTGACGTTCTTGGGGTCGGAGCCTAAAACCGAGCAATTTTGAGAGTTCATCTTATTCAACAAATTATGAATGTTTAGACAGTAACATGTAACAAAATTGTCAAAAATCAAATCTTCAAAGCCCTAACTAATCATCTTTGGCATTTTATACCCTTTGAAAAAGAAATTGTAGCAAAATTTTCGGTTTTAAAATATCTATTTTTTCACGGTCACAACTTATTCAAACTCCAAAAAAATTTTGAAAACGAAATTAGTTTTTTTTATTTTTTTTACTGAAATTCAAAGCAAATTCTTTGTAGATTTAGCACACGGCGTTTTGATGTCATTGTATGCATGGTTGATGAGAAAACGTATACTGAGATGGGATCTTCAAATATTTTTGCGCCTCTCCAAATGAAGTCCTTAATTTAGCAGCCGCATCTAGCTTGTATCAGGGCATGAGCCCGCGACCGCCAGGGAAAGAGCGAGGCGAGTACAAGTAAAGGGAGAGGACAGAGGGTGGGGAGCCTGAGGCTCGGCCCGAGGCCAAAGCCCGAGGATATGGAAGCATGGAAGCGACGCAAACAAGCCGGCGCCGGGGGAGGGACACCCCCGCCAGCGAGGGTTCTTTGTCTTGCTGCCGGCGTCGCTCGACGATCATTGCTGAGTGATTTGTTCATTGTTGTAAGTACCTAACTTACCTTGCAGTATGTAGGATATAGGTACCTACGATTTATGAAATCGAAAAGTTGCAATCTCATCCAGTTCGGGTTGGTGTGCAATGTGCTTACATGTAAACCTCGCGACCTGAGAAGGCTAGGATTTGCATGATTTTTAATTCTGACATGTCTTTGTGTTTGTTGTCTGTAATGGTGAACACAGAACGGACATCGGCATCATGATCCATGGGCATCGTTTTCTATAGGCTTGGTAGGGCGCCAGTGCTACCAATAACAATAATTTCAGAATTTTAACATTGACATTAATCTTATGACAGTGCATGGCAATTGGCAAGAATGGCTTTGCTAGACGCTATCCTAAAATTAATAATTAATCTTGCGTACAAATTTGAAAAGTGATGTGATGCCCATGCCATGCTATCTAGTATCTTTGTGTTACTTTATGCCAGACTTACCAAACCAAAACATTCAGGACCACAACCAGTGCTCTTACGCCCTCCCACCCACCCTGTGTTTATAGGGCTACAGATGCAGGGCAAGGTGGCAGCCCAACAACCTCAGCATCAGCAGTAATGAGTCAAAACGTAAGTTTGTTTCCATGATTCTGATAAGCATTATTGACTTTTATGAATGCTATTAGACATTTCCATAGCAAAATGAAATACAAATATGTGGGTCTCAAATTTTTTTCCTCTTTGGATGTCCGGAATTGTATGTTCTCAATTTCTTGGTGTTTTTGTTTATCCAGATAGACTACTGGATCAAGTGTCATTGTTTGTGTTGTGAAAATCAGTAGGTACCTACCTTTTGGTGCTGCTTTTGTAGACGATAATGAAATAGGTACCACTGGGCACCACTCGGTATGAAATTGAGGTGCACTTAATGCTTTTATCAGTTTTATGTGAAATTTGAAAGTTGTTTAGTCTCACATAAATAAGATTTTACTTCACTTTTCCCTTGCAGAGAATCCCATGTGAAATCATCATTGAGTTGTAAGTGATTGCATGTGATGGTAATGATGCCATGATAATTGGGCTTTTTATGATGGTTGGTGGCAGGTTGACATTTGACAGCTGGTGTCAGGTTTGTGTTTCTACTTTATAGCTGGGCTGCAAACATTTATTTGATGCATGTGCTTACTCACTCCTTAAAGTGACCATCCCACCTTAACATAAGATTTGAGTTGAGACAGTGTTTCAAAATTTGTTGATTTGGGTGGGAAGCAACATCCAAATGAAAATTATTTTGCACTCTCACCTACAGTTTTTAAGAACAATTTTGCACTCTCAATTAAACAGAAAAAAGTATTTGCGTGGATGGTCGCTGTTTATCCTGCATTAACACATTTGTATAGAAATGAATGTTATCAATATTAATTATTTGTTCATTCTTTTTGGGCCTATCTGACCAGCGGTTTTCCACCCTCATCCCCGTTTTTTTTAGAGGAATTTCTAACTTCCTATCCCTTTAAATATTTTGATATGAAAACTAGCTTTAACCCTCGCCCGCACATGCCATTTTCCCATCCTAGAACGCACATGGGGGGGTGTGGTTGCCACCCCCCCCTCCCGCGCCATTTCGTTCCTGTTGGAGATAGAGCTTCACGGTAAAGATCAAAAAGATTCTTTGGGAAGAGACGAATCCAATGATACCCAGTTTTACCTTCTCAGGTCAGTCATTGACCTTCCAGGTCAGGTCAAACTAAAAAATGTTGCTGTTTTGGGTCACCGTTGGATATCAAGTGCGCTGCTTATCAAATACCGATGACGATGCTGTTTTCTGGTGCCAGGCCAGCTAGAACCTCTTTGTCACACTATCCGACCAGGTTTTTGCTGCTGAGGTCATTTCAGGTCAAGTTAGGTCAAGGTCAATTATATGTGTTGTATGTCTGTGTGTGTCTGTGTGTATACTGATGTGTGCACCGATTGTTTAGGTGTCCATATTACATGAGATCATGAAATGAGAAGCTTTTACCAAAAATACAGTCAAAGAAACTTAACAAAAGTAAATTCAGCTTGCCTAAAACGCAATATTCTTAGATGACCTAGGTTGACCTTGACCCTGACCTTGACATCTGACATCGTCGAACAACATGTTTCATGATAGGTGGGAGGTAAGACTGGCAAAAAAGGCCGAAATCAAGGTGTCAAAAGCTCACAAGACCCATAGCCAACGCAAGATATTGGGTATTTGTCATTTGGGTCATGACATGACCTGAAGAACAAGGTCATATCTCCGAAACCAAAAACCACAGAAACTTGAAATTTTCAGTGGACATCAAGAAAGGATAGGGGAGCAGCTACAGGCTTCTAGCTCTAAAAATGTTGAGTGCAGAGCAGAAAAACTACCTGGGGGGGGGGGGGGTGGCAACCCCCCATGTGCGGGCGAGGGTTAAGGGGCATTGTTGTGGTTCTCTGCTTATTCGACGCTGAGCAGAGGTTGTTGAGTAGACACCACCCCTGCAGTGCCCTGCCCCCCCCCCCCCCACCACCAAACCTTTACGCAGTTGGTTGACCCCCCCCCCCCCCATTAGGTGTATATAAAACATTAGTGGATAAGGGGTAAGTGTTAACTTTCTTTTGCAGTAAAACAAAGTACTTTTTCTTTTCAGGTGCATGACGATGAACGTCCGAGACCTGTCGTCAAGAGTAAGGCTAGTAGGAAGTCTTCTGAACGAATACGGTTCGCTACACGCTCACATGTTAAAGGAACAGTAACATGTCATTTATGCCCTAAGTCAATTTCAACAAAGAATTTCCCACGTCATGTGAAATCGAAACATAGAGAAGCTTACTTAGATGCTATGAGAAAAAATCCCCGTGGTGTTACTGGCTATCTCATAGAGAAGGCTATTGTAAAATCTCGTTCTACAAGGGAAAACGATGACAATGAGCCAGTCACTGTCATTATCACTGACAACGAGCCTGACATTACTGCCAATGCCGAAACACCGTTGGGACAGGGTGTGACACTGAGAGAGACTCCGTTCAATCATCATACCACGAGCACCCATCTCCGGATCGAATTAATCAAGTCTGTGATAATTATCCCGGCCGCACGAGCCCCCCCGTAACTGTGACAGATACCACACAAGAACGGGACACAGCGCAGAGCACGTCGACACCGACCGTACGGCTGCAGCAGGCTGAGTGTATAAGTGAAGGTGGTGCTCAGCAGCCAGGTGTCATGGGTGACGATTTGGTTGAATCCCAGATGTTACGAGACATACTGTGTGAAATTCGTATGCTATCTAGGAAAATCGATAGTCACGACTCTGAATTTGTTTCGCGCGCCTCTCTCAGGAAAGAGATGACTGAGCTTGAGAAAAAAATTTCTCCAGGAGCAGCAAAGGCACGAAGTGCTGACACTGCCAAACAGTTTCCATGGCTTCTCACTCGGGGTACAGGCTCAGAGGAATTAGGATTTTGTTCAACGTGCATTGCTAATAAGGCAACTGTTTCGGCCATGCGAGGCCAGCATAAAGCACTGCGTTGGACAACGGAAGGCGTTTCGCTAAAAAAGAATAGACTTGAAATTATCGCTAGGCATGCAGCCACTGCTGTTCATAAGGCATGCATGCAGGTGCCTGAAGAGCGTGACAGAATACAAAGCCTGTTTGGTTTACAGTGCGAGAAGCATAAACGGCTAGATGATAATCTGACAAGGGACATGCTGATGGCTGCATATCATAACCTGCTATTGGGGCATTCTTATGCTGCATTTGAGTCACTTATGAATAGATTGTTCTCAAATATGATGTCTACAAAAGAAACATTCTCACACATTGATTGGAACACAAGTCGTAAGGCTGCTGCCTCTGCAATAGACGTTATTACGGAGCGAGCGAAGCGAGCGTAGTCTTTCCTTAGATTAACGGAAATTTCTGAGTATGAGCGGCCGGCCGGCCGGCCGGCCGGCCGGCCGGCCGTGGTCACGCTTTTGCGAGGCTTATATCTCAGCAACCACTTGACCGATTTACATGCGGTAATTTTTATAGGGTAGCTTCATTCCTTCTACCAAGTATTGCACTATTCCCGATGCATGTGGGTGACCCCTTATGCACGTGCCACGTGCAAAACGAAGAGGTGTCACTTTTGTAATTGTTGCAATATCTCGGTAACTACTTGGCCGATTGCGCTGAAAGTTGGCATGTAGGTAGGCACCCACTAGGCACTGCATATCCATGTGCCAGAGTTGGGGTGCTGCTGCACGTGCGCACGTGCAGGGGTCGTTTCCAGATCTCGAGAACGGCTGGACCGATTGCGCTCAAATTTGGTGCACGGTTAGGGACCAGTTAGTAGGGTGCCGTGCACAAGTCAGTTGGGACGCATTTTGCACGTGCGCACGTGCAGGGTGCCGCTTCCAGATCTCGAGAACGGCTGGGCCGATTGTGCTCAAATTTGGCACATCGCTAGAGACCGGTTAGTAAGGTGCCGTGCACAAGTCAGTTGGAGGTACCCCCTCGAAAGTTCGCACGTGCAAGGCCCACCCTCTCGCTCGCTCCGTTAGTCGCCCCAAAAGGCGTTATACTGGTATATGAAGTGCTTCGAAAGTCACATTGCAGTTTTTTAAAATCTGTAAATCCGACAACAGGACGTCTAAGACACTTCCACATTAGTGCTGACAAAGTCACGGCTGAAAGAACGTCAAGACAGGTAGTTAATATAAGGTTTATTGACGTGGATGGTGCTCCCAAGGTAACAAACTTGTCAGTCGATGTTATCAGAAATAGGGCTTCGGAGGCTGACGCAGCGGAAGGTGTCACGCACGAGTCGGACGCTGTTGGCTGTCTAGAACACATATGTGATGTCCTGACAAAATCAGTCCTAGATCTTTCGCCTCGGAGTGTCGGTACAATGTGCTTCTCCATGAGCTCTGATAAAGAAGCTGTTTATGCAGGACAACAGTCCGGTGTAGCGGTAAGATGGCGTGAAAGATTCAATAACAACGCATTTCTGCATTTGCTTGACAGAGCCCATAAGGTAGAATTATGGACTGACAGTGTTTTTAGAAAAGACGAATTTCAGTGGGCAAGAGTCTTCATCAGATCAAATGTTGATAAAGTGGTAGGGGCAATTAATCGGTCATCAAAACTTATGCGATTGGCTCGAAGGATCGATCCCACATTTACTGTTCTCTATAGAAATGTTGACACGAGATTTATTGAGTACACTGTACTAGCGATTAATTCAATTATCAAACAGTATGGGAATGTAGTTATGACGATAGAGAATGATGGGCGCCGTGATAACGATCCAGATAAACTTCAAGCCCTAGATGTCTTGTGCGATATCGATTTCATTCCTACCGCCCTGGTGCTGTTATATGTCTTAGATATTGTCAAGAAAGTCAGTAAAGCTGCACAGAAAGCTACTTATTCTTTGTGGGATGATCGTAAAGCGATAGATGCGTGTCGTCTTGCTCTCCAAGAAGCTTGCGACGGCAAATCCAATCCTCTGATACGGAAACACGGTAAAGAGTTCCGTAAAGGACGGTTCAACGGATTCGACTTCGAAAACGTGAGCTTATTAGTCACTTCTCATAAACGGAGTACTAGAATCGGTAGCAGTTACCATTCAACACTCAAAGACGCCCTCAAACGAGCTATGGAAAGGCAGGCTCAGCTAGCCCAAGCTCTTCTTGATGAACTTGACGCCTTTTTGGACGTTACAGAGGTTGAAGATAAAATGATGAAAATTTTCGATATTCCCACATTTCCTTTGCACGACAAGTTGGCTTTGAAACAATTCAGGAATAAGGAGCTTCGCGAAGTAGTCAAGTTCTTCTGTACTCACAGTAACATACGTTTTCCAGGGAAACATAGTTCCATGTGCCGGCACGAAAAAGAATGCAGGTGCGTTGAAGACCAGTATATCGTTTTTAAGAACCGCGTATCTGGTCAAATTCAGTTACGTGCTGAATGGTATGCAGACGACAATGGTGTAAAGATATTGTCGGTCGGATTCATTCTACATGATTTTCTAAGGCCCTCGAGTCAGCTGCACGTCAGTATTCCAGATGTTATTGAATTGATGGAAATAGCAGTGTTGCTATGTCGATCACAGTCTGATACGGAAAGAACAGGTAAATTAGTCAAGGATCTTTCGGAAAACAGATTCGGTGGCAAGTTTAATGAACTGAAACCGCTGGAGAAGGACAGGTGTGCTAAAGAAGTTTACATCCGTGAGCTAGGACTTGAATTACATGATCTACCAATTGATGCCATTAAAGAGGAGTGGTCAAAGTTTCATTATGGTGTACTTAAAAAACGAGGCAAGAAAACCCCTGCTTACCTTCGTAAGCATCAACCATCGAAAGTGAAATTTATGACATCTTACCATTTGGACCAACAGCCCAGAGAAGCAGGTACCACGTCAGATGATGTTACGCAAGAGGATCGTAGCGTGGGCTCCCCCGTGCTGACATCAGATAACAATGAAGGTCTTGCGGGTGATAGTACAGTGAACACAGATTCGAATCTCCGTACAGATGTTGTCCACGCTTCTAGTGATGTACACGCTCATAGTTCTTCAGGTGAAGATCATATGTCGCAGAGCATTGGTGAAACTGCCTCTGAACATGCTGATGTTGCGTCAGATGATAATGCTATGGAAGTTGATGATTTTGTTCAGGCTCGAGCGCAAACTGACAAAGAGGTGTCATTTGAACAAAGTGAACCACAGCAACTACGATCTCAACGACAGGTAGATGTTAATGACTCAGATAACGACCCAGATGATTTAGATTCGCCAATTGCATCTGGGCATTCAGTGGAACTAGCAGCAGTGACAAAGTGGAAGCAGAGTTCGATCCTCACGTTTATAAAAAGCAAGCAGAACGTTTCTAAACCCCCGAAAGAGCCTGAAGCTGCCAAATCACCACTGATTGATTTAAGGCATGAGAAGGAGCACAACGAAATAGAGCTTCGTGATAAGCGCAATGAAAGTGGACGTAGTGTTGGATCACCGACTTCCCAGGCCCGGCCATCGGAAATGTTTGCTGTTGAAGACGACACACGTTTTTCCGAGATGAGTACTACTAATATGTCTCCAGGTGGCGATGACAATGATAATGCTGAACAGTATTCCTTTTCGGATGCCGTTCTTTTTCATGCGCAACAAACTCCCAGGGGAATGATCAACCGCCGTAACGACTGCTATCTTATAACTGTTCTCCAAATTCTTCCTTTGTTGAGGATAAAAAGAGGTGGCTCGGGCCATGATCATTATGCAAATTTATTGATAAACAATTTGCGTGATTGCTATAATTCCGAAATATGTTCCGATCCAGGAACCATCAAGGGTATCCTTGCAAAAAAGTTTGAGATATTCCATAATGACGAACAACAGGACTCGTCGGAGGCGCTAGAATGCATTTTTAAGGTATTCCTAGAAGGCGGAATGAATATCGACAGCGCTAGAATAGATACAACAACAACATTGAAGTGCAGACATTGCTCATACTCATCAGACAAACATGTAAATCAGCATCAGTTACATCTTTGGTGCAATAAAAGAAGTACCGTGTATGAATGTTTGAGTGATTACTGCTCAGCAACAATTTTAGACGACTTCAGTTGTGGCAACGATGAATGTTCTGGGCGTGGAGGGGCACACACGACATCCATCTCTTGTGAGCCTGAAGTCATGGTACTGAATATGCAACGTCCGGATTATGACAGGCGTCAAAAAATTGCACTTGATTGTCCTCTAGAGGGACTTTGTATACCAGGCGGAAATAAAGCTTATCATTTGGTAGGTGCCATATTACATTGGGGAACGAGGGAGCATGGACATTACCAATGCCTGATAAGAAGAGGCGAGTTTTTTTTCAAATGTGATGACGAAAAAGTGAGCAATGTTAATCAAGAAACAGTTAAGGAACTACTTTCTTATAACGCATGCATCCTAATCTATCGTATGATGCAGTCTTGGCGCTGACAGGAAGTGCAAACATACCTCCTAGCAGTGACATATTACCGGTATTTGTCATTCGGAATCCGAGTCAGCAGAAATGGCCGTTACTGTCAAGTAACTACATCCGGATCGGACGTTAGTACTTACGACTGCATTTTTCTACAATACCCATGACGTATTATCGTCTGGCGGGTGTAGAATACATCGGGATCAGACGTGAATAATAATGACAGCTTCAGTGTCTACAATACCCATGACGTATAATCGTCTGGCGGGCGTAGACTACGTCTGGATCAGACGTGAATAATCATGACAGCTTCAGTGTCTACAATACCCATGACGTATAATCGTCTGGCGGGCGTAGACTACGTCTGGATCAGACGTGAATAATCATGACAGCTTCAGTGTCTACAATACCCATGACGTATAATCGTCTGGCGGGCGTAGAATACATCGGGATCGGACGTGAATAATCATAACAGCTTCAGTATCCAGTTCCACAATACCCATGACGTATAATCGTCTTGCGGGCGTAGACTACGTCTGGATCAGACGTGAATAATCATGACAGTTTCAGTATCTACAATACCCATGACGTATTATCGTCTTGCGGGCGTAGAATACATCCGAATAAGATGTGCATTGTCATACTCGTGTGTGTGTCTTGTTTGTGTGTGTGTTGTGTACATGCTGGTGTTGTATGCTGGAAAGGGCGGTGGCAGATTGGAGGAGGGCATGTGAGTGATGCATGCAGGTGCGTTACTGTACTTCACTTGTTAGGGTCATGATGCTGTGTCACTTTCAGCATGTCTGCCTGTTCGTGTGAATGTGTGTGGCGTAATGTGTTACCCTTGTTCACTGCATTGGTCATTGTTCATTCGTATTGTCCGTCTTTTGGACGGGCTCTAGACGTAGCTTTTGCGTTAATTTTTTTTTTTTAGTAACGGTGCAGCAAATGGGCATCAATAATTTCTCTACGGAATAAGAATAAGCTGCGTCTAGTGCGGGCAGCGTGGTACATGAATGTATCTCTTGGAGCAACCTCCACAGATATACCGCTTTCATCGCCCTTGATAGGTACATTCATGTATCATTCCATCCGGCTCCTCGCGCCGCTGCCTGGGGTGGCTGATTTTGCCCGCCACGCTGAGAGATGGAAACATGTGAGGAAACGTTTTTGATGTGCCTCAATCCGCCGACATCTCCCCTTCAACGGCTAAAAAATAACAAATGCGATAAGTATGATCTATGACTGACTCTACTGCACTTGGCGAAGAATACTGAGTAAAACCTTAACCATGTGCTATGGTATGATTATCGATTCCCTCATCCCAATGTAGCATGAACCTTAACACCAGACCCGATATTCCTCGACGTGTTTCTAACTGATTATTTTCCAGAGGTTTCAACCTTTGTGTCTTGTTTTGACGTTTCCAGGACGGGGGGCGGCCTCGGGATCGGTCGCTGGTTCTGCGTACCGGCAGAGAGCCCTACCGGAGCCGGCGCGGAGGCCACCGGCCAACACGGCAGCCGGCGCTGTGCGCGGAGGTGCGGGTGGCCGTGTTTGGTAACTCACACGCCATCCGCGCCTTCGTGCACCCGATCGCCGAGGACGCTTCCCGGCACATCGGGCGGCACCGTCTCGACGTCAAGTGGGTGCGGCCGGACGGCGGCACGATCGGTGGCCTCGGTGGCGGCTCCAGCGAGGACTGGCGTCGTCTGGACGCCGCCACCCATGCTCTGGACGGGGTCTGGCCCTCCTTCGCAGTCATCTGCGTTGGCGGGCCGGCCCTCGTCCCGAGGCGGGGTGACCGCGTCCAGGGAGCACCAGTGCCTCTGCTCGAGGACGCCGCCGGGGCCGCCGCTCGCGTCGTCTCCGGCATGGAGCACTGGCTCAGCACCCTGGAGCTGGTGATCCCAGGCACCCGCGCCGTCATCCTAAGCGTCCTGCCGGAGAGGGACCTGTCGGCGGAGGCCCTGGACATGTTCCGGGGCCTCAGCCTGACCCTCTGGCAGGTCGCCAGGCAGCGCGGGGCAGCCTTCCTGGACGTCGAGGCGGTCCTGCGCCGGGATGTCGCCGGCATGGCTCCAAGCTCCGCCACCGCCACCCCGGACCCGGCCGTGCTCCAGGGTGTCACGCCCGGCCACGCCTCCTCCCGCCCCGCCACCGACGACACGGCCCCGGGGCGCGGCACCAGCCGAGCGGCCCTCCAAGCCGCCATAGGCCACCTACAGCTGGTGAGTGTCGAAGAAGTGATGAAGTCTCAGTCATTTATGCATTGTGAATTAAAAAAGAAAGGAATATAATGTACCGAATATGTGCAGTGCAATGTCACACAAATTTGAAAAAAAACCGGAATAGATGAAATGTATGAAATGTATGCATGAAATGTATTTATGTATGTATGAAATGTAATTTATGTAAATGTATGTATGCCATGAAATGTATGTGCTTGTCGTACTTATCAGTAAGCTTGCTGACAATGTTCAATATTTTCCACTTACCATAACATATTTAAGTTTTGATTTAGCACTGTTTATGTGGGCGGTGGGCCGCAAATTAACGTAGTGGGATATTGCTTTTGACTTTTCCATGAGTGCATAAAGTTTCTGTATTCTGCAAGTTAAAAACCAACCCTGTTCTGTCATCTACACCAGGAGGCTGAGGAGGGCCTGCTACCCAACCGGCTACTCACGGCCTCGCGGGCCGTGGCGTCCGTCGCCACCGAGGTCCTGGAGGAGGCGGAGAGGGCGGCGAGGGAGGTGGCAGCGTGCCGAGCTGCCCTCGCCGAGGCCCAGCGCGCGCCGGTCCCGGACGTCGCCTGGGCCACGGGGTGGGTTCCCGGACGCCCGCCGCCGCCGGACGCCAACGCCGCTCCACCGGTCTCGGCGTTGTATGATGATGACGGCGTCCACCTGACGCCGTCAGCATACAGCGCCATCAGGCGCGAGCTGGTGAGGCTGTGCCTCACCAGCGAGTAGGCCAGCGCAGTGCTGGCCTGTAGCCACGTGTCAAGTGTTTAGCTTTATGTTTATTTAATCTTTCTCTAGCTTTATGTAGTCCAGATATGGTCCATTCTGCTGATATCAGGGATTAGAGATGTCAATCAGATACCAATTTTTTGGTATAACGATACCAACCGATACCGACTTGGTATTTGGTATTTCAATCCAAATGTGTTTGGTATTTTTGTTTGTATCATGGATCCTCGCTAATGTGAAAGGGGCTGTGAATTTGGTTAAAAGGTTGTATTTCCATCATATTTCCTAGTTGGTTCGGTCTCAGTATTTTCCTACGGTTTTGGTTGGTATTTGGTTTGGTATCGGTATTCAGATTTTCTGTAACTGACATCACTATCAGGGATACCTTCTAGAACAGATGGTCTTCATGCTAGTCCTTGGTTCCTTATGACAAGTACAAATCATATGAGGCGAAGGCTGTGATGAGTAGTTGATGTTCGTCATATTTTCTCCAGGAGCGTAGGTAAACATATTTCTGCTCAGGCGTATTAATTTGGGATCTAAGTAGTTTCTCCTGCGTTTTCTTTTTTATAATCATAACGTGATCTTCTAATGTCGTGTTATGGGCGCCGATGACCACTGCAGTCCGGACGCCCAAAAACCTCAAACCATCGCCGTCATCATCATCATCATCATCATCATGGCTTCTTATTCTCAGTGGCATTTATGATGGGACCTTTCGTTCAGCTGATGGCTGACCGCCCGGTGACGACCGTTTGTGTAGTGTTGTGCGACTTTGTGAGCCGGCGGTGGCTGTTTTTTATGGTGTAAAGGTTGAAACAGACTCTCCGCAGTCAGGAAATCGCATGCGAGATCCTATTCAAATGCATTAAATCACGCTCGCATCAATCGTACGCACCTCCCGCATACGAATGATGCGGGAAGGATTTTAATGCATTTGAATAGGCTCTCGCGTGCGATTTCCTGACTGCGGAAAGAGTCTGTTTCAGCTTTTATTGAGCTTAGCTGCCCGACGGCGACCGTTTTTGTAGTAGGTACACTGTGGCTGGCTGCCCGATGGCGACCTTTTTTGCTAATAAAGATAAAAAAGAGTTCGTGTCTCAGTATATATTATTATTCGCAATATATACCAGCAGAAGCAACGCAAAGAAGCAATGATTGAAACACGGATCCATCAGGGTACGACGCGATCGTGAGCACTGGCGCAGCGCTGCCTCGCGACTGGACGGCAGCTATCTTATGTCGGCCATAGTTACATAAATCAACCATAGAGTATTACGAAAACTCGGCGTTCGTTGATTAGCTGGATTAAATGTTATAAAGGGTCGTCTTGGTCAGAAGTCCGCATTCGTGGCTCTCAGTCTCTTCTCTTGTTTTCCTGGCTAGATGGCGCTGGTCGGCAGTCTCGTGAGGAATAGTATAGATGTCGCCCGAAGTCAATGCCATGTTCTTTTCTGAAAGAGAGGCAAAGGCTGTCAAGCGTTCGGTGATTAAAGCTAAACAAGTTTATCAAGTTTCCATGGAAACCGAAAGCGCTTTTTATGTTAGTGAGCGCTACTAGCGCGCAGTGAAAGAGAACCCATACCCCTCATGCTCCTCAATGGCGCATTGGCCGCTGTTCAGTGAAGGCGGTGGAACTACAGGCAAAGTGCTCTTCAAAAGGCAGGCGCGTGGTGTTGGTGTGAGGCGCGGGCACGTAAGGCGTATTGGTCGTGTGAAATCAATCAACCACTGCACGTAATTGCCGGTAGGTGCAGTGCTACGTGCGAAACGTCGACGATCAGAAATGTATTCTTTGTGTGTGTGTGTGTAACAAAGAGCAACTTGTTCTGAATTGATTCACGTGAGGCTTCGGCACCTGCTGAGTGCTCGCTGCTCGCTCACTTGCGGACGATTGACTGCTGCCTACTGAGGAATATCTATTTTTATTATTAATCAAATACCTTGTTTTCGCTATCATGTTCATCCAGCTGACCAACTTGTCTTTTATGGGCAAATTCTCAGTAGTGTTGTCAGTAGTGTTTGCAGTGCTGAATTTGTCCTTTTTTATCATACTTAGGTACATCACTTTGAATCATCACTTTTAATATTTGATATGCCGTGACTGCATCATGAAATTTTGTACTCACTTCCCCGAAAATTTGTACTCAGACACCAAGAAAAAAAAAGAGAATTCCCACCCTGTGGATTGGTGCAGTGACTCGAGGCCGACCTGTACGAGTTCAGACAGTTTGTTTACTTTTGCTTCGAGCTTACTGATTAGCTCGGAGGTGGCGTTTTCATCCTCCTTGTCTCTTCGCTTTTTGACAGACTGCTTACAGTCATAACACAGCCATGCCAGCGTTGAAATGTGTTTCTCGAGAGCGTTCAAAGCATATTTACTGACCCCTTGACATTTAGGGTGGAACCATCCAGTGCATATGTCACATTGGATACCGCGGTCACTGTCTGTTACAAGTGTTCCGCAGGAAGCCTTCCCAGGACCTCCCTTACAAATCGCTGTGGCACAGCTACTGCTTGTGGTATCTGAACTGCCAGTGTCACTAGAGGACCTAGAACAGGTACCCCAGGGCTTATATATGTCTCGATCCAACTTACCGACAGGCGGCTTGTCTTTCTGTTTACCTGGACCAGCTTCTACTTCATCATCCACATCCAGTTCCTCACCCTCCTCCACTGCGTCTCTTGTATCACATTTTTTCAACTCCGTTGGGGCCGGTTCCGAAGAATTTGGCGCGGAACGCCCGCCCGTCGACATTTCCGACGCGTCCGCGTCCGCAGCGTCGGGCGTCGGCGTCCCAAGTTGAGCTGCCGGTTTTCGTCTCTTCGGGACCGGGGAGCGTTGTATCATTTTCAGCCACTTGCTAATTCAGTCCTAAATTTGCTTTGAAGCACACTTGGACAAATCTACGACGTTTATCGATTATCTGTTATGAGTTCGGTGCTTAGTGTTGAGTTTGCGTGTTAGCTGTTGTGTCACTGTGCGTTGGCAGGAGCTCGATCAGGTGCGTCCGTCCCCGCCGAAAGCCCGCGAAGAATCTCAGTTAATTTTTTAGCCAGCCAGAGTCAGGTCAGTTCGTATATAGGGTGTTCACTAAAAATGGGACAATATTCTGTGCGCTGTCAGTTGAAAGTGCGTCTGGATAGATTACTGCTTTTTAGTGCACGTGAAAAATACAACATTTTTAACACATGACCCGAAGAGCCAAGAGGTTGCTGCATCTTCTCTATAGTGACTATTCAATCCCAATTCCCAGACCAGACAATATTTCGACATAGAAACAAGAAACTTCACTCACCAGATCACAATTTGAAAAAACCCAAAGCCTCAAAAATTCACGTCGATATCAGGCATATACCAATCGAAAAGACACACCGTCAGTGTCTCACTTCTTTCAAGTTTCAACTTCTTTTTTGAAGGAGCACGCGGAGCACACGCGGAGCACGGGGAGCACGTGTTTCTCTCGATGCTTTGGCTCTGCGCCAGAATTGCTTTTCAAGGGAAAACATTGACCTCTATTAGTACCTAGACGGCCCACTCGCGCGGCGCCACCAGCGCCGAGTCGTTCCCGCATGGAGGCTCACTAGCGCCACCTGGAAGTGGTCAGAAGTTCCCGACCGCCACAGTCGGCAATGATGGGTGGCACTTTTCTAAATGCGATTTAAGCGGGAAATATCGTGTTCGTGGTACATTTAACACTTTTCTCAAACCAAACCATGCTTTTCTCATATGACATCAGGCTCGTTTTTTCAGCACGACGGTAACAATGGTGATAAGGGCGGGATAAGGCGCACCGGAGCAACACCGGAGGGGAGGCGGAATCTGCCTTCCCACATACTTGACTTCCGCGAATATCTTGAAAACGGCGGTATGCAACCCATGGCTAACCTGGCATGCATGCGCACAATTAAATAGCACGTCTTGTGTGCAACTTTTGACCCCCTAGCCCAAAAGGTCAAGTCCCGAGGTGAGGTCAAAGTCCGAAACATGCGCAGTGCGCACCTTCACAACTCAAGGACCTTTTCATTTTTGGGTCAGGTCAAAGGTCAGGTCACCAGAGGTCACCAAAAG
Organism: Amphibalanus amphitrite; assembly: GCF_019059575.1. NCBI lineage: Eukaryota > Metazoa > Arthropoda > Thecostraca > Balanomorpha > Balanidae > Amphibalanus > Amphibalanus amphitrite. Next base: position 297,374 of record NW_024881928.1, read on the forward strand.
TAAAATGTTGCTTATTTCAACATTTTGGAAACTACCAACGTCTAACTCTCGGGACGGGAACCGATAGAGCTACAGCGCCGCGAAAAAGCGCGTTGGATAGCTCTTTTAACGCTCTTTCGCCAACATATCCTCAGAGTTGACCTCAGGTCATGACCTTTTGAGATATCTGCGGAAAACCGCAGAGAGGTGTTCAAACACCCCCCCCCCCCGGCCCAGCGCGGGTTAACACGCCCAGTGGAAGGGGGCGGGGAGTAGCCCCCTAAGATCTCAGCCAGTGGCGGATCCAGGGGGGGGGGGGCAAAATGGGCATTTGCCCCCCCCCCCAAACGGCATGATTTTAACATTACGCCTATGGACGATGCATGGAAAGAATCGATAAATTTTTTATGGTTTGCCCCCCAAACCTCTGAGCTGGATCCGCCTCTGATCTCAGCTCCCACTGGAGCTAGAAAGACGAAATTTGGATGGTAGGTGGGGGCTCTAAAGAACTCTGTTGTATGTGAATTTCATGACCCTAGGTCAATATCTTCAAGGTAAAATGAGGTCAAATGTGGTCAAATATGAGCGACTTTTTGCGTTTACACGCCGATAACTCAAAAAGTTACCGGCCGATTTTCTTTGTTCTTTCACTATACGAAAGAACATACATTTGTGAGAATGTATGATGAATTTTCTAGTAAATCCAACAATAAAAATGGCAATAAGAAGCCTGCTAAGGGTAAGATGTCGCTGGCTGAAGCGGGACCGGCCGACGCGGGAAACACGGCAATCACAATTTTGTGTTTACACCCTCATAACTGAAATTTTACCGGCCGATTTTTTAAATTTTTTGACCATAAGATTGCCTGTACATTTTTTAGTCTTAACACAAAATTTGACACGAATCGAATATAATCAGCGGTAAGGAGCGCGATGTAAAGACGGAACCGTCCTGCCCCGGCACAGTCTACAATTCAGGCGGCGCGTAACGGCTGACGCCGGCCGACGCGCCGCCGCACCGCGTGCGGCGGCCGAATGTTTGACTTTACACCGCTATTGCTAGAAAATTTGTGAGCCAATTTTCTTATTTCTTGCACGAGAAGATCCGCAATTCAATTCTGGCCAGGTAGCCAAAATTTCACATTAATGTTATGTTTGCGGCGCGAGTTATTGGCGAAAAACAGGAGGGGTGGGCGAAATCCCCCTCCCCCCTCCCACTGCGAATCTCTGACCACTTGCGGCGCTGCCGTTTTGGGAAAGGGTAAATGTAGTGAGTGGGCCGTCTAGGTATTATAGAGGTCAATGAGGGAAAAAGGGAAAGTTTTCCCTTTGGGAAAGGAAAACTCTATTCTTTAAGAATATAAATGATTTTATTTGTGTTTGCTTTTTTGTTAATTTTCGACAAATTATTTTTCAATTAATAAATTGAAAAAATAAATATTTAAAATAATAATTTTTTTAACATCATCGACCGTAAAAATTATTTTATTCCGCATACCAAATACTTTAAAAAATACTTCAACGATTCAACGGCAAATCTTAGTGCTGCCAGATTTGCAGATGTGTTTTGTGATCGTGTTGGTGCCTGGTGGTGGGTGAATTCATTATAGAGTTCAGTGTTGGTTCAGTGGTGAATTCCCATGGTTCCTCGCGACGTATATACGCATACCAATTGCATATAAATATTAGTAATTGGCAATTATTGGTGTTTGACTCTCTGGGAATGGAAATCGTCAGATGAGATAATAGTTTTCTTATGCATTGGGTCGAAGGCTACGACGTGTGAGCGATAGTTAACATTGAGGTCAGGCTATGCTATATTTTTATTTATTTTGGTGTGTGTTGGGAGAAACAAACAAAAAATTTATTGGGAGGCAGCCATGCCGGTTTGTCCTTGAATCCATAAGTTGTTATGGCCCGGCCACCGTTTTTGGCTCTGAAGGACCCGAGTCTTTTCTGGGCCTGTCACGCTTCGTGAGTTGACGTAATGTCATGAGTCATGATGCCATACTGTTGACGTGATGGGCAGTTCCGGCACACGATTGCTGTGACCTTGGCCTTGACATTTAGTGACGCGGTTATTAGCCTAAAAGTAAGAGTACGCAGTCATTGTATATTTATCAATAAAAGATGTTTCTTAACCCACGCCCCGTTGGGCTCTGCCGAGCAACGCGTCCCGTTAGGGGGGGCCATTTTGCCCCCCTAAGATCTCAAGAACCACGCAACCTAGCGGCAAGCGGCAAACGGTGTTGGATAGCCCTATCAGGGAACTACCTTGTGACCCAATTTTATTGACCTAGGTCAAACCGATGATGTATTTCATTGAAAATCATCGATGGGGAAATGTTCTTCAAACACATATTTTGCAATTTGAGGTCACTGATACCAGGTCAGGTCACAGAGGTCAGGTCACTGGGGGGTCACAATATGAAAGTGTCGTGTGATACATGTTTTATGGTCCATTTTACAGGACAAATGCGATTATGTGGGTCAGGCAGCCTTTGGGGCCAGCTTATGTCACGTTTTGGTCAAGATCAGGTCAAGGTCAGGTCAAATTAGGTCAAATTTCAAAGTTAATATTTTTGCATAAAATGGGTATCGAATCGATGCAGCTCGTCACGGGGGAGTTCAATGATGGTCTTTGTTTTGCCGTACATGGTCTAGAATCGCTAAAAATTGAGTTCAAAAATTTGACGTCATCATTTTTGAACAGTTTTTTCGCTATAACTTGGCCAAAAAACGAGATATCGATCTGAAATTTGGTATGCATATAGAAGAGCGCAGGGACTATCACATATATTCCGGGTTTTTTTCGAAATTCGGAAAAGTTTTGGATTTTTTTTAGTTTTTCTTTAAAAAATCAAATTTTTGAATTTTTGGGGGTCAAAAACCCAAAATTTTGAAAATCCGAGATAGCAGTTTTGTAGCGCCGCTTTTTGTCTACTAGACCATATAAAGAACTTTGAAATTGCTTGATAACTGTAGATTTGGTGAGCGTTTCAAGATTGCATGTTTTTTGCTCATTTTTGCTCGAACATGACCTCAGCTTGACCTCAATAACTCCTGACCTAAGGTGACCTAAGACTTGAAATTTTGTGTGAAGGTGTCAAGTTGATGCCCGGGAAGGTACTGAAAATTTGGCGGCGCTGCGCGCCGCCGTTTTCTTGCTATTCAGGAAAAACCACAGGGGGGGCCAAAATGCCCCCCCCCCCAACGGGGCGAGGGTGTAATGCATTTGAAAAAATTTGGACGTAAACTTTGAACATTTAGTTGATGATGTCAAACAATATTGCGGCAATTGTGTGCCAGAATTGCCCCTTACGTCAGCAGTACAACGTCATCACATTATGTCAGTTAGCTTGCGCAACACCCGTGGCACAGGGCCCTGATTTCTGGTTAATGATTTTGATCTGTCAAACATTATCTGATCTTCACAACTGTTGAATGTTTCATCACAAAACTTTCATTAGGGGAGAGTGGGGCAAAGCGGCCACCCGGGGCAAAGCGGCCATCCATCGTTTTAGCCCTCCACAGCTGGCGTCAGTTCCAATTTATGATTTCCAATTATACTTCTCTTTGCGGTCGTTCGAATGAGCCAGACCGGGGTTTCAGGCCCATCGTCATTGTTCTGTGAAACACGGAAAAGCATTTCTTGCCAGGTTACCAATTATGTTAACAATTTTTAAATGTTATTTTATTCCATAACCGTTTGGAATTTTTATAAGCGTTTTTGTCCATGCATTGCGTGGTTATCGTACATACCTTCTACCAATTTTAATGCTTTTTACCCCACTAATAGCTGAGCTGGAATATTTTTGTCTCGGACGGTATGCGCGGGGCAAAGCGGCCGAGGCAAAGTGGCCAGCCCCCAATTGGCCATAAGTTGTTTCCATCTGGATAAAAACATTATTTATATTCAAATGTGTCGTCATGCATTCGTCTTGGCCACTTTTCGGTTACATGAGTTACCAAATTATGCAATTAAATGTTTTTCACAGAAAATTATTTCTTTGTTTAGCAATAGGTGGGAAGATAACAAAGTAAACATCCATCTTCCCTTAAACCTTGTCACCATCAAATACCCTAGTCGTGCATGAGGCAACTATTCTGTTTCTCATATCGGGACTTGAGAAGTCGCCAGTGGCCGCTTTGCCTCAGGGATGGGGCAAAGTGGCCAATATGCTATAGGTTTAAAGTTTTTTCAATATCTCCCATATGTGAACGCCTTTGGAAATGAAACGCAGTTGGAATAAAAGACAATTTAATAGGGATCACATTGGCATAGAAAGAATATTTCCAAGTTTAAAAATCAAGCGTCGGCATCGTTAGAAACGTTAGGGTGGCCGCTTTGCCCCACTCTCCCCTACCTACCTTTGGCTACATGAATTTGACACATTTTGACCAGAGGAAAATTTTTAGTTGTCATAGGTCGGCCAGAAATGTTGCTCAGTTGTTGTCAGGTTTGTATGATTTTGATGCAAAATTGAAACATGGGTTTATGGCAATCACTCTTGAGGCCAGCTTTTGACTTAGCACTGATTTCTTTGCATGAGAGGGGATTTTCTAAATTTTGACAATTTTAGGAAATTACATCCATACAATCACAAAAATTATATTTCAAAGCTTTTAGGTACTTAAAGGTTTTTGAGTTAGAAAGGAACATATGTAATAGTCATAGTTATAAAACACACACTTATGACATACTGTTGTTTGGCCCAATATTACAGAAAAATTGACAAGTCTGCCTTTCCATTTTTATGGTTTACTATTAAAATACATAAAATGTAACTTCCAGTATATTTTAGACATTAAACACCAAAAAAAATTGTGCCATCATGATCCTCAGCAATAATAAAATTGGATGAGCACCTTTTTGTTGTGATAAATCAACCAAAATTTCATCTTTTTTGACCTGACTATAACCTCAACCTCACGATACCATATCTAGCTGAAATTAGTTTTAGACCTCCAAATTAGGTATACGGTCAAAATGGGGCATATAAAATGCACTTCACTACCTGTACAAGCCTAGTTAAAATCTCCATAGTATAGTATAGTATAGTCCTTTATTGTCCATGACCACTTGTGACCTAAACTGATCAGGGTTTGACCTAAAACACCAAAACATCAGGACCGGCTTCTTCGCCCGCCCTCCGTGAAAACTGCGGCGGGGAAGAGGTCTTTTATGTATCGTGCCACATCGCTTTTAAACACCATGCCCATCGACCTGTTGCGGCTCCAGCCGACTGCATATAAGAGGGCAGCGAAGGCATTCATCTGTGATAATTGATAGTTTGACCAGTTCAGAGTGTGTACGAGTTGTATGTTTCGAATGGATGTGTTGCTTGTGTGTGACGTGTGAGTGTTTTGCCTCTTGACTTTGCGTCCTGATTCATTTGCTTTTATCCTTTTTGACAATAGGCTCATAATAGCCACAGCTATTTATGTGGAGAGCCCGCAGACGTAAAATACAAATACAAATACAAAATACAAATACAAGATTGGTACCCACAGGGTATCATCAGCATACAGTTATGATGATGAGTGTTATGGAATTGATGTGACTTGGCGGCAGCCAGAGCCAGATGTGTAAAAATGTGTAATTCCTAACTGTTGATAATTTTTACTTCGTGACCTGACATGTGACATCCAGAGGGGGATCCAGCTCAGAGTTTTGGGGGAGGGGGCAAACCATAACAATTTATCGATTCTTTCCATGCCTCGTTCATAGGCGTAATGTTAATATTATGCCGTTTTGGGGGGGGGGGGGGCAAATGCCCATTTTGCCCCCCCCCCTGGATCCGCCACTGGTGACATCATTGGGGACTTCAAGATAAATGAAATTATATGTCCCCCAGTCATTTTCATCATGGATTATGGAATATATACCCCAGTTATGCTAAGACTAATGGATAAGGATATAGGTACCCAAAATAACTTATGGTCCATCTTATGGTCCCTCCAAAATAACTTATGGCTTTGATTGACCTTGTGCTCCACCCGTCCTTGCTGTCAGGCTGGGCGGCACCACCATGGAGATGTCAGAGGTGACGGTCAGCCTGTCGACGGGCCAGGCGCGCCGCCTGGAACGGCTCTCTACCGACCACGGCCCCGGCTATATGGACCACCTGCTGGACGTGGTGACGCCCTTCATCGAGAATGACGGGGCGCCCACCGAGCCGCCGCCCATCGACGAGTGGATCCCCAAGATCGGCATCGACGCTGTCAATAGGAGCGTCGAAATCGATGTGGGCTCGCAGGTACGATGCCTACAGCGTGGCTCTTGATATTTTATCGTCGTTTTTACCGGTTATTTGCACGGGTTTTACTGCGAGTGAACGGTAAAAATGGAATTATGAGGTTTAAATGTGGGCGAGTGTTGTTAGTACGTTAACCCTCGCCCGCACATGCCATTTTCCCATCCTAGAACGCACATGGGGGGGGGGGGTTGCCACCCCCCCGCGCCATTTCGTTCCTGTTGGAGATAGAGCTTAGCAGTAAAGACCAAAAAGATTCTTTGGGAAGAGACGAATCCAATGATACCCAGTTTTACCTTCTCAGGTCAGTCATTGACCTTCCAGGTCAGGTCAAACTAAAAAATGTTGCTGTTTTGGGTCACCGTTGGATATCAAGTGTGCTGCTTATCAAATACCGATGACGATGCTGTTTTCTGGTGCCAAGCCAGCTAGAACCTCTTTGTCACACTACCCGACCAGAATTTTGCTGCTGAGGTCATTTCAGGTCAAGTTAGGTCAAGGTCAATTATATGTGTTTGTATGTCTGTGTGTGTCTGTGTGTATACTGATGTGTGCACCGACTGTTTTTGGGTCCATATTACATGAAATCATGATCTGAGAAGCTTTTACCAAAAATGCAGTCAAAAAACTTCAAAAAAAAGTAAATTCAGCTTGCCTAAAACGCAATTATCTTAGGTGACCTAGGTTGACCTTGATCCTGACCTTGACCCCTGTACATCGTCGAACAACATGTTCCATGATAGGTAGGAGGTAAGACTGGCAAAAAAGGCCGAAATCAGGGTGTCAAAAGCTCATAAGGCCCATTGCAAACGCAAGATGTTGAGAATTGGCCATTTGGGTCATGACATGACCTGAAAAACAAGGTCATATCTCCGGAACCAAAAATCACAGAAACTTGAAATTTTCAGTGGACATCAAGAAAGGATAGACGAGCAGCTATACGAAAAATCAGCCTTCTAGCTCTAAAAATGTTGAGTGCAGAGCAGAAAGACTGCCTGGGGGGGGGGGGTGGCAACCACCCCCCCCCCCCCATGTGCGGGCGAGGGTTAATACTACCTGGGGATATCAGGAGTTTAATATTGCAAGTTTAACCCTATTCCTGGCGGGGGGGGCCTCAGGAGCCCCCCCCCCTGAGGTTTTTTGGTTATTTCTCCCAAACGCGTTGAGCTAGGAAGCTCAAATTTTCTGACTTTTCCTAAAAGGCTTCTACGCAACATGTCTGAAAATTTTGAGTTGATCTGACCTCGGGTCAGGTCACCAGAGGCGGTTTGGTGACCCTACCTCAGAAAAGTTTGCAATCACGCCAGAGCTAGAGTTTTTGACCGATCAATTTCTTCTCTTCAGGCTTTAGTTAGGGTACCAGTATGTGCAATTTGTATATCTCGGAATTTTGATATCGGTGACCTAAGGTCAGGTCAGTTTCGCGACCTCCCCATTATAAGTCAATGGGGGAAAAATCAACTCCCTGTTTTTACCACTAAAACGGGTCGGAATGGCCCCATATACCATACATGACTTCATATACGATCAACCTTCACTACCTTGAGGTCTGTTTTGCTGTTGGGCAGCTGTGAGGTCATGTGACGTCATCAAAGGTCACCAAAGGTTTTTGGCCAATAACTCCGTACAGGAACAAGATACAGACGCGTGGATGGTCTCATTGGGTTCAGCTCGTCAAGACGCATCGAATGATATACATGATGACCTCGAGGTCACGTGACCTGAGGTCAACCTTTGACCTTGACCTTTCGAGGTCAACATATATATCATTCGATGCGGATTGACGAGAGGATCACGATGATGCCCTTAGTTTGTTCCTATCTTGACTAATTCGAAAGTTATTCGAGAAAAACTCTCTCCATATCTAGCGCCGCCATTTTGACTTTTTCGACCCCTGTGACGTCATCTTTGACCTGACCTGAAAATGACCTTAGTAAAAATTGTAGATCTTGGCCGTGCGTATCCGATGCTGTTTACCGTTTGTCGCTGCGATGTGTAGTTTTTGAGATCTGAAGGGGGGGCCGAATCGCCCCCCCCCCCGCCAGTTTCTTGTCCCGGCGGAGCCCGCCAGGAATAGGGTTAATAGGTTGATGTTTCACGAACATTAGTTAATGTCTCTGGCACGACCCCACACCCCTCCTCTTGACTCGCCATCAGGTGGTGGTTGTGAACCTGGCCGACTTTTACAAGAAGCGGGACGCGGCACAGCTGCTGGGGTCCCGATCGGAGTCGGTCACCCCGGCGATACCCGCCGACCCTGCCACCAGCGCCCTGCACCTGCTGGCGGCCACTGCCACACAGGAGGCCGGCGCTGGACCCAAGTGAGCCGCAGAGGACGGACTGGCTGGTGTTGTATCGAGGCTGAGTGATTGTGACAGTTCTATACGCACTGTGTGTGTTGGTGGCGGCGCCCGTATACTGATGGTGCAGTGTGTCCCTTGCTGTCCCGTATGGTGAGGGTGCCGATGTCCTGTTATCCGTCTGTACATGTATGTATACTGACAGTGCCGTTAGTCTGTCTCTCCCCGTATACTGATGGTGCCTTATTTCCCCACATGCTGACAGTGCCGCCCTCTGCCCCAGGCTCACCCGTGTCCTCTGTCAGGCCGTGTGTTCGTCGTACCCCTACACTGACAGTGCCGCCCTCTGTCCCAGGTTTACCCGTGACCTCTGTCAGGCCGTGTGTACGGCCCTCCAGGTATTTAGTGGTTGGTTTCCAACATCACAATAAGCGATCTGCATTGATGAATACGTCTAATGGCTGTTGAAAACCATTGCCGAAGTGTGTGCACGAACTCACTTCTCATTTCTATTGAGTCATTTTACGGGAGTGTCCCTGTCATTCAAAGTTATTACACCAAAAGCACATAGGCTAACCAACCACTTTTATGCTGGAGGACCGTACGTTTTCCATCTATACTGACGGTGCCGCCCCCTGTCCCAGGTTCACCTGCGTGCTCTGTCACGCCGTGTGTCCCTCTGTGGCGGCGCTGCGGCTGCACGGCGCCGCCGCCCACTGCGCGCGGCTCTCCGTCTGCCGGCGCTGCGGACTCTCGTACCTGACTCAGCGCGAGCTGGACAGACACCCCTGTGAGGAGGAGCGGAGAGAGCGCCAGGAGCGGCGCAGGGAGCTGGAGGAGGAGCGCGAGCGGCTCGAGAGGCAGAAGGTGCCGCCGCTACTGGTGCGGCCATCCAAGGTAGGAGGGGATGGAGGATGTGCGGGGTGCCGTATCGAGTGTGAGTTGTGGTTCTGTTGTAGGTGGGGATGGCGTAATTGTGCTCTAGTGATGATCAGTCATCTTTACTTGGATACGAACCAGCAATGTCAAGTGATTGTTACTATGCCAGCGTGTGTTTTTCTACATCGTGTTGCTAACGTTTCTCCCATCTCTTCGTGTTTGCTCGTACTGAACTGAGGGGATTATATTAAGTGAAAGCTGTACGCAGGAGATGATGTATGGCGACAGTAATCCTGGCAGCTGAACATCCCTAGCATCAAACGATGATCCGACACGCCGCATGACCTGCCTATCTCCACTCCTCTCTCGCAGAACGACCGTGTGCGCCGCCTGGAGGACACCAGTTCGGAGGACTCTGACGAGCCGGAGGAGCCGGCGCGCCGCTGGCCCAGCCCGCCGCACTCCCGGCCCGTGTCCCACCGTCCGCCGCCGGCAGCCCCGGCACCCCGGCCGCCACCGCCCAAAGCCTCCCCAGCGGCCGCCCAGGCCCGCCGGCCCGCACCGCCGAATGGTAAGCGAAAACCGCACGGGTCAGGGGGGGGGGCACATTTTAACGTATAAGTGCGTATGTTTGTTCTGAGAATGTTATACCAACTTCTACGCCGCAGTGTTATTAGTTTATATAACGTGCGGCACAGCGTCCTTGGTTTCACTTCAGCGAGTACAGTGGGCTGTTTGGTTGAATATTTTAGTGGTGTTTCTGGGTCAAATGCAGTTCCGGACAGTTCAAGTATTTGACTAATGTAGCTGATGTCACTCCACAGGCCATTGATTTGCGACAGCCTGAGTATCATTCAGTTTTCATGACGTAGGTCAATGTTTGGTACCGGGCAACACGTTCGTTTCTGATGGACGGAGGCTAAATATACATTTTCGTGTCCTTTCTCATCAAGCATATTCTGCTGCTGTGAAATATCATGATATACGCAGTTGAAGATTAACCCGTGCCCTGCTGGGGGTCCTGGATTTCCACGCCCTGCTGGGGGGGGGGGGGGGTGTTTGAACACCCCCCCTTGTAACTCGGCTCCTGGGCCACGTAGCGATACGCGGAAGGCGGCGTTCGAAAGAGCGTAAAAAATAATGACGAAATCACTTCGGTCAATTTTTTGGTCAGGTCAAAGGTCAGGTCACCAGAGGTCATTGAAGGCAAAATTTCGCCGATTTCCAGGTCGAATGTCGAAAATTTCCAAGAAGCCAACGCATAACTCGGGAACCAATAGAGCTACAGCGCCGCGGAAAAGCGCATTCGATAGCCCTATTAACGCCCTTTCTGAGTAATTCCCTCAGATTTGACCTAACGTCAACGGTTTTGCCTGCAGGGGGCAAAAACTGCAAAAATAGCCGATTTTTTTGAAAACAGTTTTTCTGCAATAACTTTTGACCCAAGCCTTGTACGAGCTTACTTTTACCGGCATCGTGTTCCTCTCGTCAAGACGCATCGAAGGAACTATAACTTGACCTTGAAAGGTCAACTTGAAAATTTGACCTCAGGTCAAGGTCATGACCTGACCGGAAAGGGTCATGTTGCATATCAGTCGATCCGTATCGTCGAGCTGAACACATCTAAGGCGTTTTCATCGCTCTAGCATGCCTCTATCAAAAGTTATTTGCGAAAAACTGTTAGATACCATTCGTGACCTAAGATGACCTCAGGGCATAAACAAGGGTCACGGACACCATTTTTAAGTTCAGTGTGTCTAAACCACTTGTAATTCGGTGTTTGGGAGTGTTTATAATGTCTTTCATCCAAAAGAGGCGCATTTCAATTTTCTCCCATTGACTTATAATGGGGAGGTCGCAAAATTGACCTGACCTTAGGTCATCGATATCAAAATTCTGAGATATACATTTTGTACATGCTATTGCTCTTAGCAATCGCTGAAAGTTTCAAAGCGATCGGTCACTCGGTGTAGCTATGACAGACATTGAAAGTTTTTATGAGGTGAGGTCACTTCAAGTGACCTGGTGACCTGACCTTGAATGACCTTGGTCTGAAATTTTCACAACATGTGTAGAATTGATGTATGATAAGGTATACCAAAAACGGCGGCGCTCCGCGCCGCCGTTTTTGAGATATTCGCGAAAAACCACAAGGGGGGTGTTCAAACACCCCCCCCCCAGCAGGGCGCGGGTTAAGCTGTGTGACAGAACCTTTGTAACATTTTAGCGGGCGTATTTTGGGCTTAATGCTTGATATCCAGATGGTGAAAAGTTTCCTCTCCCAGTGTCCATTGGATACATTCTGATGATTCTGGCCATCTTATAACGCTCTCGTCGCTGTTGTGTCGTTACAGGAAAGAAGGAGGCATACGTATGCCGTGTGTGCCACTCCAAGTTCCGCGACCCCAAGTCGGTGCTGAACCACCTCAAGCAGTTCCATCCGGAGCACGCTCGCAAGGCGTGGAATAAGTTCCAGGTGGGTCAATGACCGGCAGGCGGCAGCGGGAGCAGCTGCCGCTGGCCGGCCGCCGTGGGCGGAGGAATGGCAGCTGGTGGCGGGGTATTAAATAGCGAGCTCACCTGGTGCTGTTGGTGTCCAGTGGGCGGGTGTTAATGCTTTAAATTGGACACGCGAGCTTGTGTCTGTACGCCTGCTGCTAATGATGTACTGATGCAGATGCTGTTTTATTTGTTTTAAATGCTGCTATATGCATAGGACGTAGTCGGTATCCTTTTTGCGTCTGTCATATGATGTCGACCAACATGCTAAAACATTTAGTTAATTAACATAATCTACTGCCGTTTTTACGAAACTCAAACTGTGAAGAAAGGGTGTGTGGAGCTCTAGAGCTCCACAAGCAAAAAGTAAAGCTCTAAGTAAAGCTCTAACACTGACCTCACTATATCCCGTGGCAGGATAACCTGAAGAACCGTCAGTCGGGCGCAGCACCGCCGCCCGCGGCCGGCAGGGGCGCCGGCGGCGGCGACAACACGTTCGCCGTCCGCTCGGTGGCGCCGATGAAGCTGAAGCTGTCCCGCTCGGCACAGCAGCAGCGGATGCACCACGCACCGCAGCAGCGCCGGCCGCACTCGCCGCCGGCTCCCAGGTGGGTATCGGATAGGGTGCAGACTGCTTGGAAGGCTGGAGGGTGAGGGTCATATTTTTCACAGTCATAAGCGGATGTGGAGGTTGTTGTGAGGATGAGTGTTTGACAGCCTCTGGATAAGGAGTGTATGGTATGGAAACATGTTTTAGAACTTTCAGCGAACAGCTGATCGATGCCTAATTAGATCTTTGAAGTAGCTTTGACATGGGCACGCAGGGACCCCGCATAAGACATGCATCATCTCTAAGCTGATTCCAGCCACCTGCACGTGAATTGGTCTGTACGTATGACACCCAGCTGGCGTATCGTTCAGCGTCCGACGCTCACCTTCCGTCCCTCCCCGTCCCCCTGCCGCAGCTCGGAGCCGACCGGTCCGCCGTCCCCCGGGTTCGTCACATGTGGCGTGTGTGGCGGCACCAAGTACTACACCCACACTGCCAGCTGCAAACTGGACGGCTCCTACGCCTGTGAACCGTGCCGTAAGTTCGTCAGTCGCCTGATGCCCCACCAGTCGGTGCAGTGCCTCCTCGGGCTGGGGAGGTGCCATATCCCTGCCGTGGCGCCGCGACACTCTGCCGAGGCGCGCTGCCGCGCCTGCTGGCTCAAAAAGTGCCTGCTGGCGTTCAATATGACGCCCGAGCGGCACAACAAACTGCGGCACCTGCTACCGCCAAGCATCGCGCGAGATGTGCCCGAGGCGGCGCACAAACCGTTCCAGCAGACGGGGCGCTGTGAGTTGGACGAACCGTAACCGGGTGTGAGGCGGCTGTGTAGGGAGTTGGATATCCCGTACCGCAGAAACTAGAGACGATAGCGGGAGGACATGGTGGCAAAAAGTCCGAGATGAAGAAGCTTTGCATGGAATCTGAGATAAGACTTTGAATGGGCGCCTGCTGATACGTGTTCGGAACGTGTGATGCTCAGAACCCAAACTGTCAGCACGCATAAATCACCTCAGCGATGCAGACAGTTTCAGGGTTCGTCGTTTGCGAGAAGCTGACTCCACGGGCTGTGTGACTTGACGTCCCGTAACCTCACGGCTCAGACGTTACGTTACGGATCCCAGTGATGAGTCTCTCCCTGTGTGACGCTGTTCGGCACAAACTGTGTGACCTTGAGCGTGGGTATGGCGCTGTATCCGACAGTCTCGAAGGCCAGAACCGCTCGATCCGTGCTGTGTTTCGAGTGTCTCTTGGTGCCTCCGTTCGGCTGTACGCGAGTGAGTTCACTGCTGGTAGAGTTGCCGGTTTAATGAAAGCTCAGAAGTTGTCGGTTGGTGTTCCGTCTCGAGTCTCTCAGCTGCTCTTTCACGGACCTTGGTAGTGTTCGTTCACAGGCGGGAGCGAGGGACGTTGTGTTTGACGTACGGTCGGGTTCAGGGTTGGTCGAATGTTCCCGTTTTCATGTAACTTGAATGATGTTTGAAAAATAAATATACCTGTTTGCTTCTTGCGGTTGTAATCTGACCATGAGTTACCGACAATCATTGATGCGGTTATTTTCTTATCATTACAAAACGTCGTGTGAGTAGGCAATCCTTTTATTGTTTTCCCTATAATCATTCATCTAACTCTCAGTTCACATTTATTTTCGCTGCACTTTGTGATTAACCGCCGGTATCTCTTCATGATCACATCGTACTGATGCGTTCAGTACCTTCGTGATCGTCTTGTGACTTTGTGAGTACTGTGGTCTGTGTACGCTGAATCACATGATGTATTAATACCACATGCATACACTCGCATTCATGATATCACACTGCGCCTGTAATGCAAACAACACTGCGGCGCGCCCTCGCAAACGGACTAAAGGACCGTGCTCAGCTGATATATGGGTAGGATATGTATCACAGAACAGCATAGGCACGACATTTCGATTAGCGATGGTGCTCAACTGAAGATCACACGTCGGAGTATCAAAACTGATCCACAGTATCAGTATCGCAATTTAGCGACATTTCTATAAACAAACGTCTAAATTAAAACGACTGCACAGAAATATCACTATAAAGTACACATCAGTTGCAAATCTCACAATTAATACTACAAAAAGGTAAAATAAACGGTGCTCTCAAACTTGTGGGCGTAGACGGACTGTGATCATCCCTGCCCTCATCAGTCATCAGTCTCATTTGACTGATACTATTGTCCCCTTTGCCCCCATCCCATAGCAGGTCGCGGACCGCGGTGATACATGTAAACGGTATCGCCAGCTGCCGCTTCCCTATTCGATAGCGTCACCTCGGCACCGATAGCTCTTATCCGCCCCTCTTACCGCCCCCCCCCCCCCTTCCGTCTCCGAAGCCGTTTCTTCCTATCTTCCCAGACAACAACATCCTTCGCTCCATCATTGAACGGCTTACCTTGGTGACCATCAGCCTATCGCCAGCTCAGCTCTGCCGACGGTTCGCCGTCTTAACCCCTCTTTCAGGCCTTGATTACATCGGTCGTAGTAACCACTACAAACTGACCCTTTATCCTTGCCTTCGTCCCTTTAGCTCCCCTAAACTTTAGCCCCTCGTCCATTTCTCTCCTAATACTGGCCGTCGGCTCCTCGCCCCTGCCTGCAGAAACTGAAACTACCGCTCTTCACCACCTTCCCCTCCCCGTCTACCTCCGGCCGCCCCTCTTCCCGCCCTGTTTGCCCGGCGGACCCTTGTTACTGGAGATGGACGAACACTTGGGGATGTGCCGCTCGGCCGCCGCCTCGTTGAAGCGTCGCTCGCAGTGCGGACACTGCACGTAGTCGGGGTTTTCGGAGGGCGGCGGAGGCGGAAGGTCGGCCAGACTTCCGCCGGCGTCTACATGCGCCTGCGCCATCTTCGCCGCTCGGATGTTGGCGACGAATTCTTCGTGCTGCTTCCGCCAGTCCACCTTCTTTGGCGACTGTCGGTAGCGGTTCTAGTGTTAGAGAAAACGGTAGCAAAGGTCAACGGCTATCGGAATAAAACGTCATGTGACGTTAACACAGAAATGTTAAAGAGATCACAAAGCGGTTATTCGGAACTTAGGCTGGCTCACGTGACGTTTAATCAGTATATAAACACGTAATACAAACAACGACGTCTGTAGGTAATGTATAACTAGCCCTCCCGTTTACCTGCCGCCAGCCGGTCACGGCAAGCCGTAACGGCCGTATACTTATAATCCTGTTCATAGATGGCGTTAGCAGTGAACGCCTGCAAGGGTAGGCTGTACCGCATTACACTATTACATACCGAGGGCCCTTGAGCCTCGCTGGGCGGCTCTCTGCGAGTAATAAATGCTCTGAGGCCAGTTTTACCAACAGAAAAATAGCCACCTGCCATAATTTTTTTTTTGTCTAAGGACCGCTTCACATACGGAGCGTAAACGGTAAAGCCCTATCCGCTTACGTGCCCATCGCGTTTACGTATGTGAAGCGGTCCTTAGAGTTTAGACCAAAAATTCCGGCAGCCGGCTATTTTTCTGTTGGTAAAACTGGCCTCTGGATAAGAAAGAATGTTACTCATATATCATTTTCTTTCTTTTCTCACATTACAGGTAAAGCTCACCTTCTGCTGTTTGTCGCCGCCCTGTTTAATTTTCTTCAGATACTGCTCCGACTCCGTGCCCGATACCCGCATCTTGACCGGGTCGAACACCTTCCGCTTCTTGGCGTGGCTCTTCTCGCAGATCTCCTGGTGCTTCTCCAGCCGGTCTTTGGCGAACGAGCGCGTGCAGATGGGGCACTGGGCCATGTTGGGGTCGGTCGGCGGCGGCCGCGGGGCGTCAGACGGCTGAAACGGAATACAGGCCGGGTCAGATGGAATACCTACAGGCCGGGTCAGACGGCTGGAACGGAATACAGACAGGGTCAGATGGAATACAGGCCGGGTCAGAAGGTTGGGAAGGAATACAGGCCGGGTCAGACGGCTGGGACGGAATACAGGCCTGGTCAAATATCTGTGATGAATTTTCCCTGCAATAATAACCTGGTTGAGGAGCAGGACGCGAACGCATGAATAATTCATCGCGCAACATATTCATGGATCGACATCATGCAAGCATCACTGCCAAGTATGGTATCCGGTCAGGCGATAATCATTGTTTTATCGCTATTTCTAGACGGATAGAGGTCTAATATTTTATGCATGACTATGCAAGCTGAGGGACGGCTTCGAAATGTCGAAACAAACTTCGTTTTCAGGAATGGTTCCTGGAAAAAGCTGTAATTGTATGTAAAAACAGACAGTCTCCTTGCCTATGTTGACCAGCAGACGTTCATAATGAACTTTTAATGCGTTTGACGTTACATAAGCCGTATTCTTGCACACCTTACTACCCTGTCTGAAATTTGGCACGCCATACGTCATGCTCCCAATCCCGGCAACGGGCTGACACCGTTCCGCGAATAGCATGACTCACCCAGACGGAGGAGCGTCAGTCACGCAACAAAACCCCTCCCTCCCTCCCCAGGGTACGGGGCAAACAGTACCATAACGGGGATCGCGTCACATTTCAGCCAATAGCCAGACGCCTCTATAATCTCTGAACAGTATTTTTACGATGCAATACGATTCCATACGATCGCATTCATTATGAACTGCTGCAAGGTAGTCTGACTTAAATGACCATATAATATTTTGGTAGGAAATATTGCAGGCTTGTGTTATGCCTAACTACATTTACGTTGCAAGTGTTTTAGCGAACGTCACAGGGTTCACGTCTGCTATCAGTATGCGTGCCTTTCGGAACTTTTTAAAGGTCATGAGACGAATAATGGCAGGGAATTTCCTCCCGCTAAGGATTTCCTTAAATACCCTGATGAGCTGGCGTATCTACTTATACAGCATGCAACCGGAAATCGGAGCTGTAACCTACTTTGCGATGAACATGCAACCTTCGTTTTCCATTAATTAACAAACTGTAAGTCATAAATTTTATTGGAAGAATCGCTTGGTGAGATTCTTTTAACTATAAGGTAATTATCCCACACAAAGTGTGGAATTCTAGTACATCAATTATATGTATTGTTGCAAAAAAAAAAAATGAAGGAAGGTAGGATAACCACAAGCACTTGATATACGTGTAAATCGACAATAAGTAAACGTGGCTGATGAGTACCTGTGTTCTTAGCACAGGTATTCACGAGCGTAGTAGTATAAGAAGATGAAATTAAGCACACTGACAAACGCCCAAGGTCACTTACTATAGCGGTTCCCCACTTTGCTGTTTCCCATGGCCGTCCCGGCGTCCAGGACAGTCAGCGGTCATCCATACCTTGACCGATGGTCTCCGATCACCCATACCTTGACCGATGGTCTCCGGTCACCCGTACCTTGACCGATGGTCTCCGGTCACCCGTAACTTGACCGATGGTCTCCGGTCACCCGTAACTTGACCGATGGTCTCCGGTCACCCGTACCTTGACCGATGGTCTCCGGTCACCCGTACCTTGACCGATGATCGCCGTGACCCGCCATTGACCGAGGGTCGTCGGGAGCCGCCTCCCTTCCTTCCTCTCGATGGGGAGAGCGTCTGCCGCGCGGGCTTGGCCGCCGCCGCCGCCTTCGGGGGCGCCGGTGACTTTGATTTACTCTGAAAACACGCCCGTGTGTGGTCAGGTCATGCAAGGGTTAACGGGTACCAAATGAAAACTTATTCTTAGACAATAGAACAAGCGTCATTTAAAGACGTTGAGAAGGTATTAGCAGTGCACTTTTAAGCTGTCAGTTTCAATCGACCAGCACAACTTACTGTTATATCTAATCGATACGCATAATTTTCCACGCGTGTCTTTTCATCGAAAAGCAATGAAGCTCACAAACTTTTCAATCAAGCAAACACTCATAAACTGAATGATAGTCACACCATAAACACGCGTC
The DNA here is from genome assembly GCF_019059575.1 of Amphibalanus amphitrite. NCBI lineage: Eukaryota > Metazoa > Arthropoda > Thecostraca > Balanomorpha > Balanidae > Amphibalanus > Amphibalanus amphitrite. The sequence continues at coordinate 315,741 of NW_024881928.1, forward strand.
ACTACAATTCAACTTGAGTAACTGTAAAACAAACAAGTTCCTCAAACACACGGCACACGGCACACGCAGCATTCCGCGACGGCAGAGCAAACAAAACGGTGGCAGCGTCAAGTATCTGCACGCACGTCAGGTCGCAGTCGCCACAGCACACCACGCTGCACACGCCACTCGGTGCAGGTCGGGTCAGGTCAGGTCACAGGTCAGGTCACAGGTCACACAAGCCGTACCGATCCGGAGCCCATGTCCGCTGGGTGAGCGGCGATGTTGGCGCAGCTGTGGTCGGCTCCCTGTCTGAGGGTCGGCGCCCCACACACGGCACGCGCAGACGCTATGGAAACGGCGCCAAACAGCTCCGGCGCGCCAATACGGGCCTTTGGGTGGCAGCGGGCCGGCTGGGGGTGGGTGCAGGTGCCCCATACCCCTCCCCTCCCCTGCCCAGTCCGTGGGTATTTCCGATAATACAATTACGCGTGGCTGATAGTGAAGAAAAAGGTCCTACTATCCAGCGAAAGTTATGCTTTCTTCCGATATCTCCACTGGTATGCATCTCATTATTTATAAAGTTACATGTTGTAAAGCCGAGTCCCTGCTTACGCTACATCTAAAACTCTCTAGAGCAATCAAGACCTATCAGGTGTGCGTTGTCTTCACCAGGCCGGTTGTCACTATCAGGCGACACTTTGTCCGTGTAATTGTCTTTGAAGGTAAGTAATTACAAGAAATCGCGATCCCAGCTGCTGGCAATGAGATAGTAATTAGTAATACGCTTATATGCGAACGCAATGCATGCTTTCAGTTCATCATAATGCTCATCAACGGCCTTTGCGGTCAACAAAGAGGACGCATGTCTATATTTCCGAGTCGAATAATGTCTCAACAGCAATTTCTTATGACTATCGCGGCCTAACAAATCGTTATACCCATTCGCTATAGGTACACGCGTTTACTAGCATGACGGACGCAAAGCTTGTGACAACTGGGCCAATCAGCGACCAGCGTGCGCAGCGTGACGTAATGTCAGCCTGTGTGACGTCACGCCACTTGCGGCTCGAATCGTTATACGGTGAGTTTTCTGTGTGCACACGCCCGTACCCCGTGTTTGGACGGTGCAGGCCTGGAAACCATTCTAGGAATACTCAGTATGGCGCCAAAGGTCAGCCAACCTGGTTGGAAAAACGACCGGTCGAGGTCGACTGGGCTATTATAAAGAGGGAGGGTGTAGGTATGTGTACCTATATGTTTGCACCGCAAATTTCCGGTCGTGGTCAAACAGCAAAGATCTAAGTTAATGCCAATTTCAATTAAATATAGCTTGCTTGAGGAAAAATGACAAGAGCTTACATGAAAACAATCAGACCAGTCATCGAGAAAAAGGTGACCTTGGATCAACCACCCCGGATGGGTCATTGGCACATAAGCGGTCAACCAGCTGTCAGCGCTGATGCGAGGGCTTGCGGTCACACTGCAGCGACGCTTCGCCAGCAGTGGAGACGGGCCTGAAAGCTGTTTGTCAGCCTGTTATTGCATCGGTCTGTAGTTAACTGCAGGGAGCAATATTCACACACCAGTGATCCCTGAAATATTAACAGACGCTGCCAGTGATCGCTGGGGCTGGCGGACGTTGCCACGGTTTCTAAGATCGATCCGGCCGATGTTAGCAGGGTTATTGTCGTTCGTTTACTGTTCGCTGGCATTGTAACGGCGGCACGGGGACAGTGACACATGAGTTCAAGGTCTCAGGTTCGATTTCGCTATGAAATGAATGTTCAATAACGTTCGATGTGGCCAACAAGGTGGCTATTGACGATCCATCAGGCGCTTTGGAGAAGAGACTCTAATTGTTTACACCTTACTCTTTTAACAGCTCTCTAAAACGTTATAGCCGTCATTTACGGTGGTGACAAGACTTGCATTAGGCGGCACGGCATTAGCAGTTCTATACCACATAACACTTTCGCAGGGACAATTTAATGTTCCCTGAGTGCGGAAGCATAACCCTGAAGTCGACGCTGCAGCGGTACGGAATGACGTCTGAACCGGGTGCCCTCCAATGCAGCAGTGGTCTTTGTAGGCTACTGCGCCTTGACTTCTGCTTAGGAATGGAAGTTATTGATTTTGTGGAAGTAGTTTGCTGGATATGTAGGTGTTTTGAATTGTGTTGTGGTTGCACTTTAAAGCCCAAAGGTTATCAAAAGGGAGCCTTCTGAGCACTAGGAAAATAATTCTAGTGTACTAGAGGCTAGAGAACACCAAAAATATTACGATTCAAGTGCTGTAACGATGCTTTCTAAGTTATTGCGGTAGTATGTAGGCAGCGGCACTATCCCATCCATCATAATGCTAAGCAAACACCTGGATCGATGTGTTTCCAGCGCCTCGCCATGGCTCAGTTGAATGGCTGAGTTAGACTCGAAGTGGGGAACCGGAGTCCGAGTCGGGTATGGCGTTGCAATTACGAGACCGGGGTGGTATGGTATGGCAAACACATAAGAGATAGGAACCTAGAAACTAGGCTGAGGCAAGTACTCATATAGACTCGTAGACGTGTCGCACATCCAACCACCAAGTAAAAACTCACCGAAGAAATAAACGTAAAAAGGCTATCGTAAAACCCTTAACAATGCGCCTAACTCCCGGCGCCCAAAATCTGCTTTCCCGGTCCTGTGGCACAGTTGAGAGTACTGAGTAACCTTTGCCTGAGCCGACCAGTGCACCTGTGGGAGCCGGTTTCGAGCCATTTTAACGCCCGTTATTTTCTCCGGAAGGAGTAGTCGTCTTACAACTAAAAAGCCAGTTGAGCCGCTTCGACACGTTGAACGCTCGACACTTACCCCGCGTTCGATGTCTCTCGGGCGACGAAGATTCTACGCCGTCCGGCCAATCACGTTCCATAACCGCAGCTGAGCCCCCGCTGACCTTGAACGGGAGTGGCCGGACGACGTAGAATCTTCGTGGTCCGAGAAACATCGAACGCGGGGTTAATTAACTTCTGTCAGGAATACGGAATTTCCAGATCGGGTGATAGGGTCATAATATACGCGACAAGTTTCTACGCAATAAGCTCTGCCTAGCGTGGGTTCTGAGCCTCTGCGGCCTGGTAAATCGGTCGGGCATGGAGACATTTAAAAATGTTTTGTTGAAACAGCTAGCTAATTTCTGGGCAATGCTGCGTAGCGCGCAATAATCTGCTCCGTTTCCTTTCAGTGCCTGGTGGCTTTAAAGCGGTTCTCAGGCGCAAATGCTGGCTGCACTGTCACGCCGAGCGACCGGCCGGCCGGTCGGTTGCATTGCAGCACACCACGGCACACCATGCGTCACACGGATGTTACGTCCTCACCCTGCGCGGCGCGCGTGCCTTCAGACCGGCCGGCTCCTTCGTGGTGTCCTTGATCTTGTCGAGCAGCTCGCCCTCTCGGCGACGCAGCTCGTCGTTTATTCGATTGCGATCCTCCTGTCTGCGCGGCGGCTTCTTTTTGGCGCGCCCTACTGAGCTGCTGCGTGCGGCCGGCTTGGTCGCACGCTTCTGCGGGGCCTCGATGGCGCCCTGGCTCTTGGTCCGGCGCAGCGGAGCGCCGCGCCCCTTGGTTCGACTTACCGTCTGCTGCTGAGGCGGTGAACGGTCGGCGCGCTTGCCCGCGCCGCTGCGCGCCGGCGGTGTCCGCTTCTGCCGGCCGCCGGTCGGAGGTGAGCTCTTACTGATGGGCTCCAGCGGGTAGCTCTTGTCCCACCCCACTGGCGAGTTTTGTGCTGAGGTGCCGCCCATGCGGCGAGCCTGGAACATGGCCCGTACTTTGCCAGGTCCCAGGGAACTGTTCATGCTGAGCGAGGCAGACAGACTGCTCATCTGCGAGCGCTGACTGCAGGCGCTCTCCGCGCCCGGCGACCGTGGCGCCGCCGAGTGGCGCTCTGGGGAACTGCTGGTGCTGCCAGCCGTCGTTGGAGGTGAGGGTGACTCTGGCGCCGCCTGTTGGTGGCCTGAGTATTCAGAAGTTTCCCCGACTGCCGCCGAGGCCGAAGTTTCGGCCGGCTCTGGTGAGGAAGACCCAGGTGAAGGAGCGCGTTCTGTCTGTCTCCTCGGTTGAGAAGTAGACCTCTGTGGATAGGAGAACACTGCTGAGGCACACTGGGGACACTGTGGAGAAGAGGATATTGCTGGATGTTGTTGAATGATAGATCACGACAGCTGGTAGAATGTTGACAGCTTATGTCCTTAGCACATATGATTAACCCGCGCCGGGCCGGTGCTCTGAGATTCCGCGCCGGGCCGGGGGGTGTCTGAACACCCCCCCCCTTCTAACTCGGCTCCTGGGCCACGTAGCGACACGCGGTAAGCGGCAATCGAAAGCACGTCCAAAATAAGGACGAAAACACTTCGGTCATTTTTTGGGTCAGGTCAAAGGTCAGGTCACCAGAGGTCACCAAAGGTCAAATGTCCACTATTTCAACATTTTGGAAACTGCCAACGGCCATCTCGGGAACCGATAGAGCTACAGCGCCGCGGAAAAGCGTATTCGATAGCCCTTTTACAGACCTTTCTGAGTAATGTTCTCAAATTTGACCTCAGGTCTACGGTTTAGCCTCCAGAGGGCAAAAACTCCAAAAATAGCCGTTTTTACGAAAAACGTTTTTTTCGGCAATAACTTTTGACTCAAAAAAGACACGACATTACTTTTGCCACCATCGTGTTCCTCTCGTCGAGACGCGTCGAATGAACTATAATTTGACCTTGAAAGGTCAATTTGAAAATTTGACCTCAGGTGCAAGGTCATGACCTGACCAGAAAAGGCCATGTTCATATCCGTCAAGCCGAACACATCTAAGAGCGTTTTCAGCGCTCTAGCACGTCTCTATCAGAAGTTATTAGCGAAAAACTGTTAGTTTCTGTTCGTGACCTGAGATGACCTCGGGGACATAACGAGGGGTCACAGTTGCCATTTTCCGGTTCAGTGTGTCCATTTTACCTACATCTCGATGTTTGAGAGTGTCTAGAATATAGCGTTCGTGCAAAACAGACGCTTTTCAATTTTCTCCCATTGACTTATAATGGAGAGGTCGCAAAATTGACCTGACCTTAGGTCACCGATATCAAAATTCCGGGATATCAATTTCATAGATAATGTTGCTCTTATCAATCGCTGAAAGTTTCAAGGCAATCGATCAATCGGTGTAGCTATGACGAGCATTCTTATTTTTTCTGAGGTGAGGTCACCTGGCGTGACCTGGTGACCTGACCTAAGGTGACCTGGATCTGAAATTTACACAACATGTGCGGAAAAGATGCACGAACAGGTGTGCCAAAAACGCGCCGCCGTTTTTGAGATATCTGCGAAACACCGCAGGAGGGTGTTCAAACACCCCCCCCCCCCCAGCCCGGCGCGGGTTAAATCAAAACAGATGCAGGGAAGAGAACGTTACATTATTATCAGGCATCCTATTCTCAGGATACTAGACACTAACTGCGCCAGTATCATTGCTCTTCTTTTTTAGGGGGGCTGCCGGTCATCCATCCAAGCGTCCGGCGCAGAAAACAGGGCAGTTACAGAATTCTTACTAGAACAGCAGGCGGGATTGTTCTCACAGTCCTTCCGGGGTGACTTCTGAACATGCTTTGCGACCTGTCTCACAGGGACATGATTCGTTCAAGACCGGGCTGAGTCGTTGAGGCCCACTAGTTGGAAGACGCAGCCCAAGGGCTTATCATTATCCTATCACCCCTTAAGCCTGAAAGGGTCTAAGTTAATCGACCAGAAAGGGCTGAACGAGCAAAGAAAAAACACAGTGTATATAAATAAAAAACAAGCAGCAATAAGAGTAACAACAGTAAAGGGTGTCCAAAATCGTACCTATAACCAGGTTCACACAGTAGGTATGTGGGCAAATGGATAAGTTTGATGTCCAAGAAGCGTTTCACTCGAATTTTGAATGTTATGGCTCTCTGTGTTCTGGACCGGTTCAAGAGCGTGCTTTGGATGAAAGTGTGCCATCACGAACAACGTGGTGATTCAAATGAATAAGACAGCTTCAAGTGAGGTCACTCGGGCACAAAGGTAACTAGATCGTCATCAGGGGCGACAGTCATCAGGGGCGCTTTTACTGGGCAAGAGCTTCTTATAAATCAGCGTAAGTACAATTTACGTCTTAAATTTACAATGGAGCGCAGCTGATAACAGCCGCCAACTGTCAGCCGAGCTTCTACATACGCACAGGGATTGAACTTGGAATTGGACTAATTTCTTATTGTTAGCTACAATGCAGGCAAGCTTTAGATGTGTGTTTACTAATATGAGGGTTTTTAAAATATTACATGCTTGGACTTTGGAAAGAACTTTGCATTGACTGTTTCTGTGTTAGTTGGTAGGGGCATTTCAGACAGCAGCTTTGACAGTATTCACTCGTGATCTGTCCTGTCGGCCTGGTGGTCGCCTTTGTGGTCTATTTCTCTCGCGAGTACTCGAAGTAATTTCTATGAGTGCTTTAGCGATTAGTATGCATGATTGTTATGCTAGTGTGCAAAGTGCTAATGTGACCTTCTTGCCACTTTCTCACCGCGCGATCAAGGCCGGTCGCCATCAACCGCTCGCTCACCTGAATTTCTCTCTCCCACTTCCTCCAAATCCCCTCACTACACCAAACACACCACCGGCACTCGTCTCCACTCCTCTCGGTCGGTACTGGCCGGCGACTGACCCAAGCACCGCGCACTGCTGCCCTGGGCGACGTATCGACACCGACTCGCCGTGGCACTGGCGAGTCGCGGTCGGCGCGGCGACCGGTCAGTTGGCGGGGTACGCAATCGATGACGCACCGGGCCAGACAACCGGGTCAGGGGCGGCGGAGGGACGCGCAGGGGTGTGAGGGGAGATGAGATGGTACACTGATAGGTGTTGTAAGGAGGTGTGTTGGTATTCAAAATATCTGTTTTCGATTGATGTGCATTCCGTCCAATTTGAAGCTGATTTGTGATTTACTTGTTTTGGGTGAGTTTTGTTAACCTTACTGCCCTTTGCAGTTCACTTTTTTTCGAAAAGATGAAGACCTGAGACCATGTGGATATCTTTAAAGATCTAAGCAGCCCAGTGCTGACCGTCGGCAGCCTTTCGTCGACTTTCACAAAATATCGGAGATTATAATTATCGACAGCTACAATCATCGATGTGAATATTGTTGTGCGGGTATTGCTCACAAAATGTTCAAATACCGGCAGCATGAATGCACCAAAAATTAAACTCGAGGATGTGGGTCCTTGAACAATTTGGCTCTGGCACACACATCGCCATCGTAAAGTTATTTTTCCCTTAAGACATCTAAATAAACGTTTTCGTTTAAATGTATAAACCGCTTGTAGTAGAAGTAAGGCCCGAACCGGAGCGAAATGCAACAAGGACGAAGACTGGCATATTCTGATCAATACAAGGTCGGTAGGCATTTGCTTGCAGCCGCCATGCAGCAGGCGCCTGATCGATAACAATTAACGCTCGATCACCGCCGTCCACCGCTATGTAGCGAAAGGACACAGAAGGTATGCATTCTGTCGCTTCACGCTTGAATTGTGCTCATCCACATTTTTACGGACGATGCGTGTTGCAAACTTATCATTCTGTAAATGGTGTATTCAAGCTGACAACAGCTTCCAATAGCTATAATTGGATCGGTTCCCTATGGTGAGGAGTTCGCTATCACGCGATAAGGTGATTTCGGATTCGCGAGTAGATAGTAAAGCGGTAGCTAGCCGTCTGGAGACACACAAACACGACGATTCAGCTTTTGTTTATTGGTCGTGCTGTTTTTTAATTCTAAGATTAGTTGGAATCACTTTGCAATGTTTGTTGATGAGTTCAATCTCAGAAATATGATGTCGTCGAAAGCAACAGATAATCTCTCCTCAAGAAAGCACACCTTGCCTTCATCAGAGAATCAAGGACACGCGTCAAGTCAGCAAGGACACGTGTCGCGGCACGACCATGGGCCCAGTCACGCGGCGCACAGCTATACGGTCATTTTCGTGCCGGGTAGCGCTGGCACAGGCATGTGACGGCAGTAATTGCTGGACGAGTGCACACCCGACGCGGTCAATAGAGGCGGGCCGACCAAGGCCGTGGTATTACACGGCTGATCAGACCAGCTGATGGATGAGATTGGGTCATGTGGTGACGGGATCGGTGGTTAGCGATGGAAGGTTACTGACATCTAATGAAAAATGGCGATGATATTAATTATGTAATCATGCTTCAAAATTACCATAAAATACATACCTTCGTTGACATGCTTCCATGCAGTTTATCGTTTGGACTGTATAACCATCATACATTGTGTAGCTGTAACTGTATGCAAGGTGTGCTGAAAAATTACGTAACGCTGTGTACGAGCATTTGTCTCGATATATCCTTCGACTTCTGCAATATGTTGTCAGTCTTGAATACTACACAGTTACTTCAATCCTAAAATACAAGCTGTAAGACAGCTGACATTACGCGTAGTGGTATCATATCACAAACATCCTGATTTTTTTTTGTGTTTCGTCCATGCAGAACCATTCCAGTAATGTCACGGATGAAGAGCACGTCTAATTCGTTGCGAGTCTTCTCACCTGTTTAGCGCTTAGTCGACTGGGTCCTCGTGACGCCACAGGCTGGGGAATGCCACTAGTCCGTCGGGAGACTGTTGCCATCGCTCACTGTCCTGTGAAAAACGGTGTCACGCTTACAAAATACACTTCCTTGGCACGGCACCACACAGCCAAAGCGAGGCGCGGAAGCAGCTGGGAGGGTAGACTGTCCCGCTACGCACGCCTGTGCTGCGGTACAGTCTACATTCCAGGCATTCGGGTGGCGGAGAGCCCGAGCCATTCGCCTTCGACGTGCGTGTGATTTCTGTATCTATAGCCGTCGTGCAATAGCATAGCATGAATTGGGGGTTTGTTAGTGGCGTTTGTCATACATTGCGTGCCGGAAGCCCATTCTATGCGTACCGGATCTATATAGCATTTTTAGGAATAAGGCCATTACACTGCATTCGCATCGATTTTACAGACCAAACATTCCTGTTATTTACGCTAGGGTTTTCCTCACTTTCAGTAATCTAGTGCCCTAAGCAAGAAGTTAGCTAGTATAGTAAGGTTGACAACCACAGCAGATGGACTCACTCAGGCCGATGAAATGATCTTTTTTAACCAAGAGTCTTGTATTCCCTTATCAAACAAAATGTCAACTAAAATAGGTACGTTGTGAATAAAGCATTACTCACAAGTAGAAGAACGCTCTACACTTTTATAGTTATTTTGTTTTAAGTGCTGCAAACAAGTCTCCAAACCAATTCAATTACAGTTCATAAACGAAATAATCTATTGATTATGCCCATGTAATGGATCGCGTACCCCGCGGCAATCACCGACATGAACACAATCACACAAACACACCCACACATACACACAGAGAACAAAGGAGCGTTACCAAAAGGCAACGCCCGACAGGCACGACCCCACTACTCCCCTCGACCTGTCAGCGTCGGCGGGCGGCAGAACGCCATTCTCTGTTTACCACATACCTGTCGACCCAGAACGCCATTCTCTGTTTACCACATACCTGTCGACCACCGGGTCCGACGGACGACGCCAGAGCGGCACGGCGCGATCGTTACCTGTCTGACGTCACTGGTTGGTTGGCCCGGGTCGTAACGGCAGCGACGGGCACCGCGGCACACCCGGTAACCGCCAGTAACCGGCACAAATCGATCCGATTGCTGGGCGACTGTAGGCCGCCGCCTGCCCGACGGACGCTCAAAGACAACTGGGACACGGCCGGCTAGGTGCGCCCCCAGCCACCAGGGGACGCCACCGCACTGACACGTGACTAATGGGATTCCAGGCACATCCAGGGGAATGGACAGCTGGCCCACGAGCGCCGCTTGTCACGTGATATAGAGGATTGGACACTATAGCTGCTGGCGTGCCAAATCTGGGGTTTGCTATGTAAGAAGATGGCCGTAACAGGGAACCTGGGACAGAACTTATGTCTCCGATTCCCCGTCAGCCACTACTATATGCTGTTTAATTGGTCAGTGGTGTCAGACAATCAACAGATCAATAGACAGTAGTAGTCCGAGAAAGGGAACAGTTTCTTTGCGGCAATTTCATACGGTAAGATCTTCATACAATTCTCCCGAGTTTCGGTCATGCATCATCACTGAGTCGACGAAGTGAGGCAGTAAGCCGCATTTCTACATAGATCACACCAACATTCCTGGCTCCTCTACAAGTGTGTATTCAAAGTCAAACATTGAAAAAATACAGCGACGCTCTTGGAAGACATAAGCTCGGGTACAAAGACACGGCAGCAGGGGCCATGCTGTCGGCTGCACTGACATCACGGATCGTGGCAATGAAGCACAAAGATGCAGTTCAGAGTGAAACGCAATGGTACACTGAAACGCAAACACCGATCTCTTGCCTAAGCAGACTTGCAAACATTTGTTTTTGAGCGATCATTAGTAGCAATTACGACATAAATACGCAGGAGCGTAAAATAAGCATAGTGAACACACGACCTGTAAGTCACAATACGGTTGCATTCACATGACATTCATTTCGTCATCATTATCTTGAATAATGACACAAAAACCGACGAAATTGACGTATATTGATAAAGATATATCGTTTACAATTACACCATTACGATCATCTAATTATGTCGTGTTTGCAGCGATTCAGAATCAGCAGGGTTATAATTCATCTCGCTGAGTTTGTGGACCTGAAAAACGTTACTGGTGTTAAAGCCAGGAAATATGAATATTGTTCTCAGTTCTCACTTATTGCACATTAAGTAGTAATAGGGACTGGCAGACAGAGACTAATCAAGTAACAATCACTCTACTCTATACATATATGCATTCTCTGCAATTTTGAACTGCACACCTACGTAACTTCCAGAGCTCCTTAAAATAATTACAAGACACAGGAGTCGATGGGTTTACTTATTCCGGATTTAATTTCCATTCACTTACGTTGAACGTAATTTCATTAGAAACGGACATTTTGTATAACAACCTATAGACGACAAGCAATCCTGCGTAAGTTACCGTGCGTGGTGTACTCCTCTTACCATCTGCGGCGCCCTGAAATTCGTCCATGATATCCAGTGTGTCCGCCTCGGCGGTGGGGACGGACTCGGTCCGTCTGGAGGACGAAAAGTCGATAGGTGGCAGCACCGGCAGCCACGGCTCAGACTTCATCAGCACTGGAACGACACCGTTTTCTGAGTACATGCGCTACATAGAAACATTTATGGTGTAGACTGTGGAGTGTGTACGCTATATATTTTTTCGACAGCTGTGTCAAAAATACCTGCCATCTGCCAAAAATATATCATATAAGACATACAACGTGACAGAAAACAAAGATGAACCAATAAGTTGACAAAACATCAATTCAGTATTTATGGCAAATAAAGAAATAAGTAAGCAAAACACAGGAGACATCAAGCCAACGGACGGTCAAACTACCCACCCTCTCCGGTGATATGACCACCGAGGACCCGATCCGCCCAGTGCAGGACCGGCTCGGCGCTGGCCGGGCCGTTATATTTCACCACTTGACCTGAGGTCAGGTTCACGGCCACCAGCGCCCTGGATGAGGTCAGCTGGTACTGCTGTCGGGCCTGCCGACCCACGGGGCTGGAGCTGGCGGGAAAAAGGACAGGTGCTGGTTAGAGAGGGTAAGCGTAGGTGACGCCACCGACCCAGCGCTGAGGGTGGTTGATAGCTGGTGTAAGGGAATCTGTAGGCTAGTTTTAGATGTCAGGCTGGAATGATTTGTGAGATTTTGAATGTGACCGATCATTGGAACGCAATTGCAAACGTCAAGCTGTCTTAACTTATTTCAGTGAGTGGTTTTGTACCTTTAAAAAGTAAAACCACCGTCGACGATCAAATTGTGCACCGCTCAATTTTGAGGGTCATTTTTACATCATGAGATATTGAAGCTTACCAGCAAGCTTCTAAGCCACAGCGTCGCATTTTCCAGACCAACGCATTGATCTGTGTCTGGCTGCCTAGACCCATCAGATTCCCACCAGATTCCCTCTACATGTAGTGCTCCCCTCCCACCTGTTGATCCAGAAGCAGTGGGGTACTGTCAGAGCCAGTTGTCCGACTGCCTCTGTCAGACGGTCCTCGACAGTTGTTACCGGGCAGCTGCCGTCACTACAGAAGAGCAGGAACGTCCATGGCGACGTTGGCAACAGGTGGAGGGTCTCCTCGTCCAGCTCCGGCTATGGAGAGAGACAGAAGGGGAGAGGAAAAGAGAGGTAGAAGGGGAAGAGGGTGATATAGAGGCAATTGATTTCTGCTATTGATATCCTGGTTTAGAAAGTTCCAGTAAATCTGTTATACAAATTGCACAACGTTCAGCTCGTTTTACCTATGCATCGTTTCAAGTTGACTTTATTAGTTTTTACACTGAATCTTGGCTGAAGCTATTCCATCTCATTTTATTTTAGAAACGATAATACAATTACCGACTAACATGATAATTCAAAACGATTTTGCGGCGCAGTACGCAACCAATTAGAACAAAGTATTGCTCACCATGACGGGCACGCAGTGAGCGATGGCTAGCTCCAGTTTTTCTAGGTCTATTTCCAGTTTTGTCTGGAACGGGTCGTTCCTTTTGATGCAGAGTGGTGAAGACTTACCGAACCTGGAACGCCAAAAACATACGAGCATTTTCGCGAAGGTTGTACACTTGATCATTCAGTCCCACTGTACATAACCCACTGTACATTTCCTTTGATGTGGAAATAGCCGTCCAGTAGTCATGAATGGATCTATGCATGCCGGACATCTGATGACCGAAGTGATGACGTCGGCAACGATATCAGTTTTGCTAGCAAGCAAAAAATGAAAACAAAATAAAATAAAGCAAAATGAAGCAAAATAAAAAAGAAATAAATCCATAAATGATTTAAAGCAAAAAAGCTGGTAGATGAAATGAGCCCAACAAGGCTTGAGCTGCTGTTTATAAGTCTGCATACTCACATGTCCTGCATTACCGAGCCCTCCACCTGGGCTAGCAGCGCCTCTCCCCTCAGCGGGCCTGTGAGAGCGGAGGGAGGGCGCTGGCTGGCGGCTATCAGCAGCACACCATCAGCGCCATCTAGCGGTGACCCGGTGAGTTGGCCGTCCATCCAGCGTTCCAGAGTGGCGCTGCTGACCGGCAGAGGCACCGGCGCCGCGCCGCTGCCGAAACAAACAATGATGTGAACAACACTGGCACTATGTCTCCGAACTGGGAGAAGATATGAGAGAACCCCAAAATAAATTTCCTCTAGTTGTTACACATCGTTCTTATCCATTGTAGATATGATTATGCGTCATTAATAAACTCAAGCATAGCGAAAACGGTTTCTTCGGAAGTTGTCTCTCTTTGTTGAAAAAAAATATGCCCCTCTCCGTGCTCCTGGCAGACTGACAGACTCACAAGCTGCCAGACTGGAAAAACATGCATAGATTGACTGGCTGACTTACTGACTGACTGACTGACTGACTCCCAGACTGACCTGCTGAGTAGCCTGGTGACCGCCGCCGCGGTCAGGCTCCCATTGACCCGTCTCCGATGACCTCCCGCCAGGACCAGCACGGTAGGGTGGGAGCGCACCCCGATCCGGTCACAGAGCTCCGACCAGTCCAGGCAGCTGAGACGGCCCAGGTGACGGCGCAGGTCAGCCGGCAGGGTGGTCAGTTGCCGGAGCAGACACCGACTCACCGGGTCCCCTGCGGCCGAGGAGCCGAGCGGTGGGAGGGGACGAAATGCACAACAAATAGACGACGATGTGCATAACGCCGTGGGTGGGGGACGATATGCGTAACAAATGACGACGATGTGCATAACGCGGTGGGTGGGGATAAGGGAAAGATATGCGTAAGGGAGGGACCCGTACATTTTTCAGTACACATTAGCCATAGGGAAAGTCGATTATCGATTAAGCAAATCGATCTGAATGGCATCGATAAGGTCAATTAGACCCGGTTCCAGATCATTCACATTCATATATACTTTCCCTTTAAGAAATAAAGTCCGTTGGCGCTGGAAGGGGGCCAGTCATTGAAAGCGGCGTAACTGTCTCACGGAGTTAATGTTCTCAGCGATGCCGTTTACGTTAGTGTTGGCGACGCTTTCGTTCGAATCTCCTTTCATGGTGTGGACTGTATTTAATCGCGCATCGCACAGCATTTGGTTGTTTGGTGACCGAGATCCAGGAGGAAAATGGTTTAATTGGAATTTGGGAAAATAAATGTAATAACCTATCACGTTAGCCTAGTTAAGATACAACTAAATATTGGATACAGGATAGAGCGCCGGATGCCGACGACTAAGGAACCTCCTTCTTAGGAAGTATACTAGGGTTACCCGCGTGCTCCGCAACGCGAAGAAGGGTTATTTTTGACCCGTGGGTATTGGGTTGGTCTGTGTCGGTTTGGTTGGTATCCATTTCGTTCGATTGCTTTTTGACGGCCAAGCATTATGTAATAAAACAAAAAGATACATCGCATCGAGGTGCCCGTGTCGTATTATCATGCGTTCTACTTAAGAATGATTCGAAAACTGGCGTGAAGTCTTTTGAGGGCCATCGCTGAATTCGCTAAAAATGACGATGTAATGGTTTGGAACATTTACATTTTTAAGAATACTGTTGCTCATCATGCAAACATGAAGAGTGAATCTTGGACAGAATTGAATGCTCTTTCCAACGGTGCCATTTTCAATTGCCAAACGTATCAGGTTATGCAGCAAAACCCGTGTAATTAATAAAATGACACATCATCGACAAACACCATTTTCTCTAGCGATTTGTACCACCTTGGCGTCGATCAATTAGCTATTCACAATTTTCATATGAGAGGCGGTACCTTTCTCTTGCAAATAGGCGTTGATTCAACTCGCTCCATTTAACGGTCACCTAAAAATAAAATTAATTCCAAAATCCCTCAAAAACCGCAATTTTTCAAATAAAAGTGCCCTCTCCGGTGCACGTGGCGCGTGCTATCCTCTGCATTGCACACCATTCAATAGCCCCTTCAATTCTGTACACGATGCTGTTTTCCACGTGCCGGTCGGACCCCTGGTCACCAAGATATTGCACGGGAACTGGACCCGTGTCGGCCAAAATTAGCCGTTTTCGCACGATTTCGCACGCCGATTTATACATGTAAAGTCTATGACGCGAATTTGCACTTTTTGAGCACGCACCACGCGCTCCCTATCAATCCGATCGAGAAAAGACCCCTCAAAGGCACGTCGCACATCCTTGATCAAGTTGTGCAAATTTCACCGGGCTAGGTGCAACGGTCTGGCCTGTAGTCCACGCAAAGCACCACCAAGTTGGGACCTCGGTAACGGACAGACGCACCCTCCTCAAATAGTAATACAGATTTGGACCTAATAAAGAGCGCCGGATACCGACGGCAAAGGAACCCCCTTCTTAGGGCGTATGTTAGGGCCTAAATAAGAGAGCGCCGGATACCGACGACAAAGGAACCCCCTTCTTAGGGAGTATGTTAGGGCCTAAATAAGAGAGCGCCGGATACCGACGTCAAAGGAACCCCCTTCTTAGGGAGTATGTTAGGGCCTAAAATATGAGAGCGCCGGATGCCGACGACAAAGGAACCCCCTTCTTAGAGAGTTTTAGGAATGTTTTAGGATAAAAAAGGATAGTCAGTAGACCTGGTCACCGGAACCGATACGCCTGCCGCACCTCCGTCGAATATCTCATCTGTGTGTAGACCGCGCACTGTTTCACTTCTCACTCGGGCTTCTCACACACTTTGTCTTCTAGTTCACTATATTTGGCGGACAAGGCAGCGAAACGTACCGGGAAGAGAGCTAGGGGCAGCGCAGTGTCCCCGTCGAAGTCGAAAGGTGAAGTGAGGGCCGGGGGTGTTTACAACTAGTTTATATACGGCGACAGGGGGTGAAACAAGACGCGTTGAGGACGGTCAGAGCACACAGAAAAGGCTAAAAATGGCCCGGGCGTCCAGCGCTCCACCAGGAAGACACACAAGCTGGGCGCGCACGTGCGTGCCCCACACAATGGCCCGGACCTGGGCCGGTCCTACGCAAATAGGGAGCCGCCCTGCCGCGCCGGCCGACCAGCCGGGTCAGAGGGGACGCCAGCGTCCCGCGACCGCGGACGGCGCTCGGCTCGGCGGCGCAGCGGCGGTTCGGCTCAGCAGCCCTGAGTCTCTCGCCCGTACCGCCTTGCATATGTAGGTGCAATTTGTCGGCAACATCACTCCCCCCTGTGTTCGGCTTCACTACGAACGTCGAACACATACATTTGACCGACAAATTGAACAACGCAAACGAACAGTCAAGAAAGGTGATAACCGAAACGGGCGCGGGTAACTATCATTTCCAAGCTCCATACAAGTAAAACACGCACAGCATTCCAGAAAGGTACGGAGCGAGGTAAAGCGGGCCTAACACTCGCGCGCGGAGACGGGTTACCTTTAGACAGCCCTGAACTCAGACTCAGGTCCCTGTCAGGAAGGCACAAAATACCGGAGCTAGCGCGGGCGGTCAGTGGGCGGGGGCCGGTAAGTCACACGCACAATGGAATGACGGACGACCGTTGGATACCCTCGCCGAGAAAGCACAGACGAGCAGGGGGCACCGGCCATGGGGGGCCGGACGGTTGGTACATCGGGCGTATGACGGCAGCAGGCAGCGATCAGTTGTCCACGGGACGCAGCCATGAGCGCTGCGTGTTCAGTTCCTCCCGGGCGGCGCTCAGTTCGCGCACCACGGACAGCAGCTCCTGGTTGCGCGCCTGGAGCCCCTCCTTGTCCCGGAAGGTGACCGGACGCTGGGCGATCAGCCGTCCGACGGAGAAGGTGTCCAGCTCGAGCTCGTACCGGGGTGTGGCGACGAACCCGCCGCGCGCCTCCTCCACCTTCTTCAGCGGCACACAAAACTGCATTGCCATGTCCGCTGTCTGGTCGGTCAGCCGATCCCTCTCGTGTTGTACGATACGCAGTCGCCGGCGGGCGCCGTCAGGCTTGGCGCGTGCTGTCTCCAGCTCCCATAATGCCTCGTCATCGTTGCCTGTGGGAGAGTCGATCGTCTGCACCGCCGCCTCATAATCCTCGCGCTGTCTCTGGATGACCAGCGTCCACTCATCAATGTCCTTCAGGACCTGGCCGAAGCACAGTTTGAACTGATTGCTCTCGGCCTCTGTGGCCGTCGGCTGCTCCTTGGCCGGACTGAACCCGGTGAAGATCTGTGTGAGCGTCATGCCCTGCCACAGGAGCCGGCTGACGGCGGCGGCGGACGGTGACGTGGCCTTCACCGCCTCGTCTGAAAGGCTACCTTTGCGGGTGATTGCCTGCAGCTGCTCCTCGTAAGTCTCCAGCCGGTCGCGCAGCTGGAGGATCACCTTGTCGCGCTCCACCAGGTACTGGCCGTGCTGGGTGTGCGTCTCGTCCAGATGCACCTTCAACTGGCTTTGCTGCTCGCTGGCCGAGCTCAGCAGTGACTGCAGCTCGTCCACCGAGCGCAGCATCTCATTCGACCTGGCCTCCGCCTTCTCGACGCCCTCTTTGTAGGGCTGCGCCAGCCGCTCCTGTGACCGCAGCTGCTGTCGATAGTTTTCTTCCTGCTCGATCTCGGCCTCACGCTGCAGCCGGGGCTTCTCCACCAGTTCGGTGAGCCGCTGCTCCAGGTCGGCCGCCTGCTGTGTCAGCCGTTCTTTTTCCGCCGGCTCCGTCCCCAGCTGGTCCATCTTGTTGGCAAGGTCGGCCTGCAGCTGGAGGATCCGCGCGCTGTGCTGGCGGCGCAGCGTGGACAGCTCCTCTGCTTGCGACTTCAGTCTCTCCAGCAGCAGAGACATCTGCTTCTCCAGCACCTCCTTCTCACTCGCCATTTTCCTCTCTCTGTACTGGAAATTGATCTCCTTGGCGGCAATTTCCCCCACCTGTGCCAGCACCCGACACTTTGCCGCATTAGCTGCAGCCAGTTCAGCTCCCCGGTCGGCAAGTTCGGCCGTCAGCCGGGCCACCTCAGCAGCGCGCCGCTCCAGCTGCTGTACCAAGCCCGCCTCGTCCGAGAGCACCTGGTCGCGCTCCCGACAGGCGGCTAGCTCAGCGGCCAACGCCCTGGTGAGGCCGGCATCTGCCTTCCTGTAGTCTGCGGTGGCCATGGTCCGCTGTTCCTGGAGTCTGGCAGCTGCCTGCTGCTGTTCCTCCAGCTGGCTGGACTGCTTCTGCAGCTCCTGCTGGGCCTCCTGCAACTGCTGGCCCAGCTCAAACTCATTCTGCTCTCTGAGTGCGTCTGCTGAGACAGCAGCAGCCGATACATGTCTCTCTGCGACGTAGGAGCTGATGATGGCCTGGTACTTCCCTGCAACCTCTGGAAGCTTCTCGAGCTTTCTCTCCGTTGCCTGCAGTCGCTGAGTAGCCTGTCGCTTTTTGTTGGGAAGTGTAGGACTTGTCTCCTCCCACAGCAGACCGGTTTCGTGTCGCTCTCCACCTTTGGTCGTGTTTCTTTCCAGCATCTGGAGTACTTTCTTATCCTCTTCCGATCGTGACGTCGTTTCACTGTACTTTGTTCCAGATGCTTCTGTAGACCACCATTCGTTGACGGCAGCGCACAGCTCCACTTCGCTCTCACTCGATTGGCGTCTCAGGAACATGACCCGGCGCCTGCTGCTGGGCACGATGTCAGACACGCGGCCCGTCAGGGTCCACCCTAGGTCTGTCTTCACAGCGGCCGGTTGATTCGGACGTCCCACACGCACCTCCTTCTGCAGCACTGCTTCAAGGACGTTTGCACCAATCAACAGCTTTAAAGGAAATAGTTCACTTTTTAACATGGGTTTTGAACTGGAATAGCAGTTCCGTAGCTTGGGCTGAGACGAGCATAAATCAGGAGCTTTTACAGCCCAACGATCACCCTAGGCAAAGATATTCTATTTCTCGTCCCGAAAAAGGTGTCTTGCGTTGAGGATGTGTGCCTTGCATATATTTCCATCCAGTATGAAAAGAGCATGGGTCCCGAAAATTCTTCAGAAAGTAGAGAAATTATCTACGAGAACTCTAGAGAAATTCTTGTACTGATCAATTAGGACATTCAGGGGAACATTATCAGATCGAGCAGATCGCCCAAATGCCGGTGGCTGCGATAATTTCTCTGTTTCTGAAAAATTTTCGGGACCCATGCTCTTTTCATACTGGATCGCGTGTGCCTTGCAGAAACTGAAAAGTTCTTCCTATATCAAAATATAGAAAATAATCTTTTGTTATAAAAAGGTTTTATTTTCTTTGCTGATTATTTTGAACATAAAAAATCATAAATCCGTTGCAAAAAAAATAATTTCGTGAAAGTGAACTATTTCCTTTAACTGCCCGCCATTATATTGCGGGAACTCCAGATCACGAAGGTGTTCAAATCTCTGAAGCTGACTCTTCGTCATCGTATTCGCAGTCACATTTAGCGCTGGCACAGACCACACTTCAGGAATGTTGATGCACTTCTTTGCCCCTGTGCCAAGGGGGCTGATCTTCAGTCTCACTCTCTCAGACGGACGCTGAGTGCCACTGGTCTCCACGTTTTGTATGCAGAGCGGGTGTCGCTCCCCGGCAACGCCCAGCTCCTCCAGAACATCCTCACGACACAGTGATGTCTGAGCTCCAGCATCCAGGAGTGCCAGAACGTCTGTCGAACCGCGGGGCCCGTGAACCCGCACAGCAACAATCTGTAGCAGTGTGTCTGTGTCCGTTTTTACCGAGGCTGCTACAAACGGCTGGTTCCCGGAACTACCTTCAGCTGAAGATTCAGGCGCTCCCGTGGTTGTCCCTGCTGACGACTGATCCCTCCTCGAGTTGCTCTGATCGGTTCCTGACCGACTTGATCCGCGGTGGAGAAGCGGATGGTGCGTGAGCTTGCATCCCTTCACATTGCACCGCCGAGACACTTTGCAGCTTCTGCTCCAGTGGCCCTTCTTGAGGCATGAAAAGCAAAGACCTTCTTCATAGGCAACAGCGCTTCTTGCGTGTGGGGTCTTGGCCTTGAATTCTGAGCAGTCGCTCAGCCTGTGGTTACTGCTGCACACCACGCACACCGGCAGAGAGCGGGCCTCTGGTTCGGTTTCACCATTAGCTCCTGTCGCCAGCGCTGTTCGCCGAACAGGGCCGTCCCTTGAAGCAACTGTTGCACGTTTCCGTTCCGATGTTGAAGTCCCGGACTGGACAGCAGAGAAGCTCAGGATGCTGACTTGGACTTGGAGCCACTCGGTGAACGTCTCCAGAGTCGGTCTCGTCGGTCGCAGCCGGAACACTTCACGGCCCCACTCTCGGGCTAGCTCGCTCGGCAGCTTTTCGACCACTCTTCTCAAGTTTTCACTGCTTGACAGGTCACTCGCATAGCCGAGATTTCGCAGGACGGTGACTGTGTTATGGACGACCGCATAAAACTTCTCCATCGCTGGGAGGTCCATTAGTGACGGTGGCGAGGTCATGAACACATTTCGCAGGTGGGCCTGGATGATGTCTTCCTCTCGTCCGAACCTATCTTGCAAGGTTTTCAAGGCCTCGTGATACAAGTCACCGTTGAATAACATGCCGTCAATGGCCTGGGCCGCGGCCCCTTCCACCGCGTTTTGAAGGTGAGCCATGCGCTCAGCATCCGACAGGGACGGCTGATCATGCACCAAGGCTTTGAAAAGACCAATCCAGCGCGGCCACTCACGTGCATTTCCACGGAACGTTGGCAGAGTCAGTCGCGGTATGCTTTTTACGAACGCTGATGGTCCTGCCAGGTCATTACGTCGGGGTGAGGCCGGCGTTGCGATCCAGCTGGCACGAGCCAGTCCGTCATTCTTGAGCACCCCATTCTCACCTTGAGGAACACCGACAGCTCTGGGTGATGACGAGATGCAGCGGGGAACTTCGCCACCATTGGGTGCCGGCCGCTGCTCACCTGACGTATGACGGACGCCTCTTGTTACATCACAGTGGTTAGGCTCCACCTCCACTGGGATCTCGTCATCAAAGTCGTTTCTCCGCTCCCATTCAAGGTCATTTTCTGCAGCCCTCAGAAGTCTTGCCCTCTGCTGCGCTCGTTCCACCTCCTCTTCTAACTCCTTTTCCTCCATAATCCTCTTCTCTTCTAACTCCTTTTCCTCCATCATCCTCTTCTCTTCTTCCATCCTGTCTTCTTCTCTTCTCCTCTGAGCTGTTCTTTCTGCTTCCTGGTTTCTCAGCTGCCTTTCTCTGTCTTGCCTGGCTTTCAAATGCTTCAGCTCCAGGCTTTTCATCTCTGCCGTTATTACAGCTTCCCTGGACGCCGCTCTGGAGACTCCTGAAACACGGGATCCGTTCGCTCTACTCCCCCCGTGATGCAACTTTGATGGTGGTGGTCTGTCATCTGCTTGCGACGCCGCGCAGCAGCTCACTGGTCGGTGCGTAGTCGCCTCTTCAATTCTTTTCACCGTCTCGGCGTGCCGTGCCGTCAGTCGGGTGGCGTACTCTTCCGCTTCTTCCAGTTCGCAGACCTCCTGCACCTTCTCAACATAGGCGTCATTGGCTTCCATGAAACCATCCAGTGTCGCATTCAGGGTTTCGAGCCGCTTCTTTAGTTCTTCCTCGCTAGCTCGGCGCGCGATCTGAGCCTCCGCCGTGTTACAGGCACGAGTAAACGCGGCGGCCTTGCGCCCGCGCTGAAGTTTCAGGTGCTTCAACACGCATGCAGTGTCTCCAGCTTCCTCGCCGGCAGTGTCCTGAATCACCGTCGCCGTCTCTGTGTTCTCCGCCTGAGTCGAATCTTCCATCATCGGAATTTTCTTTTCGATCCGACTGGCACACACGAGGCACAGCTTGTAACCTACAATCAATCACTAAGTCGGCGACGGGCAGCCACGAAGGTCATCAGTTCTCACTTCAGGCCAGGACCATCCGGCCCGGAGGACCAGAAAATGTTGGCGACGCTTTCGTTCGAATCTCCTTTCATGGTGTGGACTGTATTTAATCGCGCATCGCACAGCATTTGGTTGTTTGGTGACCGAGATCCAGGAGGAAAATGGTTTAATTGGAATTTGGGAAAATAAATGTAATAACCTATCACGTTAGCCTAGTTAAGATACAACTAAATATTGGATACAGGATAGAGCGCCGGATGCCGACGACTAAGGAACCTCCTTCTTAGGAAGTATATTTGGACCTAATAAAGAGCGCCGGATACCGACGGCAAAGGAACCCCCTTCTTAGGGCGTATGTTAGGGCCTAAATAAGAGAGCGCCGGATACCGACGACAAAGGAACCCCCTTCTTAGGGAGTATGTTAGGGCCTAAATAAGAGAGCGCCGGATACCGACGTCAAAGGAACCCCCTTCTTAGGGAGTATGTTAGGGCCTAAAATATGAGAGCGCCGGATGCCGACGACAAAGGAACCCCCTTCTTAGAGAGTTTTAGGAATGTTTTAGGATAAAAAAGGATAGTCAGTAGACCTGGTCACCGGAACCGATACGCCTGCCGCACCTCCGTCGAATATCTCATCTGTGTGTAGACCGCGCACTGTTTCACTTCTCACTCGGGCTTCTCACACACTTTGTCTTCTAGTTCACTATATTTGGCGGACAAGGCAGCGAAACGTACCGGGAAGAGAGCTAGGGGCAGCGCAGTGTCCCCGTCGAAGTCGAAAGGTGAAGTGAGGGCCGGGGGTGTTTACAACTAGTTTATATACGGCGACAGGGGGTGAAACAAGACGCGTTGAGGACGGTCAGAGCACACAGAAAAGGCTAAAAATGGCCCGGGCGTCCAGCGCTCCACCAGGAAGACACACAAGCTGGGCGCGCACGTGCGTGCCCCACACAATGGCCCGGACCTGGGCCGGTCCTACGCAAATAGGGAGCCGCCCTGCCGCGCCGGCCGACCAGCCGGGTCAGAGGGGACGCCAGCGTCCCGCGACCGCGGACGGCGCTCGGCTCGGCGGCGCAGCGGCGGTTCGGCTCAGCAGCCCTGAGTCTCTCGCCCGTACCGCCTTGCATATGTAGGTGCAATTTGTCGGCAACAGTTAGAGTTGATAAGCTTATGGCTGATGCCAGTATTTCCTGCACACAACAATTTGGCTAGGTGGGCGGTACACATTTTTTTTTTTAGTGAAGGTCCGAAATCGCTTTACATTTTTCTGAATCATAGCGGCATTTTCATATTCTACAGGTTTGACTTGTATATCCCTAACATCTACCTATCAATCAGCACAAAAAACATGCATGCCGTAATGTCCGCCGTATCGCTTTGGTCATAGTGCAGCCCCTTCTAGGAGATGAAAAAACATTCCAGCAGCAGAGTTTCCTTGCTTCATTTACGCAGCGAAGACTTTCCATTATAAAATATCATAAAATTTAATATTGAAATCACTGATGGGACCATCCACTAGCCTTTTTGAGCTGCCAGCTGAATTAAGATGAAAGTACCTCGCATGTACATATACGCCACTCGGGTTATTCGCAGGGTCTTAGACGACACTATTCAGGGAACCGAGTGCAGGACAGACAGGGTGTCAGGGCACCGTGTCGCCAGACAGCCATCGCTGCACGTCCGACGGCGGAATTCAATTTGGTTATGCAGCTGACTGCAGACTGGCGCCATCACCGGGACAGCTTTCCCAGGAACGCAGCCGGGTCACATGCCTGAGGTGTGCCACTACCGCGCATCGCTGCGGTCTCAGAGACGGCTTACAGCGCACATTTGGTTAGAGCGAGGTGGGCAGAAAACCATGGGAAGTCCCCCAGAAGACCGGGGCCATGCGGCGGACGCATGACCGGCAGTGTGCTCAGGATTTGTATTGGAAGTAGCAATGATTGAAGCGCATCGCACGGAAACAATTGGACACCACGTGTGTTTCCATAGAAATATACTTTTTTTGATCGACCTTTTCTCACCAAAGGTCAGTGTTCAATCAGAATCTTATCCTCCGAAGGACCAATCACATAAGCAAAAATTGATTTCGCCGTGAATAGATGTCAGTTGCTGAGCAGCGACGGTCGTCATGGAACAGGGCTCAACAAAGGAGCGTGCTTCAAGTAGCTGCACAGATTGCATCCACAAAGTCAGCTTAGGCAGTTCGCTGAGCCAACATCGATGTAAGAATAGACAAAATACTTCATGGTAGACTATGGGTACATTTTTCTTTGAGCTTTTCCAGCAACGTACACTAGCTAGATGAAGGACATGCCAAAAATATTCTCATAAGCAGTAGGTACTAACTACATCGTGATCATCTGCTAAAAGCTGTGTCTCTGATGTAAAAAATTAGAATGCTTCATTCTGTCTCAATGTCCATTCGTTTTCGTTTTCAAAGGTACAATTTGGCAATAAAGATGACTTGAGATCGGGAAGGTGCATGCACGTTAATTGGCTAAAGCCATATCTCATTCACACCGCTCGTGGGCAGCAGGATCACGTGATTTCAAACTCCGAATATTTTGTAACGTGGTCAACCTTATTTGAAATGCCTTTTTATCCTCAAGTCATAATCATGGTATAGTGTTTTAAAACGACTGCATCGAAGTTCGAACGCTTTCCGTTGCTGGTACTTACGTTGCAGTTATTGCGTAAGTTATTACGTAGTTATTACTGCAATATTCGGCGCCGGATTGCATTGCAACATCTCACATCATCTTTATACCGGTAGCAATCACTCACAGGGCAGGTAGGCAACCAACACGGCAAACTCGTCAGAGCGGGAGAGAGTGTTGAACCCTTCGTCTCCGATCTCCCGGACCGGACTAAAGTCGTCTTCGTCAGTTAGGAGGAGCTCCAACTCGTCATCTTGCTTCAGCACGGCTGAAAAACATTACGGAACTCAATATTAATCGCGCGATGGTGATGCATTTTCGATACCAGTGAAGTAGTACTTTACTGTGGTGTAGGTATCTTAGCATATGCGCACCTAGTGCGGTGCATTTTTGTGTAGCTATAAGGAGCACGTGCGCTGCTTCAATGTTGTTTCAGAGGTAACCTCTTTCAAATTACGGCGACACATATAAAGAGAAATAAATACACAGATACGCCACCATCGGGATTCGAGCAGGTGGGTTCGGAGATTGCGCAGGGACGCAGCTAAACAAAGAAGGAACGACAGCCTAAAATAAACCAAGTCCAATATCCTTTTAATCAAAATTGACGTAGACAAACTCCTGACTCAATTGACAGATTCTTATTGCGCTACATTGCGCTACAGAGTCTCAATTTGTCACGAGAGCTTTCAATTATTCTATAGCTAACACCACTAGAACTCCGGGTAATGCTGTAAGTCTGGACTGTGTCGGAGCGGCACTGTTGCTGAGCGCGTGATTGGACCGTTTTGCCGGGCGCGCACGCTGTTGCTGACCGGGGACATTGTCCGTACGCAGCTGGAGGTCGTCCCACTCGGTCTCGGCGCGCTGCTGCCGCTCCACCTGCTTCAGGTACTTGATCAACTGGCTCTGGATGAATCCTACGGCGTCATCGTACTCGTTCAGCACGGCCGACGCTGTCTCCTGTAGTACATGAAAATGGAGTGATGGTCAACTTCGGTCACCCAGTGTAGAAAGCATAACGTAATTGGCATTGCGGTATAACGCACAGTGCAGACGGTATGGTGTCTCGGCAGTTGGCAATGAACGTCTCCATCAATGTCTGACTCACCGTTCCCCTGGTAATGAAGGCCAAGGAGGGAAGATAGAGGTGTTCCCTGTCCAGGCCGAACTCAGCTAGTGATTCCGCCGGCCAGCTGTCTCTGTCAAAGGAGGCGATTTATCAGCAAATAAAACATTTCATCGTAAAGTTAATTATGGTTTTGCCACTAGAAATCCAATGCTGCGCTTCTTTTCGATGCAAGTCGCATTATTTCTCAGCATTATCTTTTAGCTTATAATCTTTTAGCCTCTTTTAGCCTCACGCCTCATTTCCTAACCACATATATAGTGTTGCATTCGATACACACAGGTATACGTGCTCATTGTTTACTCACAGGTCGAGTATAACGAATCCGACTGAGCCGCGGAACAGGGTGCCGAGTGCCGGTGCGGCGGCGGTCACCCGGTCCCGGCTGGTCACGTCGGTCAGCAGCAGTGTCACGTGCGTCCGCCGCAGGTCGAACGGCAGCTCACGGGCCGACACGGGACCGGCCGCCTCCACCTGTCAGTAGCAGGAAGTGACTGAAATCAAGCGGTACTTCCTGAGAGCATTATAAGCCGAAGGTAAGTACGACGCTCATAGAATTGGTATGCAAGACTTAACCCGGCAGTTGCTGGGGTATTTCGCCACCCACCGTTTGCTGGGGGGGGGGGGGGGGCGTTAAACGCCCCCAGCCGATAACTCGAGAACCAATAGGCGCAGCGAAACGCACGAGGCGGCAAACGAAAGAACGCGACGAGACGCTTCAGATGAGTACTTTAAAGTTGAATTTTGAGGTCACAGGTCGGGTCAAGGTCAGGTCAAACACCTGAAATCGGGCTTTCAGTAGCATGGACTTCAGGACTTCGCAATGGGCGCCTCTCGTCATAAACTCTGTCAAAACGGTGCACAATCCATCATATAAGGCCTACAAGAGTGTCAGCTCCATGTAGGGGTCAGTCAAGCATAGGTCAGGGTCAAGGTCAGGTCAACCCGGTAGGCACATATCCTCGAAAATCAAAACTGATATTCGCAGCATGTGACACATGTTTTATGGGTAATTTGGGGCGTAGAACACGATGGTGACATTCATTTTATCATATGTGTACGTGTTTGGCTAAAAAAGTTCAATTTAAGAAATGCATGTATCATGGTCGTGAAGTAGTCACGAGAAATTGCCAAGATTCAGTTCAAGATTTTGGAAAATGCGGAACGATAATCAATAATCGAAGATAGCCATTTGATTGTTCATGGTATTGGCAGTCTAATGGCGTTTACGGCATGTCTGTATGTCTATTTTGTGATTTTATATGATTTTTTGAACATATGCTGTTTTTGGTCGAAAAGTCAGAAATCATGACGTCACTAAAACCTCGATATCTCAAAAATTTTCCGACCGATTTTTTTTGAAACTTTGCCACAATAAACTTCAATCAATTCCCTACAGGTACCCAAAATTTGGCGCGCCTGCGGCGTGCCGTTTTTATGCTATGGCCCGGCGAAAAAAGTGGGGGCGTTTAACGCCCCCCCCCCCAGCAACTCGCGGGATAACACGCATGCTTCGTCCTGGAAATAATTAAACCCACGGTGTTCTTCTTAGCCATTATATAACACAGTTCAGTCTGGTTCCAGCCTCCGGCGCAGCGTCGTGCCAATCTCGTCTGTTCTGGACACCTTATGGGCGCCATATTTCTCTGGGCTATTTCCGAGCCCCGGCCGGTGCCGCCTCTCGGCCTGTGTGTGGGCGAGAGACAGGGCCGCCGCCACTATC
This sequence comes from Amphibalanus amphitrite, assembly GCF_019059575.1. Taxonomy (NCBI): domain Eukaryota; kingdom Metazoa; phylum Arthropoda; class Thecostraca; order Balanomorpha; family Balanidae; genus Amphibalanus; species Amphibalanus amphitrite. The sequence continues at coordinate 343,155 of NW_024881928.1, forward strand.
CCGCCGGTATGAGACGGCAGCTGTGAGCACGGCCTCAGGTGCAGCCGGATTTGACGCCGCCGGTTGGCGATGGCTCTGGCCTGCCGGTGAGCCCAACACGCAGTTGAACGGCGTCCCTGAGAGGATGGAAGAGGCTGAGGCTCCTAGTTGTGAGATGTCGTGACCAACTGCAGCCTCACGTTGCTCGAGAGAGAATGACACGCGACTCCGATACTTAGCACTACGATATTCTGGTCTCCGATATAAAACAGTTTAACATTTATTGTCTACATCTACAAGAAAGAGGAAATGCGCAATAAAACTGAACTTTTCCTTTAACATCGGCAACAAAGCCGTTCGCATTATACATTTATGAGTTCTTCACTCATGTATCTGCAGTATAATTGATCACATATGTCCGTTCACTCGTGCTGATGCGCTACGCTTCAATTCGTCGGTATATTATTACTTCCCCGTGTGATAGCACGTGTCTCACCCCTCTGTCAAGGAAATCATATTCTTACTTTTGCTATGCGATTCCTGGAACTACTTTATTTGTCACGGTGTCACTTGCACCGTATAGACAGTGTCTCCAGACTGTTTCATGTGTCTCGGCTGCCTTTGCCTTTGAAGACGCGTAAATATTGCATCCGCGCCCTTCCAAAAAGGTGAAGCTCAGTAGGTGTGGTGTGAGGGCCTCTCTGAAAAGTTTAGCGAGCGTAGGCTGGCAGGCAGACACCGCGCCAATATTGTTAAACAGAAGAGCAGGCAGCCAGTCACGTTGCCCGCTTAGGAAGCCATGTGACCCGCCTGTAACCAGTGTCTGCCGACCAACGGGCTCAGCCGTGCTTACACGGAACCGACTCGGTCGGCTACAAAATGTCATACAATTGAGTAAATGCGGATACATAATGCGCCATGCTAACTTCCACATCTGTTCTCATGACGGAACAATCAAACCGGAATGATTTCTACTCAAAGTCCGAACTGATTTCTGAACCTGCTGGAAACCTAACTGTCTGAAGGTGGGCCTCGGGGTGACCTGCGGCTCTCACCCATCCGGGCCGGGTGCTGGCTCTGAGGAAGTGTCTCAGCTCCTCGGCGTTCAGCTCCCAGTGGAACCCGGCGGCGTGGCAGCGGCCGGGGGTGCCGAGCGGCTCCCCGTCGCCGCCACCTCCACACAGCAGCATCCAAAGGCGCGGGCTGAGCAGCTCGGTCTGATCTGGACAGAGGGAAGATGAGCCCACTCAGCTAGGAAGGAATTGAAGACAAACGAAAACGTGTTCGGAATTAACCCGCGCACCGACGGGGGTCTGCGCCAACTTAGTACCGACGGGGGGGGGGGGGGCGGATGACCGCCCCCCCTGAGATCTCGAGAACGAAGCAAGATAGCGACAAGCGGTAAACGGCATCGGATACGCACGGTCAAGATCTACAATTTTTACTAAGGTCATTTTCAGGTCAGGTCAAAGATGACGTCACAGGGGTCGAAAAAGTCAAAATGGCGGCGCTAAATATGGAGAGAGTTTTTCTCGAATAACTTTCGAATTAGTCAAGATAGGAACAAACTAAGGGCATCATCGTGATCCTCTCGTCAATCCGCATCGAATGATATATATGTTGACCTCGAAAGGTCAAGGTCAAAGGTTGACCTCAGGTCACGTGACCTCGAGGTCATCATGTATATCATTCGATGCGTCTTGACGAGCTGAACATAATGAGACCATCCACGCGTCTGTATCTTGTTCCTGTACGGAGTTATTGGCCAAAAACCTTTGGTGACCTTTGATGACGTCACATGACCTCACAGCTGCCCAACAGCAAAACAGACCTCAAGGTAGTGAAGGTTGATCGTATATGAAGTCATGTATGGTATATGGGGCCATTCCGACCCGTTTTAGTGGTAAAAACAGGGAGCTGATTTTTCCCCCATTGACTTATAATGGGGAGGTCGCGAAATTGACCTGACCTTAGGTCACCGATATCAAAATTCCGAGATATACAAATTGTAGCTACTAATGACCTAATAACATCCTGCGACTTTCAAAGGCCTCCGACATCTACTGTAGCTCTGGCACGGTGACAAAGTTGCAAAAAAGTGACTTGAGGTTGGGTCATTCAAAGTGACCTGGTGACCTGACCTTGAAAGTTAGGAGGTTAAAACTTGCACACCATGTGTAAAATTGATAAGGGAATAGTCATACCAAATTTCGCGGCGCTACGCGCCGCGGTTTTCCCGCTATTCGCGAAAAACCTCAGGGGGGGGGCGGATATCCGCCCCCCCCGTCGGTGCGCGGGTTAAGTTATACGGCTAAATCATGTTCAAGTATTCGCCGTCCTTGACGAAATCTTTAGAGTTCAGATAAGTCAGTTTTCCACGCATGGATAAACAATTTAAAGCACATAATTGTGTCTGATATGGCGACTGATGACTGCTTCTCTACCTTCCAAACTCTGGTACAGCGGCGGTGGAAGGTCGACGACTGCCTCCTCTGATGACGTCATAACAAACTGCAGCCGATTGGTGACGTCATCGGTGGCCTCCTCTGCGGTGTTTTCTTCCAGCGCGGCTTCCAGCAGCAGCCGGTGCTCTGGAAACGAAATAAACATTCACTAGTCCAGCAACAAGTGGTCCGATTAGTGAGAAAAAGTGTAGGAAAGAAACATTCGGAACAAGAACAAATAAGGTTAAAGGTAGTGTGCCAGCTTTCCTGGACCGTATGGAGTTAATGGCCCAGATAAGGAGAACCGGATTTTTAGAACTTATCCATACCTTCAAAACTCATGGAAACGTCTTAAATTCTTCAAATTTTGAGTACCCCAGTGCGAAATTCGCCCCGACGGGTTGTCGGTCGTACCCCAACCACATTTCACACCACTATGAACAATAAATGCACACACTGAAATCGCTATTACCGATAGGCTCATCCAATCAAGTTTCGATAAACCCGTTCATCATCATCTCCTGCGGTTTCGAACACGCCTGTTAGGTGGTGCGGTAGACCGCGCCCAAAGCCAGGGCTTCGGTAACGTGAGGTAGCCGAGTCGGGGCAGCGTGCGCTGACCCAAGCCGGGGCCGCGCGTCCTCCCGTTGTCATGTGATAGCCCGGGGCTGCCCGGGGATGCGGTAGACCGCGCCCAAAGCCGCGGCCCCGGCTTGGGTCAGCGCACACTGCCCCGACTCGGCTACCTCACGTTACCGGGGCCCTGGCTTTGGGCGCGGCTTCTGCTCATACTTTGAGGTGCGGTGGTGGTGCGTCGGGCCGCGCGCTCTGACTTCGGACAAGAAAAATGCGTCAGCTGATCATTGTCATTTCTGCCACTTTCATGTGGTGAGATGGGGTCATAACTTTAGAGACGGCTGTTTCATATCAATTATTTTACATAAAATAATATTTCAAACCATAAATTAATGTTCGACAGCCAAATTAAAGAAACAATACCAATACAGGCTTACAGTTTAAATTCGACATTGTGTTGTCTACGATTAGACAGCTGATAACTCATTCCCGTACGTCGTAACTCTATAATGACCTTTGCTTATTGTCACATGTGCGCCGCATTCGCGATTGTTGCCCGACGCCTGTTTGCAGGTGAGCCCACTACAGTTGTTATACATATCGAAAAACCGAAAAACTTTTAGGCGAAAAAAGCACTATTTTAGGCCCATTTTTGATTTTTTTTGCGATTTTAGGTAAAAACAGAAGCTTCTTATCCTAGGAAAAATAAAATGGGAAATCATTGGAAGGTGGCACACTACCTTTAAAGAAAAGTTGCTCTCGCTAGGAAATTTGAGATCTAATTAATGTTACAACATCCAGTTGTTGAGTGCCGTCACTCGTCTCAAAATGGATGGTGTTGCTGCGCTGAGCTCCGGATGCGTACAGGTTCACTATGACAGCTGCGAGCTTCTTTTGATGGCACATTATTATGCAGGGTCGGACAAGGTCAAATTTGGTATGTATTCAGCGTGTAGCGTGAGGTGCATGGTTAGTCGCAAAGCAAATTCAGTCCTCTACGTGCCGTGCTTGAAGTGTGAATAATTAACTTTTCCCAGAATCAGAAATCTTGTTTTTCCTTTGGCAGATTCGGCGACAGGGTGCTGAAACTAAGCGACAGCCTTTCCAGCTAGTCTAACATACGAGTGCATATTTCACTGTCGCTCAGTGTCGCGAGGAACTTGAAATGCAGCGGACGGTTTTATTTTGGTGCGCTGAAAGTCTTTGCTCTATGCTTTGGAAAAGACGGCGTCGCACAGACACTGAAGTGTGGGTCTGTAGTTTCCGGTGAAGTTTGAATTGTTAGTCCCTTGAGCATTGCACCATCCTGCACAATATGGGTGAATGTCACAGTGGTTCTATTCCTCGCCATTCAGAGTGGGGGGGGGGGGGGGGCGTGTGGCGGAACACACGCTTCATTATTACACAGATGGATGAAGGGAGTTGAAAGCGGGTGGGTGGGAACTGGGAATCGAATTGTTGTAAATGTCCGTAACACAAAACTGAACTGTCAACCGGCTCATAAGCTATCGGCGAAGTAGAGAGACACCGCATCTCGATTTCCTATCGTTAAAAAGGAAATAATAGGTCTGCATAGGACTGCACAGGGACTAAGGCAATAGAAAGAACTAACACAAAATGAAGCAAACTCCTTTTCTAGCGAAGCAGCAAAGACTAAGTGCCCACGGAACCTTTGAACGGCAATTTATGTAAAGAAACTTCGATGTTCCTTCAGTCACAAACTACGTCGTACTTCTGAGAAGTGATTCCCGCCCACGTTCTATGTCAGCGGTCAAGGTCACCAAAGAACGACAGTCTGAACGACGTCTGAGGAGCAGAGATGACCCACCTTCTGCGCTGTGGAGCTGGCTCTCTGAAAAAGATGCCAATCCTATCCCCAGCAAAAACGTTCAATCGTTACATCAGCCATCCGCGACGAGTCTCCTTTGCCAATACGAAACTAGAGAAGGTAAAGCTGATGCCGTAGGTATATGGAAATTAACTCGACAAAAAAAAACAGATTACGAAGCACATACAAACAAACTTCGTTATCAATAAGCTAATAAAACAAACCACAAAAGACTTGGGTATTGGCTGCAGGGCTCGTTTTTATTACACTCAGGTGTATTGTGCAATATTTCTCTTTTTAACTGGCTCGTACTTATGCATGTTGTGTTTGCTCTGGTTACTTTGACAAAAGGTCAATGAATGGGTAATCCAGAATTGGAGGATCAAAAGCATGCGATAGCATGCTTTTGCATCCGGAAATTCCCATTGGTGGGTCGCTGAAAAAAAGTTCGGCTGAACCTGTTTGTCAGTGAGTGTGTGTGTGAGTTTGTCCAAGCTTTTTTGGACCTGGAGTCAAAATGGGTGGACCGATCGGGACGAAAGTGGGACCGTTTGATTCGTCTCCGGCGAGGTAAACTTTTGGTGCTGGCCTCGGTTCGCTCGGTGCTTCGTGGCACATGCTATTCCGCTTCAAAGTTTTGGTGACACGAAATTTTTTGTCAAGGCTACAGGTCAACCCGAGGTCACGGGCAAAGCCATACTGGCGGGACACATCGGTAACACCTTGAACCAGTTTCCAGGGGGGTCACCGTCTGCGAGGGGTGCAGGCTGCACGTGCTGGGGTCGGAAAACCGTTTTGACGTGAGGTCCTCTGGCTCAAAGAAATTTTAAGCTATCAACCTCGAAATCGGTTCAATGGTAGTCCCAGGCAAGGCCTCCAAAATAATGCACATTTGGTTGAGCTAAACTCTGTGGTGCATGAGCTATGCACGTGCAAGCCGATTGCACCCCTTCGTACGTTGCCACGCCTGCAGGGTAAACGGCAGCTCTAACTGGTTCAAAACTTGCAGGTCATAAGAAGAATACATTTGATCACGACATTCCGGCGAGATAATATCCGAGGGGTGCAAGCTGCGCGTGCGGGGGGCGGATAACGGTTTTGACGATGGATCCTCTGATCCCGGGAAACGTCGAGCTAGCGACACAAAAGTCGGTACACTGATAGAACTAGACACACGTTACAGGATGTTATGAAAATGCCTGCACTGTGGTGCCTGGGACATGAACTATGCACGTGCAGTTAATTCATATCTTACTGTATAGGTAGATCTCCACATGAATATCACGTGCTTTCAACTTCAAGCATTTCATGGATGTTTCAGTTGGTTTTGCAGTCCATACCCTAATTCAATATACCCTGGTCCATACTCAGTTCGGCCTTGCTCAGTTCCATTCCTCCAATTCTGGCCCAAGGGAACGCACGAGCGCTGCCGGCATCTAGTGGGTAATCCAGAATTGGAGGATCAAAAGCATGCGATAGCATGCTTTTGCATCCGGAAATTCCCATTGGTGGGTCGCTGAAGAAAAGTTCGGCCAAGGCCAAGCCTGTTTGTCAGTGAGTATGTGAGTATGTGAGTATGTGAGTGAGTTTGTCCAAACATTTTTGGACCTGGAGTCAAAATGGGTGGACCGATCGGGACGAAAGTGGGACCGTTCGACTCGTCTCCGGCGAGGTAAACTTTTGGTGCTGGTCTCGGTTCGCTCGGTGCTTCGTGGCACATGCTATTCCGCTTCAAAGTTTCGGTGACACGAATTTTTTGTCAAGGCTACAGGTCAACCCGAGGTCACGGGCAAAGCCATACTGGCGGGACACATCGGTAACACCTTGAACCAGTTTCCAGGGGGGTCACCGTCTGCGAGGGATGCAGGCTGCACGTGCTGGGGTCGGAAAACCGTTTTGACGTGAGGTCCTCTGGCTCAAAGAAATTTTAAGCTATCAACCTCAAAATAGGTTCAATGGTAGTCCCAGGCAAGGCCTCCAGAATAATGCACATTTGGTTGAGCTAAACTCTGTGGTGCATGAGCTATGCACGTGCAAGCCGATTGCACCCCTTCGTACGTTGCCACGCCTGCAGGGTAAACGGCAGCTCTAACTGGTTCAAAACTTGCAGGTCATAAGAAGAATACATTTGATCACGACATTCCGGCGAGATAATATCCGAGGGGTGCAAGCTGCGCGTGCGGGGGGCGGATAACGGTTTTGACGAGTGATCCTCTGATCCCGGGAAACGTCGAGCTAGCGACACAAAAGTCGGTACACTGATAGAACTAGCCACACGCTACAGGGTGTAATGAAAATGACTGCACTGGGGTGCCTGGGACATGAACTACGCACGCGCAGTTAATTAATATCTTACTGTAGGTAGATATCCACACCAATCTCACGTGCTTCCAAACATTTTTGGGATGTTTCGGTTAGTTTCAGGTTCAGTCCAAGCTCAGTCGGCTCCCTATATATGGCCTTGGTCGGCTCGCTCAGTCCGCTCAGTCCAAGCTCAGTCTGTGTTTCGGTGGTTTGGCCCGGTGTGTGCCCTCAGTCCGTTCCTCCAATTCTGGCCCAAGGCAACGCAAGAGCGCTGCCGGTATCTAGTTACCTATACCATTGAGTGAACTGACTGCTTACTTTTGCGGAGCGAGGCAACCCTCGTAAGACAGCACTTTGCCCTCCACCGATACTTTATACCGAATGCAGGATTACATGGCTGAGCGGCACTGGAAGGAATCAGACGGCCTAGTGAAATACCGAGCTTGTGCAGTCAAGACCGCTTGTGAGGCAGCACCCTTGGTGACCGATTCCAGCACTATGAACCTACGTAGCGGTGCTTAACGCCTATGTTTTACATTGCTCGTATTATTTTGAGTGCTTGTACTCGTCCTAGAAACAACGAAATATGTAGAGCTCGCAGTGAGGATTATGCAGCCAGCTTTCTAAGTCTTTCAAATTTGATTCCAGAAGCTTGTTATCTCATAAAAAGTTGGCAGATGCCGAATGTTTTGAAAACATTGCCCTCACCATTACTTTCCCGATGCACTGGATTTAACTCGGTAGATTATGTGGCAGACAGCGCCGGGTGATGCTTTAATTTGTCATCCCGCAGTTAAAAATGACTTAAGTTTATTGCTGGAAATGCTGAAGAGGACATGAGCGTGCTGTAGTTGACCTCATCCAAAGGAGCATATTATTACAAGAACGTATTAATCATATTCATTTACAAGCAAAATGATAGAGATGTCGAACAATTACGTGGAGACAAGAAAGGTCGCCAGGTGGCAGGTATGTCAACTCGCGCTGCATTCATCGACTTGTATTGGAGAACTGACCTGAACCTCGCCCGGGACTGCTCACTGCACAGTTCAGCTCAGCTCAGCTCAGCTCAGCTCAGCGGATAGCACGGCGGGCGGCACATCAGCCCTGAGGGGATTAATACGGTAGGTCGGAGCGGCGCAATCAATCACGGCTCGCCGCTCGGTACCTCGGCCGCTCAGCTCTCTCCGGTCCGGGGGCGAGCGGACGATACGTGATGCAGGGCTCGGTACTGCCGTGTGGGCGGGGAGCCGGCCGTTAGCGGTCGCTCGGGCACGGCCGAGCCCGGAGCCGACCTGACCACAGCGCTGTCCGCCCGATTGGAGACGCACCGCAGCAAGTCGCAGCGGCTACTCGAAACCTGCCGCACGTCAGGTCCGGCTCCGTGTTCCCAGAATGGGCTCAGAAGTCAGCGGAGTTGCTGGTAGAAATTAATGTAAGGCTTTACGGGCGTTCCTGCGGCCAGCGCCGAAACTAAAAAAGCATTAAAGAAACAAGAAAAGAAATTAAAAGGAAAGCGAGGCTGAAAATCAGTTATCGTCAACGGCAGCCACTTTTCCAAAAAAACTTACTGATGAAAATCAAATAGTGCTTGAGCACCGAGTAATAATTTATAATTGCATTTCAGTGGTTAAATACAATTTTGCTCCTAAAATAGCTAATATAAGCAATAAGCATCGGAGCGTTATCAACAGCGAATGGATGCAATTCAGCTTGCTAATTTAAATTCTTAATGACGTCTCGCCAACTACATCGCCGTGTTTCTAATGAATTGATATAACCAATTCAATCACCGAGTGTGTTGACGTCCATTGATCAAAAGTATAGTTAGCTTTTGTCCTATCCCGCGCTTCGACTGACGATCACAATAATCAGAAATTGACTGAGTATTACAAGAAACACGGAGCAAAAACAACACTGCAAGAGCCGCCCCGGGACAGGCATGGATTCAGCTATCCGAGGATATTCAGACTAGACAACACGCCTCTCAGTTGTGCTAAGGAATTACGTTTTGATAACTTTGCTCGGCAACTGGGCTGATCCGGGAGATCAGTGCTGCAGCGAGACTGCGCCAGGTCTGAGCGGGGGCGGCGGCGGGGGCGGCCCTGGTCGATAGGGCCGCAGCGGTGAGTCGGTGAGGACTCACACCGCTCGACGGTGAGCAAAGGTGAGGCGAGGTAAGTCAGGTGAGATGAGTCGGGTTATACCCGCCGGGTGAGACTAGCTGGAAACCATGAAGCTGACGGCGGCCCATGAGTACCATCATTACAACACCCACGCAGCTCTATGGCGCGGAACGGCACGGCTGAGCGAGATGACCAGTCACCATGGCGGCGAGCGGTGCGGTAGTGCAGTGGTGGGCACAACGACCGATGACACGCGCTACATGCCTCTCTGCGTGCCGTACGGTCATCCCTCCCCCGCTAATGGGTGCTCGACGGAGCGTGACATGCCGCGGCCGAGCGAGCCGGTAGTGTCAGAGGTCATCACCTCTGACCCCGGACACGACGGAGCAGTCGCCCGGACGACGACCCGCCGCGGAACAGAGCCCTAGCCTCTCAGACCACCCTGCACTTGGAGCCACTTACCAGTTGCCCGGGGGTTAGTGCGGTCGGCTGCGCAGCACCGGTCATGGGGACGGTCGGAGACGGCGTGCATCGGAGACGGCGGTGACTGCCGAGTCCGCCGCCGGTGTCATATCACCATCTCGGTCGTATCGTAGCATACACAGATTTATTGCCGCTCCCTGTATTTGGCTTATGACGTTTTTGTCCTCATCATTGCGAAACTGTGTTTATTGTTAATATGAATAAAATAATTGAAAATAAAGGATTGTTATTAATGTAGGAGCCGACTCATATCGCCTAAGACACGTCCAGAAGTCTGGGAAGGCCTGAATGCGGTAGGAAAATGATGCACCTCATATAAGCGTGGAGGGGACAGCTCGAAGTTAATGAACTTTATCAAAAGCAGAACCAAAGGCTGCAAGAATGAAATAATTTTAGATTGAAGTCATTTAGGACAAGAAATATCTTTAACACATAATGTAAAAAAAACTGTTTACTGGCGTTTACCTCAATTTAACCCGCGCCCTGGTGGGGTCTGTTTATAACGCGACCTGGTGGGTGGGGGGCTATTTTTTGCCCACCCCCTCGTATCTCCGAAACTACTTGACGGATCCGCAAAATTCAAACGCCGTTTGAAAGGCCTGTCAAATTTGTCGAAAGTAATCAAATTTCATTGACCTCGGGGTCACCGATGACGTCACAGGTCAGGTCAAAGATGACACGTTTCACCGTTCACGGGTCATCTAGGGAATGCGCTATAACACCGAAGAAAACGCATTTTGTCGAGAATCAGCGATAGGGCGTCAGTTGCCTAGTACATATGTTGCTATAAGAGGTCACTGACAATACCAGGTCAGGTCACAGGTCAGGTCACCAAGGGTCACAGGTCAGGTCACATGAACCTAACTTTAGGTACTAAGGTTGTGCGATGCATGTTTTATGGCCAATTTTTCATTTCCAACTCAATGGTGCTGGTTATAAGACTATCAGGTACGGCTTAGGTCACTTTCTGGTGAAGGTCAGGTCAAGGTCAGGTCAAGAAAGGTCAAATTTTGAAGTTGATAGTTTTGCATAAAATGAGTATTGATTCGATGCAGCTCGTCACGGGGAGTCTAATAGTGGTCTTTGTTTTGCGCTATGGGGTCTAGAATTGCTAAAAATTGAGTTTGAAAATTTGACGTCATCAATTTTGAACAGTTTTTTCGCTATAACTTCGCCAAAAAAAAGAGATATCAATCTCAAATTTGGTATGTGGATAAAAGGCGGTAAGGACTATCACATATATTCCGGTTTTTGCAAAATTCTAAAAACTTTTTGGATTTTTCGGCTATTATATTCAAAAAATCTATTTTTTGATTTTTGAGGGCCAAAATCCAAAAATTTCAAAAATCCGAGATAGCAGTTTTGTAGCCCTGTCAATTCTACAGCTTCTGCTCTTGAGCAGTAATGAGGTCACGGGATTCTGCTAACCCCTTGCAACGATGCCAACATTTTCTTCCAGTAATGATCTCTCTCCGAGCGGATATTGTTGCCCATTAGTTGATCGCGGCCCATCTGGACAGACGCGCGGTCCGCCAAACTCACCTGACGCGCCCAGAGAGGGGAAGTAAGCGGTGAGAATGTTACATCGTCCTCGGCATCTGGTCTGAAGTTCAGCCAGCTCCTGCGCTGTGTTCAGCACGGCTACCCGCTCCGCCAGCCATAGACTGCAAGAGAAGACATCATTGAGTGCTTGTAAGAACATTTCAACCACAAAATGCAGAAGATCGCGTTAGTTTGGAGCAGTGCTAAAATGCCGCGTACTGAGGCGTAGTAACTGACTGACTGCAGGATCAGAGCTCAGCGACAGCGGTCGGAGAGAGAGAGAGAGAGAGAGAGAGAGAGAGAGAGAGAGAGAGAGAGAGAGAGAGAGAGAGAGAGAGAGAGAGAGAGAGAGAGAGAGAGAGAGAGTACTGAGCGCATAGTTCAGCAGTTGGGCAGTGAACACGCCTTTAAAATCCTTAGAGAGGCTTCGGAGTTTACTGTGCAAACATCATGGGATCCCCGAATGCCCCATGGAATAGTTAAACTGACTTCGAATATTTTTTTAATTCGTGACGGAATATTTCACTTCAAATTATAGGCACTGAAAAACTTGGAACAGATCGTCTTTGTAGGTGACAGGTAACTCAACAATGCCAGCATTTATAAATAGCCCAAGCAGGAAACAAGAAAACCCATGATTACCTGTCCCGACCAAAGAAGTAGTACTTGATTGGTTGGTGCACCCATAAAGCTGGTCCTATTCGTGTCATGGATCGACCTTCGAGAATCGGGATCTACGTGGGGCGCACCTAATTGTTTCCGAAGATAACAACGGGCGAGATAAGGTTTACCGAGGAAAATAACCAGAGCGACCTCTCTATAGTTACCGGTAGGTAATCTCCCAGCCACCGCAGCCGGCAACATCTTCTTACAATACGCCCCCACGCTGCTAACCTACATATGTAAATCCAAGCATTAGGTTATTACTTTTTTATAGCTGTGGCATTTCAAGAGCTATTTCCGCCACTGCCAAATCTCCCACATATGCTAGTGTCGGTGCTGATTCTCGAGTTTCAGCACGGCGGAGGCTGTCTCCTTACTGGAGGCTGGTAGCGATGGCGGCGTCCAGGGGGCTGGGACCGGTCAGAGAGAGCGTCACACGCGGGTGGCCCTGTCGGAACGCGTGCACGGCTCGGTTCACCAGGTGCCGCCGACAAAACTGGCCCGTCTCGCCGGTACAGGACACCTGAGAAAGGTGAGAACAGTGAGGGAACTGCCGTCCGCTTCTGAAACACTACTCAAAATTGAAATCATTGTCAGCTTTTGGTTTGAATCGTGACATACCTACTTCATAATTATTGAATAGAACGGCTAAGCGTGAGTTAGCCTTTTTAGCCCGAGGCTTTTTACTGTCAATAATTTTTTTTTCAATAGCCACAAAGCCGCTTTACCCTTGCAGACTGAGTCCCTTTAATAAATAAGGAAGATCTGTTGCTATACTGTAGGCATATTGCTAGAAGAACAGAAGAGCAAAATTGGCCACTCCTCGACAGGGAATAAGCTAGTCGTTAGTACTGTCGCCAGCCCTTACCTTGCACAGTCTGATGTCAACCTCTGGCCTGCGCCTGAAGTACTTGCTGAGCTTTTTCAGCAGTTGGTGTCCCGTATCAGCAGAGTGGTGCTCTGTAGGTGGGGACGAGATCGTTCCTGGTGAAATCGTTCAGCCGTACGGACGTCAAATCTTTCCTTAAAGATTTACATTAATTTGTGTGGGTTTTAACTTTTGAACGCTTTACTTTCCTAAGAACAACAGCTTTGCTTGCAAAACTTCGCATGATCGTTATCTGCGCTGCAGAAAGTGTATTACCATTTTTAAATCCCTTTTGCTTCTTACTACTGGAAGTGCAAAATCATCTCATTAAATAAATTTATACGGTGACTAATTTTGATAACTTAAGTCCGTCCAAGCGTGATTTCTTTTCCTACCTGAGTCGTAGAAGTAGGTGACGACTACGGTGTCCGAAGTGATGCCGTCAGGGAGACTGCCGTAGTCGAGGTCTTCTATCAGTTCTCCAGCATCGCCAGTGCCCCGGACGGAGGCGGATCGCTCTCCTCTGACCCGTGACGTCAGGAGACAGAGCAGGGTCACCAGACATCGGGAGATCATGGTGCCTGCTGTAAGAGCCAGAGCACCGGTCAAACGTCAAACGGTCATAGTTGTGTGCGATGGGAGCATGCTTGAGAACATCGGTCCAATCATGATTCATTGATTAAGTTGAAAATGAACTTCGGAGTGTCACTCAACAGTTTAAAGGTATGGCGTCTAGATACTGGAAAGTTGAATAATTTAATGTGTGCTATCATTAACCCAAGCCCTGCTGGGGGGGGGGTGTTTGAACACCCCCCTGTGGTTTTTCGCGGATATCTCAAAAACGGCGGCGCGGAGCGCCGCCGTTTTTGGTCCACCTTATCATACATCAATTCTACACATGTTGGGAAAATTTCAGACCAAGGTCATTCAAGGTCAGGTCACCAGGTCACTTGAAGTGACCTCACCTCATAAAACGTTTCAATGTCTGCCATAGCTACACCGAGTGACCGATCGCTTTGAAACTTTCAGCGATTACTAAGAGCAATAGCATGTACAAAATGTATATCTCAGAATTTTGATATCGATGACCTAAGGTCAGGTCAATTTTGCGACCTCCCCATTATAAGTCAATGGGAGAAAATTGAAATGCGCCTCTTTTGGACGAAAAGCATTATAAACACTCCCAAACACTGAATTACAAGTGGTTTAGACACACTGAACATGAAAATGGTGTCCGTGACCCCTGGTTATGCCCCTGAGGTCATCTTAGGTCACGAATGGTATCTAACAGTTTTTCGCAAATAACTTTTGATAGAGGCATGCTAGAGCGATGAAAACACCTTAGATGTGTTCAGCTCGACGATACGGATCGACTGATATGCAACATGACCCTTTCCGGTCAGGTCATGACCTTGACCTGAGGTCAAATTTTCAAGTTGACCTTTCAAGGTCAAGTTATAGTTCATTCGATGCGTCTTGACGAGAGGAACACGATGCCGGTAAAAGTAAGCTCGTACAAGGTTTGGGTCAAAAGTTATTGCAGAAAAACTGTTTCCGAAAAAATCGGCTATTTTTGCAGTTTTTGCCCCCTGCAGGCAAAACCGTTGACGCTAGGTCAAATCTGAGAGAATTATTCAGAAAGAGCGCTAATAGGGCTATCGAATGCGCTTTTCCGCAGCGCTGTAGCTCTATTGGTTCCCGAGTTATGCGTTGGCTTCTTGGAAATTGTCGACATTCGACCTGGAAATCGGCGAAATTTCGCCTTCAATGACCTCTGGTGACCTGACCTTTGACCTGACCAAAAAATTGACCGAAGTAATTTCGTCATTATTTTTTATGCTCTTTCGAACGCCGCCTTCCGCGTATCGCTACGTGGCCCAGGAGCCGAGTTAGAAGGGGGGGTGTTTGAACACCCCCCCCAGCAGGGCGTGGAAATCCAGGACCCCCAGCAGGGCGCGGGTTAAACAGCTTTTAACAAAAAATGCTCATACAACTGGCCCTGCAAGACGGATTTTTATTGAATATTACGTAGAGAGTGGTATCAGATTCGGTTCATGAATAAGCTGTCGCTAATATTTTCACACATTTGTTTATGCGCTGGCTGCACATATGTAGGCTGTAACGTAAGAACGCATTGCAACAGTACATCAGTTCTGTTCTGCGCAACAAGTGCCAACACCAGTTGGACCGTGTTTTGGCCGAGGTGGGTACTCCGTTGCAAGCCAAAGCAGCAGGACGGGGGTAGAGGTGGGGATGCAGTGAGGTCACCAATCAGGGTCACTTTATCACTCAGTAACTACTCACCTTTACCACCAGGTGACTCTGTACCCCATGGGATATCAGCTCCGCGCCGCACCACGTCGCCGCCGCGCCGCACCACGCCGCCTCCACTCAGCCAACGCCGCCCCCAATCGTGGCGCCACCAGCAGCTCATCGATTCGCTCCGCAGCGCTGCCATATGCTGCACAGCGCTGCCAGATGGTTCTGGGGCGGACCGTGATATATAGGAGGGATACATTTGGCAGCGCAGGCATCCTTAGGCTCCAGCTGCTGTGCATTCATGATATTGTCCGAGTCAGCAAATTGAGAAGGTAAAAGAAAATCAGAGAACAATTCACGTGAGCTCACGTGATCACTAAGGAACCACTGAGATGTAAGGGATATAGATGGTACCTACTAATAAGCAGCATTAGCTGCAATTTGTGCACTACTAATTGCTTTGCAAACAAAATAGACATTCGATATGTGTTGCATGCATCCGGTATAGAAGTTTGATAATTGATACCGGAAACCCTACACTACGTTCCATATCATTGCATATATCGGAACTTGAGGGTGCAATTGAATGATATTTTAGTAAGTACATATCTACCCACAAAATAGTGTAAGGAGAAAGGCCTACACAATATTTCAAAAGACGAGCCTCTAGACGGCGAATAACCTACATTTACGACAATTTACTTTAATAAAGGTGTCTTCTCTTTAACAGCAATGCTTGCTTCACTTTTTATCAAATTCCACAGTCGAGGTCCGAGCTTTACCTACATTTGCTTTTATAGACCTTCAAAAAGGGACAACAAATATTCACACCCATATGTGCTGTCTGGCTCTTCTTTCATTGTTCAGGTTGGCACAAAATTACTGTTTGATTACTGTAATTAATTATGCATCATTATTCTCATAAACTATTTGAACAGTAAAAAGCTTAGGCTGAAATGTAACCTTGAATGTATTTTCATGCTGTAATGATAAAATAGCTATATAAACGATAATATTGGCAATATGTGCATTATGCATCGGATGCATCTTGAAGCCTTGTATCGCTTCTTTTGAGCACGTAAGTCCAATTTATATTCCGAATCATCACTCGCCATCAGTCCGAGTCAGTCTTGATTAAGAGCCGTCTTTAGCGCTTAAATAAAAATAAAATAAACTTTTTACAAGTTTGATAAGAGACTAAAATATAATGTCTGCAGTATACGGTCTCATGTCGATAATTGTCGGCTAGCTGCACGGATCGCCCACCCGTCCGAAACTTCCCGTCCGTAATATTCCCCCCCTCGCTCGGTAACCCCTCCCCAGTTCGGTGACTGCCACCTGGCTCAGTGACTGTCCCTCCTCCCCCCCGCTCGGTTTTACTCCTCAGTGATCACCCTCGCTCGCCCTCCTCTCCGCTCGGTTGGTGACCTATCTCGCATGGTGACCGGGCCTCTGGACGTCAGCTGAGCTTCCGAGCTGGGCGCGACACTCCCACAGGTATTTCAAAACTAAGAAGTCATACACTTAACTTCGACTGGCTTCGTTACGCGCCTGAACTCATAACAGAAGGAATTTACATACTAAACATTCTTTTACTATTTGTGCTTGGGGACGATATGATAGATTGAATAAAAATGATGCTACATTCAGGGCTGCGGAGTCGATGGATTTTCGGCAACTCCGACTCCGACTCCGACTCCGGCTTTCAAAAACCAGCTCCGACTCCGACTCCGACTCCGGGCAGAATTGTCGACTCCGACCGACTCCAACTCCCGACTCCGACTCCGCAGACCTAGCAGGGCTGCGGAGTCGACAGATTTTCGGTGACTCCGACTCCGACTCCGGCTCGGGTTTCTAAAATCGACTCCGACTCCGACTCCGACTCCGGTCACAACTGTCGACTCCGACCGACTCCGACTCCGACTCCGACTCCGACTCCGACTCCGCATTTGAACCCTAAAACTACAATGCTCCCATTATTTTAGCATCTAAACTGCTGTTTTTGATGATCTACATTCTACGAGCATAGACGACATGTGGGATACACTGCGCAAGAATATTTGTCGTGCAATCGAAACGAATTCGCCGAAGTCTTGACATCTTTGTTTACTGATGCAGCAAAAAAAAAAAACAAGTTGTGCATTGTTATATATTCCATACACTTCAAAATATACGAGATGTTTGCTTGTCATTTACGCATTGACGTTTCGTCAGATCCGGGCAAAGTATAGGTAGTATACATGTATAGGTACGAGTATAGGTATCATCGTGTACATATATGGATCATACGCAAGTCAAAAGTTGAACCTGCGGAAACAATGTAAGCGCCCTTTACACGGCCTTTAACTAGGCAGAACAAAAGCGTGATCCATTCGTGTGATCAGCCCACACAACACACGACACTAAATAAGTTACGCTGTCATACGTATGTACGCACACACAGTAAACCAGTCACCAGAGGTCCACCTCTATACGTGATCATATAAGGCGGCACTCGACACCGGGGAACGTCCAGCATGACGCTTCTTTGGTCTGAGGTTCTGGACGCATACACTATAATAACAGAAATAATCGGTCCAAGAGTTGTCAGGAAAATGGAAATAATGCAGCAATGGCGGCTTGTCTCCTAGTCTCTCTCCTCAGACTTGACCTACACAAAGATTTAATAGTGATTACATCATAATTGTGAACTTTTTAGTCCTTTTTAGTCTAGCATCCATTCCTGGCATTTCTCAACAATACGCGTAGCAGAGAGAGAGCATCTGCTATGATATTCAGGTACGAACACTGACCTGTTTCATCGGCTAGCTAGAAAACAGAGTCATCTAATGATAATAACACAAATACATCCCACTTGACTACTAAAATCTCCTGAAAGCAAGTAGCTCCAGCCACGCTATTACAGGTAGGTAGGTGCCTCAGCAAGCCAAAAAATATAAATAATCTGAGGTTGTCAAAGTGTGGAAGTCACAGGATTACAAAAATACACTGCTTATGTCACTCATATCACATGCTCCGCGCGGGATCACCGCCGCTCGAGGACAAACAAGTGCAGGTCAGGCCGCGCTAAAACCCCGACACCAGCTGGTGCGCTGCGCCAGAGGTCGATTATGTATAGTCCAGCCACATTTGGCTACGCAGCTCCTACTCGAGCTCTCGAATGTGCTGACCAACAGGGAAGCTCTGCTTCAAAGGTGCACACGCGCGGGATAAACAGTGGGACTGGCTCCAGCAAAAGCGACCTGCAGTACTATCAACGCAGTCAGCGAAGTCTTTCATCTGCGTCTTTCTTAGCTATTCGGGGAGGCTTTTTGCTGTCTGTCGCGTTCCAAGGACTGATTCCTCTTATGGCACCGCCACGCTGCTTTGTTGCACGTTTCACCGTGGCTGAAAATTCAATCGGCTGGTGTTGAGCGCCGACGCCTTTGACATCTTCTGGACGTCAGCCCTTACGTCTTCACCGTCCTCAGGTCCTCCAGCTCCCGTGTGAACTGGTCCGAGACGAACCGCTTCGACTTCTTCGCCGTCTTTTTCGGCAGCTGCAACACAAGAAAGTAAGACGTCAGTGTTGTCATTTGTCTTCTAGCAGTGAAAGACGCGATATTAATTTATCATAGAACAGATATTACTGTTAACAGTATATGAGCGACCGATAAAAGGCCTTTCTCCTGATTCGACTTATACCGCTACATTAGCACGTGCTCGGCGATCGGTGGTACGCGTAACCTTCATATACCAATTTTCTTTTGGCGCGACTCGGTCTCGACTCCTTTCACGCCCTCTGTCGATCAGCGTCCTGCATAGGGTCAGTGCCGTGATTTCCCGCTGAAAGACGAGACGGACTGATGAAAGGAGGAGACAATGGGTTGGGAGGGAAGATAATGTAATAGTGGGGGAGTGGGGAGGAGGTGGGGAAAGATGTTCCCTCTGTGATGGTTTGTCAGCAAAGGGAAGGGTGCAGTTCGTGGGGCGCCGCCGCCTGTAGTCACTTCCACGTCAGTGCAATGTCTGGCCGACCGCTAGGTGTCACTGGGTGTTTCATATGAGTCATGGGTTCACACGATGCCGCCGCCGAGTACCTATACGGGCGTTTGCGGCGCCGATGTGTGTATGGCTGTGGGCCTCGCCGTTCTAATGAATCTTACAGTCTCATCCGATCCAGTAAGGTGCCATTAGCACGTGCTCGGCGATCGGTGGTACGCGTAACCTTCATATACCAATTTTCTTTTGGCGCGACTCGGTCTCGACTCCTTTCACGCCCTCTGTCGATCAGCGTCCTGCATAGGGTCAGTGCCGTGATTTCCCGCTGAAAGACGCCAAAGAAATTGCCAAATGTATGGGAAAATTAGGCCGTAGAGGTCGCGATCGCCGGGACACCACGCAGGTACCCGGCCGGGGTAAGCGGCGGGTACCTCGGCTGACCGCGGAGGCTGTCGGAGGGAGGTAGGCGGGGAAAGACTACCTCGGCCACCGACAGTACCGAGGAGCGCGCGGCGAGCGCGCGAAGTGCGGTGGCACTGACGGTGGGCAGTTTCAGGCCACGGGGAGGAGGGGGCTGGCAAGAGGTAGAGGGGATGGTGCCGAAAGTAAGGAAACCGACCGTTCCGGTGTGGAGGCAGCGACGTCGAGGGGTGAGGGATAATGACGTCCGAGACCGCTTGTGGCCGCGCAGTGATGCGACGGCGGAGCTAGAGGAGCACTCGGAGCTGCTGGCCGTGTCTTTGCTTGCCCAGTCGGTGGTGTCCGGGCTGCTGCTGCAGCCTCGAGCGCGGCGCCCGCGAGACGGCTGTCGGGAACGCTGTGACGAGCCGAGTAGACCCAGCTCGGGGAGCGGTATCGCGCATGGTGCAGATGGGACAGGCACGGGCGAGGCAGACTGTTGACACGCCACACGGCGGCGGCCGGTCGGTGCAACATCGTTCATTCTGCGCGGGCCGGTGCGGGCGCCGCGGCGGCTCTGAAGGTTAGTCGGTAATCCTGTGTCGGCGTTGAGAGAAGGAATGGCGGCTGATTTCACCGCCGCTGCCGCAGCGGCACGGGGACCTGTAAGTCGCCCCTGACGTTAGTCGAATGAATAGGTGACTCATCGGTAGTTGGTGCCGCCGCCGGGGGCTCGAGAAAGTGGACCGTTTGACGACCCGGTGAGTATGGGTTCCAGCAGGTCAGTAAGGGAGACGTGACAGACAGCAGACAGGTATGGTATGGTCAGCGGACCGGGGACAGTGGGCGCTGCTCCATATCCAGCCAGCGTGCCGCGGAATGGGTACGATCAGCGGACCAGTGAGTTTCAGACCCAGCGGGCAGAGGAGGGCGCTTCCAGTCAGCGGACCGTGGAAGTGGGACGGTCAGTGGACCGGTGAGTGTCACTGCCAGCGGGCAAAGGAGGGCACTTCCAGCCAGCATGCCGTGGAATTGGGACGGTCAGCGGACCGTTGAGTGTCACTGCCAGCGGGCAGAGGAGGGCGCTTCCAGCCAGTGGGCCGTGGAAGTGGGACGGTCAGCGGACCGTGCATGACCTAATGTCTCTGTGCACCCAAGGCCAAGCCACCCTGACGCCATCTTGGCGGGAGCGACCAGCAATCGTGTGACCTCTGCCCAGCGATCGCGTGATCGTGACGTCAGCGGTAGGTGTGGACACCTCCAGCGCTGGTGGCGCCGCGGCGGCAGCGACAGCAACTGCTGGTAGCCACGTGGCCGCCAGCGGCGCAGGCGCGGGCGTGTCGCGTAACCGTCACTGCGCCGTGAGGCGGCCCGGGTGACTCATCCACCGTGACGTCAGCTGACCGTGACCGTGGCCTAGCGGCCTTTGGCCCGGCGCCCGGACCGCAGGTCCGCAGCTGATCGGGGGTCGTCTTGCACCGGGTCTGCAGCGGGCCATCTGGGCTGGAGTCAGGTCACTGCTGGCCGTATGCCACTCTGTGGGTGCTAGAATGGCTGCATGCTGCATTGCCGCCACGAGCATGTCCACTGACCGTCACACCTACACCGGAACTCGCGCCTATCTGCCTCTCACCGGTCCGGTGACCGTCGCAGTGTCGCACTCCCACTGAACTCATCTGTCCGCTGGCAGTGTGTAAGGTACTGAGAAACTTGTCCATCGACGCAGCCTGTATTAAGTCCTGGCACTGACTGACCGGCGCGACTCACCGGCCGGTTGCGATCGGCCACCGTGTGCCCGAGGCGCCGGACGTGCACAGCGGTCAGCGTCCACGCAGGGACGCTTCAAGGGTGTGCACAGATGTCAGTGCACACTGCACACTGACAGGCCGCCAGCCGGCACCAAGTCCCTACACTGCCCTTCCCCCCCCCAAAAAAAATGAGCCATTGCGCCGCACACCAACACACAACTATGTAAAAAAAAAATCAGTTTGTTTCCGCAATCGGCCCAACCGGCGATCACCAGCTTCGCTAGCACCAGACTCCGCCGGTACGGACGTTAACTGTTTCGCAGCCGTCAGCCCGCCGCTATCGGGGGGCACCGCCACTTCGAGACAATCATCGCCTGACGGCGCAGGCGCCTTCGCTAACGGCACCTGCGTGCCCAGTCACAGAAGTTTCCACCGGCAGCCGCCGTGCGACAGGATCCAGTCCGGGTAAGCAGGTCGGCGGTCGCTGGGAGGCGGAGCTCGACATCCTGAGCAGAGGCGCGTGCAGCTGGGTCGGCGGCGTCGGCTCCTCTGCAGCCGCACTCCTGGTTCGGCCACGGTCTCGGCTGCACCAGCAGTCATCGCAGGAGGTTCTGTAACCGTGTTTCCGTTTAGTCTACGTCTCAACTGATCAGTATGCCGTCGCCATATCCTGCCGTCCTCTAGCTCGATCGCGTACGATACTGGCCCGTCGACACCAACGACCACTCCAGCAGCCCATGGCGACCCAACACCGTAGTTTCTGGAAAAACACGAGATATGACACACCAAATCTTCTTTCAGATCTTACCTTGCTGTCATGATTTCCTTCTGTTTCACCTGATGCTCAGTCACTCCCTTCCGCATGTCCGGGTGAAGGAGATCCGGCCGGCTCCGGATGCTGCGTCCAACCATGAGCTCTGAGGGATAACTGCACGACTGAGGTCGTGCTGTGAGGTGTGATATTCTGACAGCGCATCCAACGAGACAAAGCATCTTCCCAGTTGGCGTCAGACTTCTGCAAGGCAAGCTTGACATCACGCACAGCATGCTCAGCCAGTCCGTTGCCTTGGCTGTGGCGAGGTTCTTTCGTCCTGTGATGTCTGCCACTTCCCTGCATAAAACAGAAACTCGGATGAGGTGAATGATGTGGCGTTGTCAGTCACAACCGTGTCTGGTAATCCCCATCGGGAACACATTTCCCAGCCTAGTAATCGTCGACTTGGAGCTGACAGTGGTGCAGCACTCTGCCTCAATCCACTTAGAATAAGCGTCTACCACGACCATCACGTACCTTCCTTTCGTGGGCTCGGCAAGTCGATATGTATCCGTGACCAGGCACGATCCGGCCAGGGCTACATGCGGAGGGCAGCGCGATCAGGTGCTGGCCTGCTCCCCTGGCATGCCCGACACAGGCTCCCGACACGCTCGATGACCTTGTCCATGAGCGGCCACCAGACGCAGCCTCTTGCTAGAGCCTTCATGCGACGTACTCCAGGTTGCGCCACGTGGAGCTCGGCCAAGATCGCTTTACGTGCCCTGCTCGAAATAACGACTCGGTGACCCCACATGAGCACGCCGCAGCATACGGACAATTCCAGCCGTTTACCAGCAATGCAGACAGTTCCGACTCCGTGCTGAGTGGCCGGCCACCCCTTTTGGACAAGACGCTTCACTCAGGACAGCACTGGATCCCGTGATGTCAGCACCGCTGTGAGAATTTGCTTGGCTCTGGAGACTTCGGCCAAGGATGCACACCTCATGTCCGGCAGCGGCCGTGCGGCAATGTCAGGTGGTGTATGGTACTGAGAGACTTGTCCATCGACGCAGCCTGTATTCGGTCCCGGCACCGACTGACCGGCGCGGCTCACCGGCCGGTCGCGATCGGCCACCGTGTGCCCGAGGCGCCGAGCGTGCACAGAGGTCAGCGTCCACGCAGGGCCGCGGCAGGGGTGTGCACAGATGTCAGTGCACACAGAAGGCCGCCAGCCGGCACCAAGTCCATACACAGTGACACACACCGGTCCGCTGACCGTCCCACTTCCCCGGCCCGCTGGCTGGATGCGATCTCCTCTGCCCGCTGGCAGTGACACTTAACGGTCCGCTGACCGTCGTATTCCACGGCCCGCTGGCTGGAAGCGCCCTCCTCTGCCCGCTGGCAGACACTCACCGGTCCGCTGACCGTCCCACTTCCACGGCCCGCCGGCTGGAAGTGGCCTCCTCTGCCCGCTGGCAGTGACACTCAACGGTCCGCTGACCGTCCCACTTCCACGGCCCGCTGGCTGGAAGCCCCCTCCTCTGCCCGCTGGCAGTGACACTCAACGGTCCGCTGACCGTCCCACTTCCACGGCCCGCTGGCTGGAAGTGGCCTCCTCTGCCCGCTGGCAGTGACACTCAACGGTCCGCTGACCGTCCCACTTCCACGGCCCGCTGGCTGGAAGCGCCCTCCTCTGCCCGCTGGCAGTGACACTCAACGGTCCGCTGACCGTCCCACTTCCACGGCCCGCTGGCTGGAAGCGCCCTCCTCTGCCCGCTGGCAGTGACACTCAACGGTCCGCTGACCGTCCCACTTCCACGGCCCGCTGGCTGGAAGTGCCCTCCTCTGCCCGCTGGCAGTGACACTCAACGGACTCAACGGTCCGCTGACCGTCCCACTTCCACGGCCCGCTGGCTGGAAGCGCCCTCCTCTGCCCGCTGGCAGTGACACTCAACGGTCCGCTGACCGTCCCACTTCCACGGCCCGCTGGCTGGAAGCGCCCTCCTCTGCCCGCTGGCAGTGACACTCAACGGTCCGCTGACCGTCCCACTTCCACGGCCCGCTGGCTGGAAGTGCCCTCCTCTGCCCGCTGGCAGTGACACTCAACGGTCCGCTGAACGGTGGGCCTCGCCGTTCTAATGAATCTTACAGTCTCATCCGATCCAGTAAGGTGCCATTACACTGCTGTGCTGTCAGTGCATCATCACAGCCATTCACCAGGCTCCATTTTTATGACGTCACTGACGGCGGTTTTATGACGTCATTGACGTTCGGCCCGGTCCGGTCGTTGGTCTGACATTAAGCGACAATGTCAGGCTGATCCACGAACAAAATACGCCGAGGATATGCGTCAAACGATATCTGCTGACGTCAGACGTGCCCAGTCTGGAACCCTGTCAAATATCGGAGCTTCAAAGAGACTAAATGCGCTCCGGAAATGTATGGTTTTGTGGTTATTGTGTACTTCTGAAGGTGGTGATAAAACGATGTTTTACAATGTGTTTATTTTTAAGAGCGTGGTTACTGGTTATGTTATGAAAATATTTACAAAACATATATAGTTGAGACAACGCCATAAAGATTAGCTTGATAAGTGTTTGATGGCTGATGTTTGAAGACTTTTTTTGCTTGGTGTTCTAAAATTAGTTTGCTAGCTAGTGATGGCCGTGGCAACACATTCATGGGTCAAGATAATGCGCAGCTTTTACGTTATTCCTCCATTGATATGCGATTTTGCAAATCTTACGAGTCGCTATTCAAGGCCTGCCGGATATCAATGCATTCTTAATGAAACAGCATTTGCTGGAATACAAGCCTTTAATTAATAGGGCTGTTTGCATTGTTTGCGTTCCATTGCATTATCGCCGGATACCCGGGCACTGATGAATGCAGTGTTACACCGCACTGCCAAACGGATCCTAGGTACACCTCCTCTCTCTCTCTCTCTCTCTCTCTCTCTCTCTCTCTCTCTCTCTCTCTCTCTCTCTCTCTCTCTCTCTCTCTCTCTCTCTCTCTCTCTCTCTCTCTCTCTCCTCTCTCCCTGTGTCTCTGTGGACCACCACAGGCGCACACTGATGTAGCCCGTCTGCTCTATCGACCCCTGGCCCGCCCGTCTGTCCGCGGACCGCCAGCCTTGACCGGAAAACGTCCCGCTGTCGCGCATCGACAACAAGGATCGATGCATACTGGATAGCCAGGTGGCGTCATTTGTTCCAGATGGTCCCGGCGGCACACACCTTGCATAGGGAATGACGGTGGTGCTCTTAGGGAAATGGCACGCGTGTGCCGTATGGAACCTGTTGCATGTCGCAACGCATACTCTATATTCGCACATAAGAACTATAGTTCGCATCGTTCAAAGTCCGCCCCCATGAGAGCCGCGATTGCATCAATCCTTCCTGCAGCGATTGCATCAATCCTTCCTGCTTTAATACATGTCCGGCGCCAAATTGCACTCCCACGCTAGCTATGTAGAAATTCAAAGTTCATTGACCTCCCAAATGTGTTCTGTATTGCTGCAGCTCGGTAATGCGTTTCGCCTTTGATTTGATGAGTCTCGATTTGATGTGGCATGCTGGGATAATGCTCCATTCATTGGTCAGGTATCCGGGATTGGTTTCCGTCTGGGTCAGTGATGCGCACGGTGCTGATTGCTGTGATGAGTCTTTAGCTGAATATGTCATAGCCCTCATAGGGTTAAAGTCCGACCGCAGCAGGCATAGATCACAATGTAATGCTCATATTGCACCACATATGTTAAAACCTGAATGTGCTTTTCGCTTATGGAATGATATGGAAAGTTTGCATTCATTGTGAATTACCTATAAACTTCACCGTTAGTAACTTGTCGCAACAGACGATGAAGTGCGAAAGCACGCCTGGCTGCCCGGCTGCACTCTGACTCAGGTGCCTTGTTTCCGTTTTTGTCGGGCCATTTTTCAGTGTCGGCCGCGTGGGCAGGGCGGTGAGCGCGGGCCACGGCGGCTCTCGAGCGGTCGGCGCGGCGATCGGGGCCGGCAGCGGCGCGTGGGAGGCACCCGGTCGATACGTGGCCGCTAAAAATACTCGCCGCTAGATTCATCTGACGCTGGCCGGCGCCGCGGCGCCACTCTTACCCATTGAGGCCGCCTCCCGGGACCCACCCCGGCGCCGCGGACAGCCGGCGGTGAGGGCGTCATCAGCACAGAGAGGAAGCCAGCCCACCCGTGCGCAGCTCGCCGCTGACTGATGAGGAATTCGTGGGAAGAAAGCTGGGAAGGATGCAGAACAAGTAACGAAGGTCTATAGACATGTGAATGTCTGTGTTGCGTCTGATACTGCCCGTCCAAAAGCTGACCATATGGTGACACGTGACCGCCCCCCCCCCCCCCAGCCGGACACAACGGGCTGGGGAAGCGGGGGTGGAGGGGGGCAGGATAAGTGTGTCACCGCGGGGTCAGATTCCACGGCCTCCGGCTATCACCTGCAGAGGCGGTGCTCGCTCGTGCGGGACCGATCGGACCGGGGGGGGGGGACGCCACCCCCCCCCCCCGGGAGCCCGCTGTGACGCAGTAGACCCCGCAGACCTGATTACGAACGGCACTCGCTCACCAGCCGGCGCCGGCCTGACACGGGGAAGGGGAGGGGGGGGGGGGCGGGCGGGGGCGGACGGCACACGGTAAAGGAGGAGCTCGGGCGGGGGCGGCGACACCCGATCGACATTCGCCAAAGGGCGGTATGCCACAGTGGAGCGAGTCGCTAACAAACTAGGCACGTGTTCCAAATGTCAGCGCTGGTGCCGTGAAGTGAGGCGATGACGGGAGATAGGACTGTCGGAAATTACTATCCCTTTCGAAGTTAGCGCTGAAATGCTGAAGGCAACTGCACCTGACTACCAATAAGGAAACGTTGGACTACGAATATGCGTACTGTGGCCGGCTGAATGGGTTGCCTGGTTGAACATATCTAATACGAAACAACTTCCATTTCAAAGATTAATGTCTGGCTTTTTGTTTGAATTGGTACGTTTTAAAAAATGCGACATAATAACTGGTGATGGAATAACTTGACCTTGACAAGTCTCTTATTCCTAAATTTTGGTAACCATATGTCTGTGCCTGTAAGGAAAATAAGAGCAATTTCCTGTATCACTCTTATAAAGCCACAGTTAAAAGCACTTAATCATAATAAAACGGAACTGCTGCAAATACATAGGTACGCTGACTCCGACTAGGACATTTAGAAAAGTATCTACAATCTTAACATTATTTCATTTTCGCCGAGGCTATGCCAATCATATCAAATATACATATCGTAGCTTACGAGTATGCATTAGATATATGCGCATCACCGCCACATCAACCATTGAAATATGTCGTTACACCCTGCATCAAGTTTGTTTTCGAGGAAGACGGAGTTATTTCATTCCTTCAACTGCGTCCAACATGGCAATGCAATAACTATCTATTTCGCGGGAGGTTGACCTGGTGGCGTTGCAGGGGCGTCGACGCGTAAGGAAAACTGGTCCGACTTTTTCTCGGGGGCCCCCACCGGTGGGGGCCCCCAGGGGCCCCCGTGGCCGCAGCAAGGCCCCCCCGAGAGCCCCAACAGGGGCCCCCGCGGCCGCAGAAGGGGACCCCGCGGGCCGCAGCAGGGCCCCGCGGTGTCTAGCAGGGCCCCAGAGGCGCAGCAGGGCCCCCGAGAGCCCCAACAGGCGCCCCCGCGGCCGCAGCAGGGCCCCCGCGGTCTGCAGCAGGGGCCCCCGCGAGCCACAGCAGGGCACCGCCTAGTCGAAAAAGTGGTCCGACTAGTCGGAAAAGTCGGACCGGTGTCGACGCCCCTGTGGCGTTGACAATTTTGGTCTTGGTCCCCACTTTGCAGCAGTGCAGTTCAAGCAAGCCAGTCCGGCTCCGCGACGAGACTGCCTGGCGGGTAGGCTGTGCCGCACGGCAGGCGGGCACTGCGGTACAGTCTACCCAGCCAGAAGTCGGATCGGCGGCGGCGGCTCCGAGGAAACGGCAAACGGCGACTGATAGGCCTGGTCGCCGTAATGTATGGGTCGAATGCTGATAAATATTTTAGTGTGATGTTACGATAACATGGTTATTGTCCAATGTCTCATCAAAATGACACAAGAAATGAGGACAAGAACCGTTAAATGATCACTGTGATCGGATGAGTATGATTTTTTTGTTCGAGTCACTGATAATTCTGATAATGATTAAATAAGCATCATCCTGATAATTATTCAATCATTTCGAGACAAGTAAAGGACATCGGAATACGAAAATGCGAAATTATACTGTATATAGGTACAGTGACCAGGTAAGCTAGGTTCAATCACTTGTTGAATGATTCTAAAAAAGTATGTGTATTAATTGATCGCATATGTCACAAACAGATTGTGCAAAGTTAAAAATGCAAGCCACTTAGTGCACTAAATGCGAAAATGTTAGTACTTAGTACCTACGTGTTTTCCTCCTGACCATAATACTGTTTAAAGTAATTCGTCTGCCTGCTGCCGTTACCAGCTCGTGGTCTAAGCATCACCTTTTCTTCTCCAGTGACCCGCGTATGTTCCCCCATAATGTGCGTACTGTCTACTCCCGTCATTGAAGTGCCATTCCCGCGTGTCCGCCTGCGAGTCTGCTGTAACTCAAAACGCAAAACCATTATTTCAAATGGCGCAGCCATTTGACTATCACGAGTCGGCAAACGTGGAACGCAATATTGCATTGATTAGTTGATACGTTGAAGCAACTAATGATAGGCATGCCTGCACTATAATTAATGGAAATGTGTGGCCGCCGCCCGAACAGGAGCCTTTGATGGTTACCCAGCGCATTGTTAATTTGAAAAAGATAAATCCCGGAATCACTGCTAAGCGATGACAGGATGAGGTTCTCATTATTTTACCCAGGCTGCTACTTTACTAAACCTATCATGCATTCCTTTGTGCATGGTTGGCTACATGAGTAATGAGTATATGTGTTTCAAAGGTTTGACATATTATACGCGTTGCATACCACCTACACAGTGCACACACCGCACATGCCTACGCGGTACTAGATTAATTAAGAGCCGACCTTACTGTAGCGCGCAGGAGCAGACAATAGAACGCCAAACTAAGACGTATGACATGCAAACGATCAGAAAATTCCGCACTACCATGACCCAATAGGCGTTTGTTCCTTTTCTGAGAGTAGTTGGAAGGAATGAAAACCGTGCCGTTATTGCTACATTTTGTGAAATGGCTGAAATAAATGAGCTGTGAATATAAAACTCAACTCCTTGCCCATATTGAAACAAAAAAATAAGGGTGACATATATCTATGATGGCTGACTCACCCTTTTCAGGGCGTCCTCCATGACGAGGAACCTCTTGATTGTCTCGTAGGCGGTCTCCGAGTCTGTGAGTGGTGCGGCGGTAGGCTCGGCGGCGGCTGCCCGCAGCTGGTCCGCCAGTGGCGCCTCTGCACTCACCGACCGAGAGCTGTCCCCTGAGCCGGGTTCCACCGCCGGGGCAGGGGTGGATGGAGACCGGACAGGGTGGTCGGGGGTCTGGGGAGCGGGCTGGGATGGGTGCCGGAGACCCTCGGTGTGGATCGTCTTCCTCAGCTCCTCGATTTGTTTGACGAGGTTAGCGGCGGCGGCGTCAGTATTCTCGCTTTCGTCATCTGCAACGTTGCCACCATCAGCGTCGTCATCGTCATCGTCATCATCATCGTCGTCGTCGCTCTCCTCCTCATCGTCTTCCTCTGCGGGCTGTTCGGCGCGCGTTTCGGAGGCCGCGGTGTCCTTCTTGGTCATGGCCCGGCTAGGTCCGGAGGACAGCAGCGGCTCGTCAACCACCTCGCCAATGTAGTCGCCGTACTCTCCGCCGAGATCTTCACTATCGTAAGGGGAGGCGAGTCCGAGCGCCTCATACCAGTCGGCGTCCACCGGCGGCGGCAGGTCGTAGCCGAGCGGCCCGTAGTCATCTCCCTCAGCCGGCAGCAGCTCGCCCGTCAGTAGACCCAGCAGCTGGGAGCGCTCCTCGCCGGTCAGCTGATCGGGGAACATCTCCGCGCCCCCGACCAGCTGCTCAGCGGCCAGTGGACCGTCCAGCTCGGCCACCAGGGACTCCGGCAGGTACGGGTTCGAATCCCGGTACGGGTAAGCGGCGTTTTGTTCCGCAAATAGTGAGTCGGAGAAGGGGTAAACGGGCCCGATGTCGGAGTACAGAGGCTGGGGCTCGTGGTACAGGGGGTTCGGGACGGGAACGGGATTGGCGGTGATACCTGCGCTCAGCACCAGCAGTGCCGAGACGGCCTTCGTCGCTGAAAACGGCGGGACAGCGCGACATGCATCAAAGCAGTGTCGAAAACATTTCAAACCAAGCAATCGTACTTTTAACAATTGTTTCTTTTGCACATCGTGGGCAAAAACGAATGGCCGTTTTGAGCATAAATAAAATGCCGATTTAACGTGCGCGGATTTTTCAGATTGAATTTACAACTTATTAAAAGAACATATCCTTCGGTAACAAAAATCAGAAAGCATTAATAAAGCATATTTTTGGTAAACTATTAAAAACTTCTCTTAAATTTATTTACCTAACAAGTCAAGCACTCTGGACTCACCTGATGAGGCCATGTCGTGTTCGGGTCGTCTACTGCTCCCCTGTCGTCGAATATCCACCATCTGCCCGTGGAACCGTGTCTACCTCCCTATATAGCCGACAGGACGGCATCCTCCCACACGGGTATGAATGGAGCGCGTGTGTAACCAATGACGACCGAGCTCTCTCGTCGGCCGACTGTAACGCCGCCTGCCATTGGCCGTGGCAATATTGACGTCGGAGGTAGCGTTGCTAAGAAACCGCTCCGGTGTATGTGTGTATGCCGATCGGGAGTGAGTTTTATAGGTGTTTTACCGATGCACTGCCGACGGACTGGGCCAAGTAAAACCGACAGAGCGCGGTCAGATTAAGGCTGGGGCGTTCAGACGAGACCAATCGGGCGCCGAATCGGCCCCGCGCCGACAGTGGGCCGCTCTGAGCTCAGCTGATTGTCCAGCGGGGGTGTGGAGGTGAGGTCAAGTTGCGCCCAACAGATGACCGTTAGACGCACGCTCACTTATGACAAAGCATGGGTGGTGCGCTACGCTTGTGGATAAAGCAATTTACGTTCAAAGAAGTATTTTAGGTTGCAAAACAGGGCAACCAGGGTTAACCAGGGGCGAGACTATGTCGAGGGTTAGTGGCGCTGTCCAATGAACAATGTCCATTCATTCCAGCAATGCCTCTTGGGTCAGGAGTGTCATCATTGAGTAGCAAGATAACTACAGGTGACCACGGGTAACCCATGGGACGGTGGTTGCCGTAAGACGGGGTTCATTACATCTCTGATATGATATCACGGTATATATCACGGTATATCACGGTATATCACGGGGTATCACGGTATATCACGGGGTTCATGGGGTTCAGATATATCTGTCGGCAGTCGATCAGCGGCCCTGATGGAAGCTGACGTCAACTGAGATAAGCCTCCCCTGGCAGCCATTTGTTATCTACCGCATGTCCGGGATGGACTGAATCGGCGGCATTCCATCAGCACACTGGAACACACGGTAAACGTTCATACTATGTAAGCTAACGCATCCTTTCATGGACGGCTTAGGAACCGGGGAGGTAGGTGAGTGCTAGGAAGGTCCACACTCCACATACTACACTCAATACACGATCTTCATGGGAAAGGACTGTTTGTTTTGTAACTGTCACTGTAGCATGTGACGGAAAATCCTGTCTGTGCCTCTCTAATTTGTGATGTTCCTGTAATCTTGTTAGCGTTTCGCACTTCCAGTTAAATAGCAGGGCGAAACCATTCTAATACCTACAAATACAGCTCGTAGGCGCGGGAACCGGGGGGGGGGGCAGTGGGGACAGCCTGCCCCCCAATTCTAGGCCCTGGGGCCGTGGGGGCGGTGCCCCCACAACTTTGAAACGGAATACCGCACTTGTTTGCAAATGTTTTCTTTTTTGTTGTTGAAAAAGCCAAGGGATGAAAAGTAAGTGGCCTAAAACCGGTGAGATAACTAAATTTGGGGGTACCCTAGGTTGATCTTAATTATGGTGATCTCCATAATTATAATGGTGGATAAATATGGTGAATGATATGATCTCCCCCCCCCCCCCCCCAGTATGAAAGTAGTTCCCGCACCCCTGATACGGCTACAAGCCAGCGCTTATATCAAAAATGGAATAAATGCCTAGCTTGTGCAGATCCGAGAGGAATTAAAAAGTCGTTTAACCTTGCCTATTAGTGATGACTGGTTAATGGCTCCAGAAACGTAGGTATAATATTGCGCACCTTTCGTGTGCATAACAGCGATTACCAATTATAGGACCTACATATCCTGTATATTAGGGGAAGTTGGAGGAACGCCGAATACTTTTTTTCTGACGCCCGTAGCACGCAAGGTAGACAACATAAGCTATTCTTGTTGGCGTCATTCGAGAGGCCAGTCTTTTGCCTCTCAAACATACCAGGCGCATTTGATGAATTCGCATACCGTTAAGCGCACAAACTAAAAATATCAAAGAAGTGACTTTTTCGGCGTTGCCCCGGACTGCGGGGAAAGCCGAAAATGGGAGAAATGATCTACGGGGAATGCCGACATTGATGTTTTGCCACTTTATCTCAAACTTTATCCAGAATTTATCGAAGCTGACACGCGTTTTAAGAGCTTGAGGACGCTTGGTGCACACTGGAAGTTATAATTGTGTGATATAATAAGAAAATGCCAGGTAAATAATTCCTTATAGGTAACAGGCCGTTGTGTCGGTTGAAAGTGTAATTTGTGTGACTAAAAATTCGCGTTGCTATTCTACAGCAGTAAAGTCCACGTAGCGTGCTTTAACGTGCGTAATTGCACGTTTTCGGCACTACCCCAGCCAGCCATACTTTCATTTGCAGGCCCATAACTTTTCAACGTGTCATATAAATTTCAAATAGGCAGCACACTTATGCAAAGACATGCTGAAGATTACTTGACCGAATTGGCCAGACAAACGGTAGCATAATGAGTAAGAAATGCAGCTTCAAAGGCGCATGTAGTACAACTTACAAGGAACGCGTACCTTGAAAACGCTCTTGGCGCCCTCACAGCCGAAGTATTCCGAATGACGACTCGTAACAAACATGCGATAATTGTAGTCACTTAAGCTTCAGAGCATCACTGACAGGTGGCATCCATGTCTTACGGTTTTCGAAATATCTCGAATTTCGGCTTTGCCCCAACTCCGGCATTGCCCCAACTTCCCCTAACGACTAAACACGTAATAAGTTTACTCCATAGTACGGGACGGAACCTTAATTAATGGCTTCTGTATCTATATATGCCTTCACCGTGTCAGACATAAAAACTAAAGTGTGCTCATTAATTTTCATTACCGTGTAGGCATGTAATAAACACATAAGCGCGTTATGATATTCATCTAGCTACGCCTATGCAAAACTTGAACGTGGGCTGAAATATAACCTGAGCTCTGCCAAGCGTGTGTCGAGCGGCCTGTGACCTATGGTACATACCTACTGCGGAACTATGGTGACATTCCATTATTTGATTTGAACGGATACGTATTTGATTTGAACGGTAACTTAACCTCAGTATAAAATATAGCGCTTGCATCTAAATGAAATCATTAGATCGCCTATAACGAATCATCGTGGCGGCTACACGGACGATGAGGACGCACGAAGGGTCGTCTGCCTCAGTCGGCACTCGGCAGTGTGCGGCCGCTATTAGTGGCCACTGAAGCGCCCAGCCTCAATAGCCTCTCACGATGTGCTGACGGGGCGGGCCGATATGGCAGCGCCAAATCCGGCACCGATGACGTCACCGGCCACAGGTCAATAGTCGAACCATACGCCGCCGGGCCGCCGAGGCTCACATTACTACTGCGTGGCATTGTATTAAAATACAGGCGCTAACAAAGGAAAAACAAATGAACATTATAGCTGGTGGTACAATTTCAGATCCGGATACATAGAGTAGCAAAATTACAGTTCAAATTTCGAAACACGTCAGCCTGTCAATGAAAGAAGCAAATGTAGGTATTTCTCGTATATTTTCATGTCAAGCTATTTTGGTGACTTCCATGATACCGTTATCTTTCCATACCTATATCGATACATTTTATTTGTACGGACACAATAACGTTTGATGGGTACCTAACCTACCCGTATCGTCAAACCGCAACGACCTCGCTAATTTTCGATTAAATGCTCTAACACAGGGTCTGTCCTCATACCTAAATGTTCATCCCCCTTTAAAGGTAGTGTGCCAGCTTTCTTGGACCGTATGGAGTTAATGGCCCAGATAAGGAGAACCGGATTTTTAGAACTTATCCATACATTCAAAACTCATGGAAACGTCTTAAATTCTTCAAATTTTGAGTACCCCAGTGCGAAATTCGCCCCGACGGGTTGTCGGTCGTACCCCAACCACATTTCACACCACTATGAACAATAAATGCACACACTGAAATCGCTATTACCGATATGCTCATCCAATCAAGTTTCGATAAACCCGTTCATCATCAGCTCCTGCGGTTTCGAACACGCCTGTTAGGTGGTGCGGTAGACCACGCCCAAAGCCAGGGCCCCGGTAACGTGAGGTAGCCGAGTCAGGGCAGCGTGCGCTGACCCAAGCCGGAGCCGCGCGTCCTCCCGGTGTCATGTGATAGCCCGGGGCTGCCCGCGGGGATGCGGTAGACCGCGCCCAAAGCTGCGGCCCCGGCTTGGGTCAGCGCACGCTGCCCCGACTCGGCTACCTCACGTTACCGGGGCCCTGGCTTTGGGCGCGGCTTCTGCTCATACTTTGTGGTGCGGTGGTGGTGCGTCGGGCTGCGCGCTCTGACTTCGGCCAAGAAAAATGCGTCAGCTGATCATTGTCATTTCTGCCACTTGCGTGTGGTGAAATGGGGTCATAACTTATAAGACGGCTTTTTCATATCAATTATTTTACATAAAATCATATTTCAAACCATAAATAATGTTCGACAGCCAAATAAAAGAAGCAATACTAATACGTTTATATACATATCTAAAAACCGATAAACTTTTAGGAGAAAAAGGCACTATTCCAGGCCCATTTTTGATTTTTTTGCGATATTAGGTAAAAACAGAAGCTTCTTATCCTAGGAAAAATAAAATGGGAAATCTTTCAAAGGTGGCACACTACCTTTAAACTCTGCTGTATCATTATCCTCCATAGCCAATCATAGCAATGACGCGGAGCTATTCTTGATTCCTGCCCGGACCTATGTTCTTGCCTACCGTAATGCGTCATTGCTGGATCGAGTTCACTATTTGGCCGGCTGAATCGCGGATCTGGTAGCGCAAAAAACCCTCACGCGAGCGCCCACCGAATGAACGTAGCGCGGTGTTGTGTCGGCCGACCGTCGACATTTATACCGCCTCTGCAGCGCCGGCACTGCACGACCCCGCTCGGCGACTGCAGTGCGCTCTCGGACTGGTCATTATTGGGAACATAACGCGGTCATTACGACTCAGTCGGCCACCATCGGCGACCGAGAGGCGGCGGCCGGCGGGCTCTCAGCCGCGGACCGCCGGAAACGGTGCGGGGGCGGCCTGACGGGGCCGACCGGGGACACTGCCGGGTCGCACTGCCGGCGCCGCGACAGGCTGACACCATCCCCGGGCAGACTGTCACTGGTGACAGACGAGCCAGCAGCGCCGACCCAGACGGGTTAAGCCGCCCCGCCGCGACCCAAACCGGTAAACAACGCCCACGCTCAGCCGTCAGATATCATTAGGGCGTCTCAATTAGACGTGAAGGGATTGATCAACCGCCATTGAAACATCAAACGATCTCAGGTAATAAATGACCACACGTATCAGTCTGCAGGATATTGCCTATTGTTGACAGTCCCGTTTCATAAGTCATCCTGTTGTCTTTCTGGAGAAAACACAAGCACGGTTTCGAACAAAATTTTACTAGGTTGTCAGGAAAACATCGTAGATGCCTGAAATCTATACGACGGGCTGTGAGCCGGTACGCCTAGCCCTATCTGTCTCATCTGGACAGTCTGTCACAGCAGTATCCCAGCCTCATCGACCCATCTGAGACAGTCTGTCACGCTGGTAGTCCAATCCGCGCGTCACTGACACTGATACTGCTGATCGAGTCAAACAGCGGGCTAAACATAGTACCGTGCAGAGCGTGTCGTCAAGGATGCAGAGCGGACGGATTTGATGCGAGCGGCGGATGGGACAATATGGTGTCGTGTTTACCCAGGAAAGGCGCCGTAGAAAGGTGAGATAGAAAGGCTACATGATGTCATACACTATACAGCAATGTAGCCCGTAGGTAGATACAGAGAAGACTGAGATCTGCTGATATGCGATGAAAAATACCGTGGGCTGTACGGCAAAACAGCACCATTCAAGAATCAGAGAAAGAGCGACATCATTATCCTCAGAAAATATAAGCGCTTGGATTCAGAGCCTAATCAGAGAAAGTAAACGCAAAATGCAGAGTCCCCGTGGATAAAAAAGACGCAGAAACATACTTCCGGTAGCTAATGAGCACTAAGCTCAACCCACGGGCGGACGAGCGAGGGAAGCCACTTTCGTCTCCCTTAACCGTTCTTAGAAGGCGTGATCATGGCATGATCTGGCCCTTGCCGGTCCCCCACGTGCTGATGGCATGTCTCGCGCGCGTGAGCGGGGCTTGACAGACTCTGGACACCTCCGGCCCCGGGCGGCGCTCAAAACGCGTCATCCCGCCGGCAAGCGTCCGCCTAACTCTGCCCACCGTAAATAACTGCCACCGCGCACCGGCGGCGGCCGCTTCTGGGAGCGCGCCGCGCGCCGTCAGACAAGTTAGCCGACTCCTGCCGGCGTGGGCTCGGAATGGACTCGGTCACGCGGGGAGACGGGAGTTGGCGTCTCGCTCGGCGGATCCGAGGGCGTACAGAGTCGTGTCGGGGGACAAGTTGGCGGTTCTGGCGTCACTGAACACCGCGGCGTCGACAAACTCAGTCGGCCGAGCGGCGTCCTAGAAGCGGTACGCCGCCAGGTGGGACACAATTTGTCTTCGTTTCACACAATCCAGACGTCGCGGAAAACCCGGAATTACATTGCTCTCAGACGTTGGAGCAGACCATTCCGTTGACTGGAAATGAATAGAAAGAAGCTCGACGGAGGGATAGTCGTTACAGTTATCGGTCGTTTATTTACACGAGCACCAAAGAACAAGGGCAGACAGAACACTCGTTGATTATAAACACGATGCAATAGCCACCACACAAATGGTTTGTACAATCATGAACGTCTGGAACGAAACACAGGTATTCCACGCGGAAGATAGTCCGACCCCGTCCCACCCACACCGCTCCGAGCAGCAAATCGACGCACCCAAACACCGCCATCAGCGGACGCTCGTTCCGGGGCTGGCTGACGTAACAGGTCGGCTGCCGAGCCCAGGATCCGTGGCGCCGAGCAGGGGGAGGTAATCCAGCCAGTGCATTACAAGCAACGCCCACCGAACGCCCGCCACAACAACAAATGGGAGCTCATACGGCGGCCAAATTATGCCGAGAAGCTTCGCCATTATTCGTGAACGATCAAAATTCATGAATGCAGCACAGAATGTGAAATAATTTCCGTATTTGAAAGATAAGCCATCATGAGAAACATTGTTTGTTTATACACTTAATAAGTCATAACGGAATAAATTTTATCGAATGTAGGTAAGTACCACAATGAGACGTAGCCTTCCGTAAACACGCCCGAGCCCTTGGCATCTTTCACAGTCTAAGCACACGATTCACCAGTCTTCCGCGCTGTTGACGCAGATCACTTGCCTTTGCTCTTCTTGCGATCATGGATGCTGTACTTATCGTACGTTTTGGTGGGGTCGAACGGCTCCCACCGACTCGCCGGGAAGATGTGCTTGTTACGCTCGTACCAGGAGCGCATCAGCACTTTTCCTGCGTGGGATTCGTCTTTTTCCACCCGCGAATCGGCCAGCATTCGGATGTCGTCGTGGACGTCAAAGTTGAACAGCGGCCCCGACTTGCCGCGAGCCTGAGGAGACCAAAAGAGAATGTGAGAGCGGAATTAACGGTCCAGACATGGTGGGTTATTGTATTTGTGTTCAATTAGTGAAGCCTTTATACCTGACAACCACAAAAGGGCAGGGCGGCGGCATGGATTATTTTCCAACAAAGCAAATAAATCATCATCAGCGATAGGCTTGTAACGGTACCCTCAGCAATAAGATAGCAGCCGTGCAAGTTTTCCCTCTGGTGGCTGTTTGCCTAACTAGTGTTCTCTGCAGTGTGCAATCACGGCGCCACCTGTTCCGCTAACTACCGCTGCAAAAGGTGGCTCACACAGTCCGGTGGCACAATGGCTCAATGTGTAATCAAAATCACTGCCCCAACTGGAATCGTAGAGTGAAATCTTGCAAGCGCAGCGTTCCCAAGACGTTCCATTATCAAATTAGTAAGTCTAATGCCTGGAAGTATTGACGGCTGTTTAAGCCCGGAAATAAGGAAGAATAAAAATGAAAAACATATGTCTTGAACTTCGGAAAATACGGAAGAAGAGATCAACTGCGCACCATATAACCCAGTAATAAATTTAGCGTGCTGTTCAATAAACATCTAAACAGCAATAAGCACCTTAATCAAATTATCAGAAACAAAATGACGGGAATAATCAAATTATCAGAAACAAAATGACGGGAATCACCAACAAAGAAAAAGCGACGGTCGACGAGAGGCCGGAGGTTAAGGGCCAGCGGTCGAGGGACAGCGGTCGGGGGTCAGCGGTCGCGGGTCGGCGGTCGTCGGTCTCACCTTGGTCACGATAAAGTCGTAGAAGGTGTAGTGGTGTGGGATGATGAGGTCCTCCTTGACGTACATCAGCTGATCGCCGGACACGGCTCGCAGCTCCGTGAACTCTTTACGAAGCATCTCCAGACATCGCGACAGGAACTGGTAGATGGAGTTGCCTGCGAATAAAACAGCGATATCACACATTGACCATGGGCTATCAGACAAATATAACTCGTATGTATGCACGGCCATACACACAAACGTTGTTCACTGATCATTTGTGACAAATAGGCGCGACAGGCTATACATAGTAAGACGATAAAAGTCTGTCTTGGTAATGATTAACAACCCCGTTTGCGGCCGCGATACCGGCTGGTTGATTCCTCCTCATTCTCATCCGCTAGATTCGTCAACCGATTGGTGGTCACCTATCAGCCAAACAAGCTATAAAAGGTCCACGTCCGTACCGCTATGGCCATCAGCCACACCGGCAGCGACCTATACCATCAGAAAGCTCGGTTGTCCAAGGTCCCGTGAGCCGAGCTGGGGCGGCTCTGCACCGGTGAGGGAGACCGCTAAGGTTCCATTCAGCCATTCCTCCATTCTGCCAGTAGTGGCAGCGGGCCGCTCACAGCGGCAGCGGGTGGTTCACAGCGGCCGCGCCCGGTCCGAGCGACCAATTAGAGGAATTTGAACAACCCCCCACACCGCTCCCAGCTCGTCAGGTGGGTCCGCAGACGCACTACCCTGCTGGGAGCGGACACTGAGGCACCAGTGGGAGCGCCAATCACATTGACAACTCGGGGGGATTAGCACACGCACGTAACACTTCTGCGAATGGTTACAAAGCCCGCTATGTAACCTCGATCATTTGCAAGCGACGCGCGGAACTCGCCGGCTATTTTCGGCTACAGAATAATGAGACGAACATTCCGTCACTGAGTTTTATCATGATGACAGGCCGGGGAGAGGGTGTCCCGACGGCGGCCAAGGCCACTGCCGGCTCCTCGCTTCGGTCACTGGGTCGGTAGTAGCCTTTCCGGGGCCGGGGAGAACAACTGGGTCGCATCACACCGCGGCACCCTGTCCGCGGCGGACAGACGTGTCCCTGTTTCTCCGAACATCTGATATGCCTGAATGTCTCAGCTGAGCTGTCCTTCGAGCTAGCATCGCGGAAGGGGAAGGAGACGGGGACGACACTTATCAACTGAGAGTCCGCGGCGCGTGGCCCGGCAGGTGTCGGTTCGTCTGTTCGTACACCGCACGTCGCACGGTTTTCACAGGAGCGGCGCCGCCGTCTGCTCCAGAGACCGGATTGTCAGAGGTCGGTGACTCCGAACGAAGCAGGTTGTTCACACTATCCGCTCCGGACTCCCGGCGTCCGGACTCGTTAAGCCGCTCGACTCTGGGCGGTCCGCTCAGTCTTCTCAATTTCCCCATTTCCTAGGTGGCTGGTTGTGGACGGTCTTTAGAAAGGGATCAGCGATTCTGCGAGGCGTTGCCATAAATGGAGAAAGTGGGTTTGAAACTACTTCCACAGTAGGTGAGGACAGGCCGGAGCTGAGTGAACTGGCTGTGGGAACAACATGGAACAGGTAACACTAAAAACGCTCCTCTCAGTCCGACGAACCCAGTGAACTCAATGAGAAAGTCTGTGTTCTTAGTTTACCGAGTGCTGACAGGGGAGGCGGAAAGGCCCACCTCCGTTTCCAGGAAGAGGCCTCAAATGAAGAGACGTACAGATGACTCTAGCCCTGGTATCCTCTGTTCACTGCTCTGACCACGCCGCAAACACGCGTGGTCGCTAAAGAAAGGTGAGCTCGAAAGGAAAGCCAGCTAAGTTAGTATAATATCGTGACCAGCTACTTATTTTAGTGTAATTATCCGATTCGACACAAATAATGTGTATTACACAGATAAAGCAAAATTGATTAGAAATATGTATAATCCAATATTCATGCTTTAATCATGCAATGCGCTCAAGCCTCAAACGTATAGTAATAAACTTCTGTACCTTCTGTCCACCTGGAATGGACGCAGAAATTCTGAACATGGACGCACAGGCTTAAAGCTAACAAGTCGTCTAATTTCAGATTCATGCCGTAAATTTCTTAACCACACGGCCCTAGAT
The DNA here is from genome assembly GCF_019059575.1 of Amphibalanus amphitrite. Taxonomy (NCBI): domain Eukaryota; kingdom Metazoa; phylum Arthropoda; class Thecostraca; order Balanomorpha; family Balanidae; genus Amphibalanus; species Amphibalanus amphitrite. The sequence goes on from NW_024881928.1 coordinate 384,071, forward strand.
GTCTGAACGCTCATAAATGTCACATGCCAACGAAAGGTACCACTCAATTCCTAGAAAAACGTGATCCCGACGCATCCAATAAGGAAGCATTTCAATATAGCATAAGCCGCATTACTTAACTTAGCTACGAAATCGACGCTTTGCACTTTTGTTTTTTTTAAGCTGGTCAAAGTATGAGTGGTGATGAAATGTTTTTTAGTTTAGATGAGCGGGTGAAGCCTTTAGATTAGGCATATATTGCACCTAGCCGAGTTCCTGATGGAATGAGAGCATTTATAGTCGCGATGAATGTATGGGAGGTAGGGTAAATATTTCGAGTTTCAATTTCACGCTAAAACCTTCTTATCCGTCGGTATATAGAATACCAAGTAAAGCATCAATCGGCAATCAAATACCATTAAACATTACAATAAACATGCAACAATCTTGCAAGACCAGCTTTTTCACAGTTTAGACAACTTATTTTAGGAGGTCCGGCATTTATGTAACTTCCAGTCAAATAATCAGGAAAATCCGGAACTTATCAAACCTGTCTGGGATCATTCTAAGCGCCGAGAAAAATTAATCCTTAGGTAATCACGCTATGCGGCCACCTACCGACTGGTATTTCCTATCCGTTCCGCTGTGTTTGAAGAATGGTTCATCTCACCCAAACTGAATAGTAGTGAGTGCTGAACTTACGGCGAGTATCGTTATAGCTCTAACCCAGGAAAACGAATGAGCCGATGGGGTTTGTCAAAACGTGCAACTTTTTAATCGATTTCTGATCATTGATAACTTATGACGTTTAACAGGCACCAGAAGAGGTGACAGATTTGATCGATTTAACTGCTTGGACACCCTACCTATCTTCCGGTCCTGCATCTGATGGATCGATTAAGCAAAAAGGAACAAATAAAGATTCGAAACTAATGGATATCCATGCTCCGAGTCGGGGTTCCCCACAATCGTGTTGTCAGTGCCGCGTCGAAAGAGGTCTCGGCACGGGAGGACACAGCAGACACGGATTAGGCACGATCAATGCTAGTCGAGTCTGTATAACAAGGCGTCGTAAATATGTACGTCGTACCCAGCAGCCCGTCTGGTCTGAGTCCGTGCATATTCTCTATCAGTGAAGGTCATCTGCGACGCTACCACCGAAGCCCCAGAATAAAATCAGGTCGAGGCCGGGCCTCTTGCAGGATCGTTTGTTTTCCGATGGCGACGCGGACCCGGTCTGTAAGGGGCGCTGAGAGTATCGTGTCCTGACGATGGACCCGGGCGTCAGCTGAACTGTGTCACGGTCACGTGCACCCTGCACACCTCACAGACGGGTCCATCGGGTAACAGATGCACGTCAATAAACAACACCGAGCCTGTGCAGCGTGTGCAGCGTGCAATGTGCAGCCGTCATTCAGCAGCGGAGATTCCCGGCACGATTGATGCATACGGCCCGAGAGACAGGATGATTCTGAGGCCAGCCCAGACCGCCGTCTGGATAAACGGGAGGGGCAGAAATTATATTCATTCACACATACTCTTCTTCGATTCTGAGAAACATTACGTCTAGTGGAATCGAGCATAGTGAGAATTTCAGGACAGATATATCAGCCTTTCGCACCCTATGGCCGATCTGATCAACATCGATCAAACTAACGTCACCGACCATGAATTATTAATTAATCATGTGGAAGATGACAAGATACCTCAAACTAAATCCTGGTTTTCTGAGAATTCGTGACCATATACCCACATAGGCACACCACCAATATGTAGATGAGCACTTTGATAATACCAAGATATACCAATCCACAAAGAAAAACAGCGACAAACAATGGGCGAAACCTTCGCATATTTCATCAGCGGATCTTTCCTTCGCGGTGACAACCAGTAGGATTAGTCAAGAGAGTCAACCGCACTTACGTTATTTCATTGAAGCCTTAAAACTCCCCGATCGTTCTATTGCAGCCGATGTAAAATTAGTCATTCCCGATGGGTTTGAAAACGACGGCACTCGCCCAAACCAGTCCGATATTGCCTCCCTCTCTGATGTCAGCTCGTGCCCAGACTGTTACCTGGCCGCCCTGCCCTCCTGGCGCGTGAACTAGGGCTCATATCTCAGCTCGAATCTGCCTAGTCATTCACACTTGCCGTTGTCATAATGATTCGGCTGTGTTGCCGAAGAGTGGGCCCGGATTGCATTGGGGGAGCGACGATGTGGGGTCATTTTTGCCCAATGCTGGCGAGTCGTCGAAGCGATTACCACAGGGATTAGGGCGGAGCCGGTGCAAACAAACACTGCTCCTGTGGCGACCGCCGGCGGACACTTATGTAATGTCCGGTCTGAGCAGAAAGACATTGCGCGCCAGGCAGCCACCATTAGCCGCCACAAAAAGAATGGCCTGCCATTATTTATCAAAATTAAATATCGTCAAGAATAATTACAAAATAAACCAGTACACTTTCAGCGGTATAGGCGAGCTGACGGGAAATTCGGAGAAAAATTGGCAGCATAAATCTGAGAGCATGTTATTATAAAGAACCAGCATACCCTTTACATACATCTTGGCTCGTAATCTATACCGTGAATCAGCAGCACTGGCGAATCATATTTGAGCTTTGTGTTCGGGGAATCCAATCAGTATCTAACAGGTTTTCGCCGGACGGTTAGATGTAATGACAAAATTACTGTATTGAGAAGGAAGCGGTGCCAGCTGTTATGTAACCCATGGTCACTGCTGCAAAGCCGCTGATTATAATCGGCAGAGTCACTCTATATAAAAATACAGACGTTCACCTGGCGGAAACTGATAATAAAAGATGAATCCGGAAACAGGAAGAAAACCTCTTTTGTCAAATTACCAAATTTCTGATGTTCTTATCCTAAAACCTCGCTCATGCCATGCTAAACTTTCCCCGATGATGAAATGTATTATGCCATGTCGCTCCCTATCTCATTCTCATTTGGAAGTTGCAGCAAAGTTGACAGAACCCCATAACTAGTAGACGAATGAAAGCTGAAAAGTCGCAAACGCAAGATACCAGAAACACACCCAAAACGGAGGAACTTCGCGCACACTGCTACTTTACGTCTGTCTTGGATAGGATTTCGCGCAAGATTTAACTGGAAACTGGCCACCTTCAGAGGACGCGGTGCGCCGACATAACTCAGTTCTAGAGAAAGAAGATTAATGGGATCAAACGCACAGGATGAGGTCTTAAAGACGAATATTTCCGTTACTTGGGCAGGGCAAGACAGAGGGTGCAATGTAGGATGACTTCGCACAAATTGACTTCACAGCCGCCTAAACGGAATGTACACCAGGGAATGAGCACTAGCAGCAATTTCTACGAAGATGCTAATGAATTAGGAGTTTGTGGTCTGGTATGCCTAGAGCGCAACCACCATCGCAGCCCAAACAGCAATCAACGATATACGCCACATACCCGTACCCGTATGCCACACAATTACGCATACCTGACAAGAACAAACCCACCAAGGAGCCTCTAGCCCTCTTGACGCCCCGCGACTGACCTTTCTTCATGCGCAGGCTGCGCCGGTGACCTGAGCCGTCCCAGTAGGAGAAGGTGATCTCGATTTCCTCGTTCTTGAGCGCCTCCTGTTTCTGCTCCCACTCGAGTCGCAGCTGCTCGCGGAGTTCATTCTCGTGCTCTTCTCGCTCACGATCGCGCAGAAATGACGTGTCCACGTCGGGGTTTTTACCCAGTTTTCTGGGTATTAGTTTTGGCGCCTGTGAGGACGATTTGGCCGGCACCAGAGCGTTGGAGGAGGACGGTTCGGAGGAGGGTTCGGAGGACTGCGAGGACTCGTCCGCTGCGTCCTCAGCGGCCTTCACCGCTGGACGGTCTCCGTCGGACTTGTCCTCGTCCTCTTCCCCTTCCTCATCCTCTTCGTCCTCGTCAGGGTTGAAGGACAAACTCTGAATCTGGCGGCACAGAGTAGCTGGGATCAGCAGAGTCGTGGCGATTTACCCCAGCCAATGGATCGCTAATCGACAGGATCCAAGACATGGCTGCCTTTCCAAATCATACAGCGCAAAAGATTAACGAGGAACTTGCACGATGGAAAGATAGGAAAAGGTTGTAAAAGACGCAATAACTGACAAAGATCACACCAAAAGCAATGAAAATCCGTCATATAACGTAACCAAAATCTATTCACCGGTCGTACACACTCACCTGTTTCTTTTGCCGGTCCTTTTTGGCCTGTTTGGCGTCGATGGCCTTCTGTCGCTCGCGCTCTGCCTCGCGCTGTTTTTTGGCCAGCTCCTGCTCCCTCTCCTGAACCACCTTCTCCTGACGGGCCTTCATCTCGTCCAGCGTGACCAGGCCGATGGTGGACGTCTGAGGGAGAGGGAGGTCAGCGGTCAGACGTGAGTCAGCGGTTAGAAGGTAGGGGGTAGGATTCGACGGCAGGGGTTAGAGTTAGACGGCAAGTCAGCGGCAAGGCGATACAAGTGAGAGGTCAGATGATAAAGGTCAGCGGTTAGACAACAGGAGGTAGAGGTCAGACGACAGGTCAGCAGGTCAGTGATAGGACATGGGTCACCAATAACACCAGAAGACAGGTCATTTTGACACAATCGGTACGACGTCTCGATTCATACTGTATTGGCCGCCAACAGGTCACAGGGTAGTTGCCACGGTCACGTACAGATGGCGCACTGTATCCCACCAGGTGGCGCCCCACCTGGTTACACAATACTATCACACTCCCCTCCTTATTTTCTCGACACGGTAAGTCTTTCGCCAGGGTTCCACGACTAGCAGCTCCGGCGGCTCGCGATGCCTGCGAGGACGACCGTCCGGTTCTCCAGCGGCCTCGCCGTCACTGGAGGAGCTGCGGCTCGCGCTGTCGTCCGACTCCGCGTCGTCGTCGTCGACGTAGACTACCGGTCGGTACGCCTCGGCTCCCTCAGGTTCAGCTGCGGAACGCACCAGGTCATTGAAATGCCTAACTTTCTCGACTCTCGCCTTGGTGCTATCTTGCACTTTGAGAAGACGGTAAGACCAACCACCGCCCAACACTTCAATGACCCTGTACAATGATGACAAAGCAGGCGACATTTTTCCCCCTTTCCTTCCCCTCTCTGCCGGCGTCAACCGCAGCCGAACATAGTCTCCAACCTCAAATGGCTGACCCCTGGCCCTCGCGACACTCTCCTCCACCCGCTTCAGTTGCGCCCGTTCGACACCTACTTGAGCATCTCGCTGCAGTTGGTCGAGCAGCTGTCGCCTCTGCGTTACCTCCTCCGCCGGAGTGTGGCCAGACGTGACCGGCTCAGTCTCGGAGGCGGCAGGTGGGTCGCTGATGCAGGTCTCGGGACGTCGCGCCGACCGTGCGAAGAGCAGCTCGAACGGAGAGAAGCCTGTGGAAGCATTGACGGCGGTGTTATGACTGAACTGCAACTGAGGAAGCTTGGATGGCCACAGACGCACATCATTGGAACACATGCAGCGCAGATTCCTGACGAGCTGATTCTGACGCTCCACTTGGCCCTGCCCCTGTGGGTGGAGAGGCGTGCCCAGTGTGTGCCGAATTCCCAGCCGCCGACATAGAGAACGGAAGGTCTCAGCCGTAAAGTGCGGTCCTCCGTCTGAAGATATTTCATATGGGACGTCAAAAATGCATATCCAATGGTCAAACAGCAAACGGGCAGCCGTCTCAGCCGCACAGTCCTCAGCTGGCAGCAGCATCAGGTAACGGCTGAGGATGTCCTGGATCTGAAAGACATAGCGGTACGGGTGTGCTGCGGTCTTGGGGAACGGGCCTGCGAAATCGACTTGAAGTTTTGCTAGTGTTCTGCTCGGGAAGGTGGTGCGCTGTATGGGCGCACGACCAGGTGTTTGCGGCGGCTTATTCTGTCCACACATTTCACAGCCATTCACATAATTCGACAAGTCCTGTCTCATGTTAGGCCACCAGAATGAATTACGGGCACGTTTCCAAGTCCGATCCCGCCCCATATGTCCGCTCAGAGGCGCATCATGCACAAGGCGCAACGCTTCAGCCCTCATAGCTCTGGGGATAACTGGCAGCTGGGTGCGCCCACCGTTAAACAGATAGCGCAGCAGGCCGTCATTGCCAATGACCAAATGACGCCTAAAACGGTAAAGCGTACGGGCGGCCTCAGGTGACTTACTTGACAGGTCTTGTTCGCTGAGCAGGGCTGCGCGTACCGGTGAGATCTGCGGGTCCATCCGCTGCTCGTCCCGGAGCTGCTCGATGGTGAAGACGGTGGTCGACAGATCCGGCTCCAGCTGTCGAGTGCCTGCTGTCACACAAGCCACGAGGTCACCGTTGGGGCCCACTCTGGATAGGTAGTCGGCGATAGTCATATCGGGGTGCTTGCCAGCCTTGTGAACCGGGGTGATTTGAAACTGCTGCAAGAAATCGATCCACCGTCCACGCCGGCCCCGTTCGTCGCCAGCGTCGAGCGAGTTCAACCAGCGAAGAGCACGATGGTCCGTGATGAGCGAGAACGGACCATTCGATAAATATATCCGGAACCGTTTCACAGCGAGCACTACCGCCAAAAGCTCCTTCTCCGTCGTGCTATATCGTCTCTCGTGTTCGGAAAGCGCGTGATGAAAAAATCCCAGTGGCTTCAGATCCTGGCCATCTCTGTTAGCCAGCATCGCCCCTGTTCCGGAGTCACTTGCGTCAGTTACCAGCACAAACGGCTTCTTGAAGTCAGGCAAGTAGAGTGCGACTGCTTCCGATACTTGCTGTTTCAGTTTGGTGAAAGATGACGTCATCTCTTCCGTCCACTTCAGCGTTTTCTTGCCGTCCTTGTCCAGTGCTTCATAGAGGGGACGTGCCGTCTCTGCCACGCCGGGGATCCAGCGCTGGACGTACGCAAACGACCCCAGGGCGCGGCGCAGCTCGTGCACGTCTCGAGGAGGAGGGAGATCCCGGAGCTGCTGCACTCGAGCTGCACTCATGCTGACGCGGCCGTTGCAAATGACGGTTCCGAGATACTCGACGGTGCGCTTCCCAAACTGGCATTTTTCAGGAGACAGGGCGAGACCAGACTGGCGAATTTTTTCCAACACCGAGCGCAGACGTTGCAGGTGCTGTTCCCAGGTCTCCGACCACACCAGGACGTCATCCAGGTAACAGATCGCTTCCGTGAAGTTCGTCTCCCCCAGGATGGCTGACATCATGCGTTGAAACGAGAAGCCCGCGCCGTGAAGACCGAACGGCGTCCTGTCCGCCCACTCGTAATGTCCCCAGGGCACTACGAAGGCTGTCACTTCACTATCTGGTGGATGAAGAGGCAGCTGGTGGTAGCCACTCTTGGCGTCGAGGACAGAGAAGTATCTCGCGTTGGCCAGACGATCCACCAAGTCCTCCATCAGTGGGATGGGGTGGAGGGTTGCGGCTGCCGACTTGGCATTCACTCTGCGGTAGTCAATCGCAAGTCGAAGCCGACCGTCCTTGCGCCGGGCGCATACAATCGGCGCTGCCCACGGGCTATGCGACTCCCTGATCACCCCCATCCTCTCCAGCTGGTTCAGTTCCTGACGAACTTCTTCCTCCAGTCGTGGAGATAGGCGCCTGGGTCGGGAGGTCTCCGGTCGTGTCCCTGGGGTGATGTTGATCCGGTGTTCCACGTTCACTCGGACGACTGGTAGCTCTCCACCGGAGTAGAATACATCACCGTATTCTGCAAGGAGGTCAACAAGCTCAGATTTCTGGACATCATTCAGTTCAGCTCCAACTTCAAACGAACTTCCCTTCAGACGAGAGTCATCAGGGGACTGTGACGTCACTTCCACAGACACATCAGCTGAAGCATGAGCGATTACGTAACCTCTCCTTAGCACTTCATCAGTAGCGCCGACATTCGCCACTTTAATCCACAACGTGTCATCATCAGTAGCCTTAACGATACAGTAGGAAGCACTGACTGGCGACTCTTCTGATCCCACAGGCTCAACAAGATACTCCTCACCGTGCTGCAGCGTGCTCCTCTGGACTGGGACGAGGGCTTCTGTACCCGCTGGGACTGTGATGTCACGCCGTAGCTTCAGGTCCGTATGCCCGGCGTCCCGCTGTTGCTGAGCCGTGCTGAACAGTTCCAGCTCCACTCCCCATGCTTCCAGCGCCAGGCGTCGCCGCTGCAGGTCCAGCTTCAGGCTGCCAAGACGTGACCAGAAGTCAATGCCAAGGATAGCTGGCACGATCAGTCCACGAACAACAACAAAACGCTGATCGGGAACACTGACATCGCCTATCTTGAGAGTGCGAAACACTTCCCCCAGTATGGGAATTTCTTCACAACTCACCCCTCTCCCACGGACATTGGAGGGACGAAGGGCGAACTTCTCACGGGGGGTTAGTTCCTCGTCTGAAACGAGGGACCAGTCAGCGCCTGTATCGACCATTGCACGCCCTTGGGTCCCGTCGTCCCACTCCACAGTCACATACGGTGCGGTCTTCATCAACTGGTGTGACAAACTGGCCGTTATCGTTTGCAACTCAACATGGGTGCCCGCGTTACAACTGGAAAAATCATACGTCACTGGCGGGATATCACGTGACCAGCGCTCCACAGTAGGCTTTTCTGGTTCACCGGGGCCCTCCGGGGTACGGATTGACGGGGGGCCCCTCACAGAAAATGCGTACGATCAGTCAACTCGCCTGTGACAACCGGTGCTGCTGCGCCCTGCTGCTGTGCCATACTCACTCTTCGTGGTGACCACGCTGGATTCTCTTGAAGACGGCGCTGGCAGTTGAACCATCCACCTGGGTGAGCAACATCGCAGTAGTAGCACCTACCGACAGGGCGCCCTCCTCCTCCACCCCCTCCCCGCTGGGAGCCGCCCGCGTGACCTTGACCGGTCACGGGCCGGTGAGCCGACCCCATCGCTGGGGAGGGGCGGGGGCGCGCCGGGGTCACTGACCGGCGACCCGACCAGCGCTGGCCACGTCCAGCTGGGAGGAATGACGTCACTGCGACCGTCTCCTGCTGAGCTGGTGCGGCGAACGCTGCTGCCGGCTGGTGCCGGCTGCCGGTCGCCGAGGCTGCTTGCTTCGCCGTGCGCGCCGTTTCTGCGATTTTCAAAATGTCATCATACTCCTTAGCGTGAGACTCGTCCTTCATCCAGCGCTCGCGGATAATATGCTCGCGAATATCCCTATCCTTCAGCCCGTCCAGGAACCTCCAAACGACCCTTTTCCTTTTTACATCCGCCGGTTCACTTGCGAAGGCGTCCCCTGCCAAGCGCTGCAACCGCGTGAGGAAGTCGGTCAACGTTTCATCCCCTCCCTGGAACGCTTCCTCAAAACGAATGATCCTCACCTCGATGGCTTCGACGGTGACGTACCTCGCTTCCAGCTTGGTGAGGATCTCGGCGTCGTTCGTCACCCACGATGCCGACTGCGCGACCTCCTCACGGATGAACTCAGCAGGTGCCCCGACAAGGCACATCCGAAGCTCCAGACTGCGATACGACGCATCCTGCCAGATAGCGACGCCTCTGGCAACGTTAGCTGCCTTCACCAACAGGAAGTGGTCCTTAAAGTCCCGCCATGCCGCTGGGGTAACCTCCGTCCCAAACGTCTTGCTGAGGGCCACCGCCCTGCCTGCTCCTCCAGCCTCACTAGGCATTTCGGACCGCTGCCACCACTGACACAATCGGTACGACGTCTCGATTCATACTGTATTGGCCGCCAACAGGTCACAGGGTAGTTGCCACGGTCACGTACAGATGGCGCACTGTATCCCACCAGGTGGCGCCCCACCTGGTTACACAATACTATCACAATTTATCTAGCGATTGGCCAGGGTCAGACGACTCCATTGACCATCCGAATCCGACGGCAGAGGTCACCAGTCCCGCGTTAAGGTGCCAAACGGTGGTCAGAGTGAGTGCTCTACAAGGTCCAAGGAGAGCGTGCAACAGTAAGGCGAATAAGTGGAAAAGGTCACCAGGGTCGGGTGATGCAGACATCAGGATTTAATAGATACGATGACAAATGGCAGCTCTGGGTAAAGCATCTCGAGAGGAAAAAATGCCAGAAGGAAGGTTCCGCAGGATGGTATTACCTTTTAGCCACGACAAAGCTCAAATGCCACACTGGTCAAGCGGATCATATATTGAGCAGTCTGTAATGAATAATAAGCCGATGTAGGCCGAACAGTTGTCAGCGAGCGAGTGGGACGGATGTTATGAAAAGATCAGACTTACTTATAGGCAATCACATCAAACTGTATATTACAACACGGCGGGAGACCGCCGGAAAATCGCAAAATGTTACAGGCCCTGGCAAACCATAAAAGATGCCGATGATACTATTGACATTTCAGAAAGTCAATGAAGAAACGGGATATGAGAGAAAGGTATCCGAAGTTGCGCAAGAGATATCATTTGACAGCAGGAAACGTCCAACTCGCTTAGCGATAACGTCAAGACTGAACGCTTTACAATGAGTTCAACGACTTCCGCTATGGGGATGGGGAGTGGGTGTGAAAGTCGGCATGCGAGCCGAGTAATATCACTTTAAACTGGTCTGTCGGTGTGAGCCATCGCTTCCCAGCCAGGTGTACCGACAGTTTGAACTGCGTCATCGATAACAAAGATTACACACTACCTCCTTCCCGCACCCTTCCCCCACGCACCACTGTCAGTCCTTGTGAAACCGCCGAAATCTGGACAAGACCGCTTAGTGAAGCCGGCGCATAGCCGCACGCGCGCAGGGGTGTCTAAGAGCCCCCCCTCTCCCCACTATACAGTGGAATTACGCCGCATTGCGGTAGGACTGCGTTACGCCCGTCGGGCCGGTCGGGCGGGCCGCTGGCTCACTGGCCCGCACGGGGGCCGCTCGGCAGCGGCGAGTCGCCGGCGGCAGCGGCAGACGGGGCTCTGAGTCAGGCCCGGGCGGACGCGCCGCGCGACGCCGCTCGCCGAGACACGAGTGCGACACGAGAGAGGAACCAGTGAGGCACGCGGACCGAACGAGAGAGGACGGTACGAGAGAGCAGCCGGGTCATAACGAGACTGATGAAGTAGTGTGACTAACGTGCGGCAGTTCAGCAGAGCGTGTTGTGTGTGAGACATTTGGTGAATCAGAGGACAGTGAACGGACGGTGGTACGCAAATCTTCCCCGCTGCAGCCACCGGCGGTGGCCGGCACGACGTTTTCTGTGACCTGTGACCCGCACCAGCCGCCACCATGATCGAGGGAGCCGTGATGTGGACCAGTCTGGAGACGGCCGAGCTGATGGCGCTCTGGCGGCGCACCGAGACACAGCAGATGTTCCGCAGCTCGGGTCGCAACCTGGCCATCTGGGAGCGACTCGCCGAGGAGCTGCTGGAGCGCGGCTTCTACCGGACGGCGCACCAGTGCCGCGCCAAGCTGCACAACATGGTCTGCCTCTACCGAAAGGTGGAGCGCGGCGAGCTGCCCCGCGCGCGCTGCCGCCACTACGATACGCTGCGAGGGGTGCTCAGCGCCGGCTCGCGTGAGGAGCTGGAGCGCTTCAACGCGCCGTGGGAGGAACGCTGTCGCCGAGAGCGGCTGCTGCGTGAGCAGGAGCTCAGTCAGCTCAACAAGCTGCCGGCAGGAGACCGACACAGTCCAGGGCAGACTCAACTGAGTCCAGGACAGACTCAGCTGAGTCCAGGACAGACTCAGCTGAGTCCAGGACAGACCCAACTGAGTCCCGGACAGACCCAGCTGAGTCCGGGACAGACCCAGCTGAGTCCCGGGCAAACCCAGCTGAGTCCAGACCATCCACAGCTCAGCCCGGCCACGGCAGGTTCCCGCTCAGCCTCCTCCCCACTCGGCAGTGCCTCCAGTACCGGTCGGCGTCCGCCTCCCACCCTGGTGCCGCTCGCCGATCAGGGAAAGGCACAGCGGAGACAGCTGCCCGAGCTGCTGCCGCTGAGCGCGCTGTCCCCGGATCGTGCGCAGGTGCGACCATCTCTGTCCCCGGGCTTCGAGCAGCAGCAAACCGTGATTTCGCCGGGCTCCGTGCTGCCGAGAACCGCAGCTCGGAAGGACAGCCGGACTAATGAGAGCGTGTCCAGCCAACGGACAGCTTGCTCAGCTGAAAACGAGGTCAGCAGTCAACAGCTCGACCTTCCAACCGATCTGTCAGTGAGAAACGTTTCCAGAGACGCGACTTCTGGTGTCAAACGAAAAGCTGAGGAAGATCTATCACTTGCAAAGAGACTGCCCGGATCGGCATTTGTCAGAGTTATTCCCGAGGCTCTGCTACGCGCTGGATTAGGCAACATCGACTTCGAAAGGCGAGATGTGTACAAAATGGGGCAAGACGCAGAGAGTGTTCGGCGACAGCGACTGGCCTCGGCGCTCGCGTTCATGCGCGAGACGGCGGCCAGTTTAAACGGCCTGCGTGTCGAGCGCTGTGAGAAAGAGGTGACTCCTGCTCCTAGCCACTGGGAGAGGCCGACAGACCTACGACTGGGTCCAGCCGACCTGAGGAAAAGAGACGACACAGAACAGAGGACCGACAGGTTCCAGGAGAGGGACGGGCGATACGGGAGAGACGACAGCGTGCCGTTCCGTACTGTCCACTCGTCGGCAGAGACAGAAGACATGCCGCTGTCGCTGGTGACCACCCGGTGTTCTCGTTCACCGCCGCCGCCACAGTCGTGCCGTCTCATCATCAGCAGCTCTCGGTCACGCTCCCCGGCCTCACCCCACCGTCTTATCATCAACGACGACTCGGAAGTCGGCAGCTCATCATCCCCACCGCCCGGCGTCCCAGCGGCACACCCAGCTATCTCTGTCGGCCACTGTCACCCCGTGTCGGTGGTACGGTGTGGCACACCCCCGCCCGCCCACTGTCAGTCGGTGGTCGGCCGACTGTGCCGCTCGCGCGCTAGCTCCTCGCCGTCCCCTCCGCGGACGATCGCCCCCGCTCCACCCCACGCAGAGGCTCCGCTGGGAGGGCTGCAGCATCAGCGCCTGATGGGTCTGCGCGGCTCACCTGAGCTGCTGAAACCACAAAAACCCACCAGCGGCTTCACAGCCTGGCAGACGGCCGAGCCATCCGTGGTCACCTGGCGGCGGGTTCATGAACTACTGTCTGACGCGACCGGCGCACAGATGGCGGCCTACCCATTTCTCGGAACCCCGGTAGCACTGGACATGAGGTGATTGAGTGGCTGCAGCGGTGCCGATTGTGTACAATAACGTCCTGAGCGCTGCCGCAATGCAGAGTGCAACGCTCGCTTGATCGTTACTGAGGCTTATCGTTACTGAAATAGAATAGAACGCCTCTCACTGAGCCGAACCCAAGCCGTGGGCGGCACCAGATTACCATTGTGGCGACCGATGTGCTGAAACCGATGTTTGTAATCTTGTCCCAAAGGCCCAAACCAATCAAGATGCCATTTCCGATACATTAACTGTATATGTTGCTACTTAGGCGATCTTTATCGTGCAGCTTTCACGGGAGAGCAGAGTGTTTGCTGAAGTTTCTAATTTTAAATGCACATTCCTTGTTATGAGCTTTTTGCACGATGGCCGATGAATAAGGAATGGCTCGCTGCTGTTTATGATTTGTTGATGATTGTTATGTTCCGTGTACATGTGCATGTCAGCATGAAATACAACCTGGAAATGACGTGATGTTTTCTATAAAAAATGTAAATGCCTATGTAAATCAATGAGAAGTTAAGCCGAAGAACATCTATAAATAAAGTTCTTTTTGTACAAAAGGGCGATTCATCCACGAAAACCGACACGGATATCGCTCAGACGAGAAAACACATACCTACATTACTAGTAAAAGGGTAAAAAGGGGCCACGAAAAGCTACTGAAAACGGCTATGGCTTAAAAACTAACAACTCGGCTATAAGACCGACGAAGCACAGTGATTCGATCTAGGGCAGGGCAGGGCAGGGCAGGGCAGGGCAGGGCAGGGCAGGGCATGAGCTTTCTTTTTTCTTAAATAAAAATTACTCGACATCTATACTACTACTGTAGTTTCTATAAAATATGAAAATTTCCTAGCACATTTTCGTATGTGAAAAAGGTTTTTATTTTTGCAAAAAAGAAGCAGTACTTTCAGTACTTGTAACACCCACCGAAATGCGTTGTCCTTCTCTATAAAAAAGTCGCAGTATATGGCGCTTTTGTTTCAAACAGCGACGCTTGGGTTTTCAAGGGCGCGGGAACTACTTTCCGACTGGGGGGCACACCATAATAGAGATCAACCTAGGGTACCCCCAAATCTAGTTTTCTCACCGGTTTTAGGCCACTTATTTTTCACCCCTCGGCTTTTTCAACAAAAAAAGAAAACATTTGCAAAAAAAGTGTGGTATTCCGTCTCAAAGCTGTGGGGGCACCGCCCCCACGGCCCCAGAGTTGGGGGGGGGGGCAAGCTGCCCCCACTGCCCCCCCCCCCGGCTCCCGCGCCTATGCGGGTTTTTGTTTATGTTATCGCCTTGTCGTTGCTTGGTTGTAGGGATCCTAATTTGAATTAGAGTTAATTCGGTTTAGAATTAATTAGATTCTAATTCGGGGGTACATAGTGCCTACTCTTCTTTGTTTCCAACATTATTTTGCGCCACAAATGAACGGCATGCGCCAGAAACGCAGCCAAATCTTGCGATTGCGACTACGAAATTCATTATTTTGGCGTCAGAGCCTGAAGCGAAAAATACAAGCATATTTATTTCAAAAAGACTTCAGGTTTGTCGAACGGTGTTATGAGAATTTTGATAACAGTACTGCATAAGTTTTTAAGTGATGCCGCAAAAGTGTTGTATCTATCTTCTTTTATTGTGTAGTCGGCGGGACCGATTCAAAATTGAGTCGTTGCTACTAAAATAGCAGCATATGGCGTCAGATGATGAACAGGAAAAATAGTTGCGTAAATTTAGACATAAACCACCCCCAAACCATGAATATCTTTTGAAGGCACTATAGACGACCACTAGGGTGACCCGCGTGCTCCGCAACGCGAAAAGGGATATTTTCGATCGGCGGGTGTTCGGTTGTTCTTGTGTCGGTTGGGTTATCTATCCATTTCGGTCGATTGCTTTTTGACGGCTAAACGTTTTGGTTTGTGGAAAAAATATCCACCGCATCGAGGTGCCCGTGTCTGATAAGCATGCTTTCCACTTCAGAATCTGTCAAATGTGCTTTATAATTGAGGTGCGTAGTTTTAAGACAAATGAAAGGCGTAGATAATTTTCGCTAAAAATCGTTTTGCAGAGGTTTAAAACATTTATATTTTTAAGAATACTGTTGCTTGTCATGCAAACGTGATGATTGAATCTTGGAGAGAATTGAATGCTCTTTCTAATGATAGCATTTTCAATTGTCAAGCGTATCAGGTTAAGCAGCAAATCCCGTGTAACTTTTTAGTGGCACATTATGGACAAATACCATTTAATTCAGCGATTTTTTCCACATTGTTTTTGATCAATTAGCTGTTCACAATTTTTCCATGAGAGGCGGTACATTTCTCTTGCCAATTGACGTGGTTTCAACTCTCTCAGTCTGATGGTCACGGGAAAATAAAATAAAATCCAAAATCCGTTTAAAATGGCACTTTTTGAAATGAAATTGCCCTCACACTTGCACGTGGCGCGTGCCACCCCTGCACCGCACACTATTCGATTGCCCGTTCGATTCTCTACACGATGCTGTTTTCCCCGTGCCGATCGGGCGCACGGCTACCGAGATATTGCACGGGGAACGGACCCGTGTCGGGCAAATTTAGCCATTTTCGCCCGTTTTTGCCAGCCGATTTATACATGTAAAGTCTATGACGCGAATTTGCACTTTTTGGGCACGCGCCACGCGCTCGCTATCGATCCGATCGAGCTGAGACCCATCAAAGGCACGTTGTCCATCCTTGTTCTATAACTTGCGCAAATTTCAGCGCGGTAGGTGCAACGGTGTGACCTGTAACCCGCGCTACGTAGCACCATGTCGCGACCTTCGTAATAGACAGAAACTACGCCCTCCTCAAATAGTAAGATAGATTAACTAACTAGATGAGATGAAGATCAAATGTAAGGAATACGCTCATTTTACAAAATTACATGCAAGTACCAAAAAGTGATGTAAGTACTTATTCAACGGTCATTTTCAGCGCTCCCCGCTAACGTGACTTCAAGTTGAGATATTTGCGGCAAGGTACCGAATTGAGCAAAATGGTTTTAACCCGCGCACCGACGGGGGTCTGCGCCAACTTCGCACCGACGGGGGGGGGGGGGGGGCGGATGACCGCCCCCCCCTGAGATCTCGAGAACGAAGCAAGATAGCGACAAGCGGTAAACGGCATCGGATACGCACGGCCAAGATCTACAATTTTTACTAAGGTCATTTTCAGGTCAGGTCAAAGATGACGTCACAGGGGTCGAAAAAGTCAAAATGGCGGCGCTAGATATGGAGAGTTTTTCTTGAATAACTTTCGAATTAGTCAAGATAGGAACAAACTAAGGGCATCATCGTGATCCTCTCGTCAATCCGCATCGAATGATATATATGTTGACCTCGAAAGGTCAAGGTCAAAGGTTGACCTCAGGTCACGTGACCTCGAGGTCATCATGTATATCATTCGATGCGTCTTGACGAGCTGAACACAATGAGACCATCCACGCGTCTGTATCTTGTTCCTGTACGGAGTTATTGGCCAAAAACCTTTGGTGACCTTTGATGACGTCACATGACCTCACAGCTGCCCAACAGCAAAACAGACCTCAAGGTAGTGAAGGTTGATCGTATATGAAGTCATGTATGGTATATGGGGCCATTCCGACCCGTTTTAGTGGTAAAAACAGGGAGTTGATTTTTCCCCCATTGACTTATAATGGGGAGGTCGCGAAATTGACCTGACCTTAGGTCACCGATATCAAAATTCCGAGATATACAAATTGTAGCTACTAATGACCTAATAATATCCTGCGACTTTCAAAGGCCTCCGACATCTACTGTAGCTCTGGCACGGTGACAAAGTTGCAAAAAAGTGACTTGAGGTTGGGTCATTCAAAGTGACCTGGTGACCTGACCTTAAAAGGTAGGAGGTTCAAACTTGCACACCATGTGTAAAATTGATGAGGTTATAGTCATACCAAATTTCGCGGCGCTACGCGCCGCGGTTTTCCCGCTATTCGCGAAAAACCTCAGGGGGGGGGGGCGGATATCCGCCCCCCCGTCGGTGCGAGGGTTAATTTACATTATAACTTGTTGTGTTTTGTCAGAAAATGGTCCTAACTCAGATTTTGTGGAAAAAGGTCATTATCTCCCTTTAATTGTCTTTCAACTGAGCAAAAATAATAGATTGTGACCATCGCGTCAGTATCAAAACTGTGCGCTAGTTCGGGACTGACTGAATGCCTGACATCGGAAAAGTGTGTGCCGAGTTATAGAGAGAACACGAAATGTCCACGATATGATAAGGAACTCTCAGGTCCATGGCCGAATAGCAGGATGGGCATAGGCGGCGGAACGGGGAGCGCACCGGGGCACCGTGCCCCCTTTGATTTTGGCATTTAACATTAGCCCTATGGGCGCTGCATGGAAAGAATGGGACCAAAAGTCGACAGTGCCCCCCCCCCCCTAATTGAAGGTGTTCCGCCGCTACTAAGCATGGGTGTTTTGTTCCTAGCCCAGCAAGGAATAACTCACAAAAACAATGCTTTCTAGACTCGATTCAAGACCACATAACCCTGCAAATATCTGCAGACTACTGAAGAAAACGGCTAAAGCACTCGGTAGCGACTTCGATTGAAGCAATGCCGAGTGCCGACATTCAACAGTCAGAATAATTGATTTATTGTGCTTATAGCATATACACAACAGCAACGATCCATGGATGACATCCCGAATCATACGTGGCTGTAATAACAATAAGAAAATGAAAAAAAAACAGCAAAACGTGTAGTGTAGCCTACTGTCGCCTCATATGGCCCTTTTTTCTTCACAAAAGCCACGCTAGTCTGAATTGTTACCGCCGAGCCGGTAGCTCAGAGCGTCGCTCTCTCGGCGGCACGCGCCGGTGAGGGTGCCGCACCGCGGCCCCGAGGCCGGTACCGGTGCGGTCAATGCACACATACACACACAGCCGACAGCACGCCTCAGCCGCCGACAGCGAGAGAAGCGCACCAGCTCGAGAAGCACCGACCGCGCCGGCCGTGTTGTAACACCCACTTCCTGTTTGGAGACCGGTAGAGGCAGCATGTCATACCGACATGGATTTAGATAGAAAATCGGCCAAAAGCCGATTCGAACAAGATTTCGCAGCAACTGGGGAAAGCTTAAAAGCAGGACTTAGCTGGACAGACCACCTTTCTACGTGATCCATCCAGAAAGATAACCGTCAAAGTCCTCCTGTTATGATGGAAAACAATTTCTCTACAGCTATGTGGCGAGACGAGAAATGGGTGAAAAGGTAGTACGACCTGTTATATTTTTGGATTTCACCGGTGCTATATGTCCGCAAAACATGTCTCATACGGGTTAAAGGGTTTACCATGCCTTGGTCACGAAGCCAAAGTTTATTCGTTTAGGTAATTGACTTTACGGTTGCCACTTGTGCGGGACCTTTGCGCCTATAGGTTTAAACAGTGAAAAGATGTTAAGCACTCAGACTTCGAATCTTATAAATGAGCTACCAACCACTTCAACAGAATAAGAATCGGTAAGAGTTGAAAGGGCATTAAAGTATTTGTAGAGAAGAGCTGCACCGAGTTGGTCATCGACAATTTTGCTTCTAAACCCACGCGACTTGAGAACTGTGCATATAGTAAAATTTAACATGAGCTCGATAACGGCTTCTCATCTGACTTTCAACAAAAATAGCAAGGTTTAAATTAAAATTGTGCAAAGAATCAAAAACCTCGTTTACGCTTACTGAGCCACCTCACAACGCCCTGTTGCCCACTGCTACTCTTGCACTCATGCAGACGAGACTTCAAGGATCATTTTGCAACATATTTAATGCGGCAATAACTGCAATGATGATCTCGCTGAGACATTAAAGGTCATATATGTGTAGGCAGATACTGACGAGAGCTGAACGTGTCGCAAACAAAATATGTATGATTGCTAAACATATCCCCAAGATAATGTGACAAAGCAAGTAGAATGACGAAGCAAATAGGGTAAGTGCGGGTAAGAGTACGCGGTTGGTAAGAGTATGCAACAGCCTTTTTTGTTGGTTGTAAATGAGATAGAATACCCATCTTTGGACCATAGAAGGGACTTTATATGGCGCATCTGCACAGCAACAGGCAAGCATGTTGATGCGTTTTTGTGGTCTTGGTGAGCATTTATTTGTTTTTGATCATATACTTTTGACGCTGAGGGAAAACAAAAAATGGTGTGGTAGTCATCTGTCCTCCATTTTCGCTAATTCTTCTGCATGATTTAGAGAATAGGCTTATGGTGTATTGTTAGACCACGTCGTTTCTCGAATCTACCGATGCGTTTCCATGTCACATATCAGATCCATTAGACCGGCGACCCTCTGGTGTTTCACCCGGACACCGGAAACTTCAGTAACATTTATGTACTTACTGCGGCCTTATGAAAAGCAATACCACCACGTCTACTGAGAAAACCTTACCAGATTGTCACGGAGAGAAGTGCTAACAGATTTGATTGAGCTTAGGAGCATCGTAAGCGAAGCGGTTATTCGAGGCACGGTGGCTTCAGAGGTGTACCACGAACGCATTAGAAATACAATGTCTCAAGACTGTTATGAGAGAGTCTCGTAAATTAAACAAGCTGTTTGTATTCCTAAATCAGTAAATAAGCACTACTAAACGAATCAAAAGCCACACAGCAACAAGCCGCCCTGCTGAATCACATCCTTGGAAGATTCACCGGAAGAAGGCGAAACTGGGCTGCAGGCGGCGGTCCCGTTCTGAGCCCGGCCCGGCTGTTTCTCGGAGCCCGGCCGGCCGGTGCGGAGCCCGGTCCCGTGTTCGTACCGACAGGACAGGTCTGGCAGCGTTTCACCCGGCGGCAGCGCTCGGTTCGCACTCAGACCTGATCCCACCGACCGGCCCAGAAGGAGGCGGTGCTTCTCCTCCGAGCAGGTAGTCCCCACCGCGACACGGTAGACCGGTGATAAGCCGGAGGACCGCTATCCCGGCCGGGTGGGTGTGAACTGGTCCACCCGCGCCGTCACGCGCTCAACACCGATTTACGACCGTTAATATCTTCAGTGAGGTGGCAGGGATAGACAAAACGGTAATAACTCCGTGCGGTTTGCGAAACAAGGCGCGTTTAGCCCCGTTCCTAGAGTATCTACATAGTAGAAATATGCGAGAGAATATACGACAGATGAGCAAGATCTCACTGAAATATCTCGACTGCGTCTTTGATGTATTGAATATTGGCTTCTGGAAAGGTTGGAGACACGAGGCATCTGCAAGCCATCAATAAATATGCATCAAGACTCAAGTAAGCAATCACCCGAATTGGAATCATACGAGCAGGATTGCTCAATGGTTAGTTTCACTTTTTCCGAGGATAAGGCAAACTGTAGACTGTGTAGAGCCTAAAAGAGTTAACATAAAAGAAGCAGACAGAAAAGTTACTTTTAAGACGACATTTTTTAGCGCAAAGTGGCATGAGTTCGTCGCTCTCACCTTTTGCAATATGGCAGAAGCTTTGTGCTCAGCAAAACAAAAAGTGAATAACCGCTTTCTAGGACTGCACTGACGTAAAATGTGGGATATGATCGCAAGATACGTATCTCGGCATTGGGACACGCATTATCTGGCCTGAAAGAACAGGTTTTGAACTGCATCATCCATCTTAGCATAATTGGACAAATGGCTGAGCGCGTCCCGTTCGGAGAACCAGACGAAAGACACAGATAGGTACCGGCATCTAGAAAGGACAGCGCAGGTTGGGTATCAAACATTACTTTAATGGTCTGGGTTATCAGATACATCACAGGTATTGAAATGAGGCTAATCTTGCACGGCTTTTGTATGTATTGTCATGTAAGTGCGACAAACAAACAAACAATGCATCAGATAAGTATTCTCACACGAGCGCACACCTTCCTTAGACAAGTTAATTCCTTCAAAAGAACTGACACCACAAATGAAAACGCATGGACGCGATGTGGAATTACCAGAGGTAAAACCCGTTCCGAGTCTATGACATGATCCCTTGTATGTGCCAACGTTCATCCTATCCCGCCAGCATGTGAAAGTGCAAAGTCACCTCAAACAACAGCTGTCAGAGGGCAGAGAATAACGAAACAACCCCTCAGGACGCCGGATTTGCCATCTGCATAGGCACACCGGCCCCGGTTTAAGGCCTGTCATGCGTGAGCGCAAACAGCCGAGCGGACGGACCGGAGTTGCCAAACGGCGGTGGCTCAGCTCGGTTGCCAGTTTTGCGCTGAGTCCCCATGTCTGCGGTCAGAACGTCGCCAGCAGACACCCGTTTGACCTGACCTGAGCGGGGTATCAGCCGAGGCGCAACTCTTACTCAAAACCGCCACCAGTACCGAGTACCAGCAGCAACAGAGGGTAAAAATATGCAGCACCGCTTGTCACAGCCTTCAGATACATTACTGACGGTCTTGAGAAACGTACGAGCATCAACCTCTTGGTCCCATCACCACCACCAACCATTGGCACAAGCATTGACCAGGCTACAGTCCCTTTATAATTCCAACAGTGACTACATGCGGATAGCACGCGGATAACGCAGTAATGAAATGCGGCATCCCTCATCTCCACATGCCCAACAATAATCAGGCATGTCATGTGCGACATAGGCCGATCGGATACCAGGGTCGGCCCCAGTACGGGCCAGTGCGGTGCTGCTCGAGGATCTCTCGAATGGAGCGAAGTTTGCCACCTTACGCCAGGCAGGTCACCTAACGCCAGAGCCCTGTTTCACGGTACGACACTACATTGCGCTACGCAATATACCCTGTGCTACGCTACGCTACGATAGGTATTGTTGCGGCGTTTGAAACGATTTCGCCTCAACGCTCCAGCGTTGCAGCGTCCAAGTTTGTTGATGTTTCCATGGAAACCCAGCACACCGATACGCGTAACGCGCTGTGGCGTCGTGCCGTAGAATAGGGCCCAGTTAGGCAGCACCAGCGGCGGACTTAGCCGGTACCAGGGCGGAATAAAGTCGACATCGACAGACTTCTCGGGCAGAGTCGGGAAATTACCGGCAGCCGGCGCAATCCTCACATCTCGACCGCGGCAGGGTAAGAACCGAGACCCGGCCACAGCCCAAATCTCCGGAGACGGAACACCGCCGACGGCAGAACAGAGCAGCGTGGGGCGTGGGCGTCACGATCGCATCCATCCCGCGGCATCTATCGGACGGCAATCCTCTCCGACGTCCGGCGTGCAGCGTTTGGCGGCGGCGATGGCTCGGCGGCGCTCCCGGGGACGCCTCCATCCGGCGGTTCGGGGAGCGGACTTTGCACGGGGCGCTATTTTGGGACGTGACGACGTGCCGACCGCACTGCAGGACCGGATCGGACGACAGGAATTACCAAACCGCCGTATTAACGAGCATGGCTGCGGCTAGATACCAATCAGCTATTTTAGCCACCTAAGGGTTCATGGGGTACAATGGATGCTTGTTAGATTCGTACGATGACATATTATCATTGGATTAATCCATAGCAAAACCGGAGGTTGCAGGCTTCAATATCTATAGTTATCGTTGAGACCTTGGCAAAAATCATATCCCAAACTAAATCGCGGTAACCATCGTTCTTACCGCGTTGATCCGCGGTGATAAAAAAATTAAATGCAAGGCACTTTAGCGAAATTCGAGAAATAATGTCGAAACTTTTCAGCAATGGTTGCATCAATTGTTGTGGCATTACTAAGTCCAGTCTTCAGATTACAATCACTTACTGACCAATGTCGCTTAATAATTCAATTCCTGTTGCTTATTTCACCATTCAGCAGTGTTGCAATGAATATGGGCGACGATGACACTAAAGCCCTGCATTCATCCTTGGTATTTACAAATCAACGCCTCACTTCCAAGTAAGACAGTCCAACAATGTATGCCTTGAGGATCAAAGATGAAACAAGAGGCAGCACTTTCAGCCCATGGCTTGCGCTATCGATGGTCTCCGATGGGTGTTTCATCACCCACCTTTGACGAACAGTTAAGCTACCAGCTAATTCTATCCATGTAACACTGGCTAACTGGTGCGTCATCTCCCTTTAGGTGGGGTTTGATATCGCGAATTCGCCAGAAAGATGCCTGATTAAGTGAACTAGGTACCAGATGCTCATAAGCACATACCATTCACACAAAGGTGTGTTAAAAAGTAGCGTCTGTTACCCCATAACTCTTAAGAGAAATCACGGTATCGAGATGAAACAAAGACAGGGGGCTTTCTGGGACATTTGTCTTTCAGATGAGTGTAATTTTATCAGACACATTTACCACTTACCATGGTGAACCACATATATCGGTCAACGTCAAACCATTTTTTTTTTTTGCAAGACGGTCACGAAAAAATATGTTGGCAGCTGACGTCAGCACTGTACCTAAAAATCTCTAGCTCTTTGTCCAGGACGAGGGGGGATTGACACCCCCGGAGACGCTGTTTGAGCTACGGGAACAGATGGCAGACACATGGAGAGCGGGTATGTATGGGAAGCGACAGCCTTTGTTCCCGATCCGCCTCAACTGTGCTGGCGCTGAAATGGGTCCACGTCATTCGGAAGATTGGAGAGCGACCTGCTGGGTGTTCGGCAAGGGTCGCACGCGGGAAAATGCTGCTGATGTATATATTCCCAATGGAATTAACAACATTCTAGTATGCAAATGGACTTATTTGGCCTTCTCTGCCGTTTAAAACTCGACGATAGTGCGCTATTTCATTCGATATGTGGAAGGATGTCTGATTAATCAATAGGGACGTGACTCTTTTACCGCAAAGCCCTGAAATTTTCCTAAAATGTGTACAAACGGTTGGTGTTTGAAACCCTTAATACCTTATACTTCTAAGAACTCTTATTTCCGAGATCATTAAAAGAGGCATTACACTTCAGCACTACCAGGAACCGAAAACCACTCTCATCTGATAAACATCTTTTCACCAGAGATCCCCAGCAACAGTCCGACCTTCGGCTGTCATTGAGAAGACATTCAGCGCCGGCGCACTAGCCTTGAACAATCACTGAGGAAGTGAGTCGCGCAGCCCGACCCGACTTACCTTCAGCTGCTGCTCCACAGCGTCGTAGTGCGCGGCGAATTTAGAGTCGATCGCCGCGATCTTCATCTCGTTCTCGATCTTCTTCTTCTTAAATTCGAGCTCCTCTTGTTCCCGCTCGCGCTTTTTGGCCAGTTGGAGCGCGCGGCCCCCCTCGCGTGCGGCTCCCTTGTACTGGGCCATGACGCTCGATTAGTCTGTAAAATAAAGAGGAGATGTGTTTTACAAACTAGGGTCAACGACAAAAATGACTAATTTTTTCGACGTTCATTCCAAAATTGTATGGTGAACTGTTTTTTGAAGGTAAAAGATTGTTAAAACTCAAAAATTAAAAGTAGCTTATCGTGATGCTGTATTTTTTTTTTTTTTATAATTCGTGTTACCATAGATAACATGAATCTTGTATCTATGGTTTTACATAATTACTTGATTTACATACAGCATAACAGAAGTCCATTAAAAGCGATATTTTCTAACAAGCAGCAATGAGACAGACAAGCAAATGATACAGAACACATAAACACGCTTGTTTGTAACTACACGCGTATGTGAATGACTGATTGGTGATTTTGCTGTATGCGCTCGATAACTGTAATTCAGTGTCAGCATGGATTGCGTAATGCGTTAGCTGCGTAGGAATTCTGGATATTATCACAATTCTGCAGTGAAATTGCAAGGAGAAATAATCTGCTACAAAGACCTGTCCTAGGCTCTTCGTGGAATATTGAGCTCTACTAACTAGTTTCCGTCTTGATAAATGATCCGTTACTAAAAGTACAAACCTTCGACATACCGAGGTATCTTTCTACAGTGAGTTTGCGCGGGTGGAAGAAATTGTGGCAAACAATTTTGGCTCAACACAAAAAGGCTGAGGTATTTTAAAAATAGAAAGAACAATGATAGCCTTGAAATTCCAAAACGAGGGAATTGATATAACGCGTTGAGATAAGACTATGAATCGGGGAATGATTGTTGAAGATTGACTGCCGACTGCAGGGTAGGAGGTTCATGGTCAAACTCCAATTCTAGGCGGCATGTTTTGAAGACGGTTCTTTCGATAGGGCAATTGCACGCTTTCGTGTAACTAATTCAACAATATTATTCATAATCTATCAAGCGCTGTGCCAGTACCTCATTCGAACAGCAATAAAAAATAAGCTAAAGGATTACGAATTAATGGTCAATAAAACAAGATGGAAACGTTCCGATCTAGTAAAAATGCGGTGCGCGACTAAATTGCTTCAACTGTGCGGAAAAAATACTGCTGTGCTGTTGATGTAAGCTGACAAAACCAAAGAGATTTAACAAAGTTCTTGGCGAAGGACAAGTGAGCAAAATACACACAAAAAAGCTTTCGCGAGCCCCATCGAAGGAGCCAGGGACGCTGCCACTCATTTATTTTGTGGTGCGAGCGGGAGCTAACGGCCTGTCTTTCACAACTCTTTCCGGCTAGGGAGGCATTTAAGAGCTCTTTCCAGGAACCGGGACAGAGCGGCAACATGACGCTTCGGTCCCCGTCTCGGACTCACCAGTTATTGGCAACGCAACGCTAAATATTACTGTAAATACTACCCACTTTATTTGGGTAGTCTTCGATATTATGGAAATAAACATTGGCAAATGGAGCCTCAAAGAAAGTAAGAACAATAAAAGTTATTACGTAGTATTACTATATGGCTGCATCACATCACAAATAGTTCGGTATCTGGTAAATACTAACATGCAACTACTACAATGGGCACAGAACAAAATGTGCTGAAAATAAAAGTTTTGAATTGCGACATGTCCACAGTGCACGTAGGTACCTAATGATTACACAGTAGGTGAGGGTTGTAATTTTAACGCTGAGGACACTGGAAGCATGTCAAATGTCGACAACGTCCATGTATCCTAGCCATACGACCGCTAGATCCCAGATATCGTATAATTTGCTGTTTCAGGTGGTTCATGGACCAGCAGTTATAATGATGTTGAAACCAGCTAGTGCAATGCGTCGGTTGCAACTGGTTGTCGCGATGCCAAGCAATAAATCATTAGCAAATGGCTCTCATGAGGTTTGCAATTACGATGGCCGTCCAAAGAAGGTGTTGATGAATGCATTAACAGTCTTTCCCGAAACGGGTGGGAGTTTGTAGCTCGGCGCGTTACAAGCCCTGTAGCGTAATACGGGCCCGCTGATGCTGCAATAACATCATTCCGCAGAGTTTCAGCTTTCACCCATGATTGAGTGGGCTTAGAGTCCTCAGAACGTAAAAAATGCGTGGTGAGGCATGGTTTTGTTGTGTAGTAACGGCTCTCCCACTCGGTGACATCAAAGTAAATGTTCTGCAATAACAACGCTTCGTTATAAATACAAAAAAGAAACGTTTATTCTGTTACTCTCCTCGGCCGAGAGGGGAGGGTGCCGCACCCAAAGGCGATTTTATAGCGATTGTTCGGGACGCGATATCGATAGTGAGATGAGATGACTGATGAATGCTGGCCCATTCAATCCTCGCTTCGTGCAAGATCGGAGTTCTATAGCCTTGGCAAGATCTTGAAACACCAAACGCATTTTCAGGTCAGGTTAGGTAAATGACCTATGGCGTTGCAAAATAACCTCTACACTGTCATAAAATGTCCCAACTACGCAACATCCTCCCTCAGTGCCAGGAGATCTTTCACAGGGAGATGAAACTTATATGGCTTATCTAAATCTTAACATCTTGCTTATCTTGAAATTTTCCTTAGAGTTACCTGAGGCCAGGTCGGTCATGTCACCTCACCACTATAAGTGAATGGGAAATAGGTATTGATTTTTTGTTGCCTATGCCTGAAATTATCGAAGACTATCTCAAGCACATGGAGGCACGAATTCATGCACTCCTTGCAAGGGCTGACGCTTCACTTTTGCATCGATGGCCTTGCGTGACGTCATTTATGACGTCATTTATGACGTCATTAAGGTCATACATGTTTTTCGTCAACAACTCCCGGTCAAATAGAGCTAGCGCATCGGGAAAGGCAACAATGGACTAGGGAAGACCTGCCAAATTGAATGATATGCAATATGACCTCATTCGAACACTTCGTGGCATAAGTGGCTCTGATCTGACCTTGACCCAGGGTCAACCGTGACAACTTAACCCTTGCCGGCACAGGGGGGGGTTGATGTAACCCCCCAAGGTTTTTCACGAGTAACTCGGGTAAAAAGCGGCCGGTCGCGACGAAACTTTCAGTACCCGGCCTCGCATTGATCAATTTTACACCTATCATGAAAATTTCATGACCCTGAACCAAATGACCTTTGACCAGGGTTGTGCTTGACTCATGAGTCGAGTAAGAAATTTGACTCAACTCTGACTCAAATGAGTCAGGTTTGAGTCGAGTCGGATAAAATGTTTAGCTGTCGAGTTGAGTCAGAGTTGAGTCGGACAACAATATTAACCCTCGCCCGCACATGGGCGAGGGTGGTTGCCACCCCCCCCCCCCCAGGTAGTCTTTCTGCTCTGCACTCAACATTTTTAGTATGCTATAGTTCGTTTTTCGTAAGTTTGCCCCTCACTGTAAACGTCTTTTTGAACACAGCACGAGAATTGCTAGCTGAATTACCTACTGAGAAAACTGGTTGACGCACATTGTATTGTAGATATGAATAATATTTTCAAAATAAATTTTGAACACCGACGATTTAACGTTATGTTAAGCGCCGTGCAATTTATTAGTTCAGACATAATTCCTGAGAAGTCGTGTATCCCTGTGGGGCTGTAGGTATTGGCAAATACGAGCTACGAGTCTGTGAAATAGTAAATAAATTTGGTGAAATTCATCGTCTGTGAAATCTGGTCAAATCCATGTGCGCCAACCAGTTTTCTCAGTAATTCAGCTAGCAATTCTCGTGCTGTGTTTAACAACACATTTACAGTCAGGGGCAAACTTAAGAAAAACAAACTTAAACTATAATATCTTAACGTTGCCAGTATCATATGATGGCTAATAGCCAATGGGAGACCAGTGCTGCTGTGCTATTGTTTGCCTGTAGGGCTGGGTCGCAGTACTTAAGCCAAACACTTCTTCTCAACAGTAAACACTACAGAATCAGCACAAAATAATATTACATGAAAAAACTGGATAATTTGTAAAATAGATTTGCAATGGATGGAAAAGGTCTCAGAAGTCTCAGCAACAACACATACAATGAAGATTGAAGACCAAAGTGACAAGGTTCCAAATTCCAATCTTTTAAGCTGATAATATCATTCAATTATAGATGAAATATATTTGATACTGAAAATGAAATTGAAATGAAGCTTGAGCTCAAGCCTCAAAATAAAAATTTGTTGCTTTTATGCCAAACCAAGCTTTACTGTTAAGCCTTGGCCAATATTAGAAGAACGAATTCAGCATGCAGAGGCAAAACAAAAATTGTATAACAAATCCATCAAACCTGGGTAAAAAACAAACAAACCAAGGCCATCAAACAAACAATAAAATTATATAAAATTACGCATATCCTACCTCCACAAAACTTTGCGCCGCTCTTGAATCACATGCGCATATTACAGTGCTGCCAGATGGGGAATGCTGTAATCCTCCAGATCAGTTACAAAAATCCTCCAGATTCCTCCAAATCCTATTGGTAGATATAGCAAGGCGGTCTTGGACGCTGCGGGGGGCTCTACCCCCCCAAAAAATTCACCAAATTCTAAAAACCATCGGATTTCGAATCCTTTCGCACTGCTGTGCAGTTTAAAAGATACTTTTTCTTATAAAAGTTGTTTAGTTTTCGTTTTATCCTTCAAAAAGAAACGATCATTTTCGTCGATTTCGGGCGCTGCAGGGGAACCGGGGGCATTTGCCCCAAATGTCCCCCTTAGATCCGCCAGTAGTTTGGTACCCTCGTAGATATAGCTACAGACTGAGACATTCTGCAGTCTCACGGTGATAAAGGACGTGATATATCCTAACGGGTATAGTGACGCTGGGCAGGAAAATGCCTTTTTAGTCTTGAATGTGTTATATTTTTCCATGAAATTGAATATAATCATCGGGCGACAAATCCTCCAGATTTTCCTCCAGATTCAAAAATCCTCCAAAAGCGAAATTTGTCCGCAAATAGAGTTCAAAATCCTCCAGATTTGCGGAAATCCTCCAAATCTGGCAGCACTGGCATATTATGAGACACGGCCTCGAACGATACAAACTACTAAATACAAATGACGGACCAGGGACGCTATATGGAAAGAGCGGCACCTTGGGCATTTATTAGTTATGGCACTAGCGGATCAGATACTTCACATAAATATCCTTCCTGTACAATTTGTTATTTTCATCTGTTGACTACCGATTTTAAATGAGTATCACTCCTCTGTGAGGAAGTGTCCTTTAGCGGGGTCTGCCTTGCGAAGCCCTTTTCCGAAACCGATAAAATAACTGCCGTATCACGACTTTTTCTCGAAACGGTTACCCTCTCTTTGCTATTCCTACAACCCATATAGTGAATGATCGTGCACTGGCACGTGTAAGTCTTCGTCCAACACCTAAACCCGGGCGCTTCCAGTCCCAAACCAAGAGCGTCATCATTTATCGAGGATTCCCAGTGGTGTGGAGCGAGTACTTCAGTTTCATTGCAGTGATTTTCAGGTCATACCTTACCTACTCTATCTGCTATCACCAACATTGCTTATGGGAACACATCAACACTGCCACACTAATAACACGCGTCTTGTATTCATATCAACAACCACGTCAATTCCCACCACTCGTTCTGCTAAAAGTCTCAATCAAATTACAGTTACACATCACGGTACAACAACACCCACTGGCAGCACATCAGTATGCGGCAGCATCTCTAGCACATGTCACCACACACCATCACTAGTTCACGGCACTAGCACTGGCATTAACGGGCACCTCATTTAGTCCGGAGCAGCTTGGCCTCCCTGACAGCTGCCAGCTGCTCATCCTGAGCTTTAATCTCTGCTCGCCGCTCCTCCAGGAAGGCTCCGTACTCCACCGGGTCAAGGTCACGCACCACCTGAGGGCACAAAGGTCAGGTCAGCCCGGTCAGGGGGTATAGGTGCACTGAAGGGACGCGATGATAGGTTAACCCGCGCCCTGCTGGGGGGGGGGGTGTTTGAACACCCCCCCTTGTGGTTTCTCGCGAATATCTCAAAAACGGCGGCGCGGAGCGCCGCCGTTTTTGGTACACCTTATCGTACATCAATTCTACACATGTTGTGAAAATTTCAGACCAAGGTCATTCAAGGTCAGGTCAGCAGGTCACTTGAAGTGACCTCACCTCATAAAAAGTTTCAATGTCTGTCATAGCTACACCGAGTGGCCGATCGCTTTGAAACTTTCAGCGATTGCTAAGAGCAATAGCATGTACAAAATGTATATCTCAGAATTTTGATATCGATGACCTAAGGTCAGGTCAATTTTGCGACCACCCCATTATACAATGTAAGTCAATGGGAGAAAATTGAAATGCCCCTCTTTTGGACAAAAGACATTATAAACACTCCCAAACACCGAATTACAAGTGGTTTAGACACACTGAACATGAAAATGGTGTCCATGACCCTTGTTTATGCCCTGAGGTCATCTTAGGTCACGAATGGTATATAACAGTTTTTCGCAAATAACTTTTGATAGAGGCATGCTAGAGCGATGAAAACGCCTTAGATGTGTTCAGCTCGACGATACCGATCGACTGATATGCAACATGACCCTTTCCGGTCAGGTCATGACCTTGACCTGAGGTCAAATTTTCAAGTTGACCTTTCAAGGTCAACTTATAGTTCATTCGATGCGTCTTGACGAGAGGAACACAATGCCGGTAAAAGTAAGCTCGTACAAGGCTTGGGTCAAAAGTTATTGCAGAAAAACTGTTTCCGAAAAAATCGGCTATTTTTGCAATTTTTGCCCCCTGCAGGCAAAACGTTGACGTTAGGTCAAATCTGAGAGAATTACTCAGAAAGGGCTTTAATAGGGCTATTGAATGCGCTTTTCCGCGGCGCTGTAGCTCTATTGGTTCTCGAGTTATGCGTTGGCTTCTTGGAAATCTTCGACATTCGACCTGGAAATCGGCGAAATTTTGCCTTCAATGACCTCTGGTGACCTGACCTTTGACCTGACCAAAAAATTGACCGAAGTGATTTCGTCATTATTTTTGACGCTCTTTCGAACGCCGCCTTCCGCGTATCGCTACGTGGCCCAGGAGCCGAGTTACAAGGGGGGGTGTTCAAACCCCCCCCCCCCAGCAGGGCGTGGAAATCCAGGACCCCCAGCCGGGCGCGGGTTAAAACGATAAGCAGCAGGCAGGTTGGGCCAGATGTAGCGGTGGTCTGAGCAAGCAGCGCTCAGGTCAGTGAAGAATAAGACGAGCTGCAAGGCCAAATAACTGACCAGCGCAACGATCACAGGCTACGAGCAGATGTGCAGGTGCGGGGCGCACCAGTATCACAGGTCCTTGTTGATCTCACTGCCACCTACTAGCGGAACATCGTACTATCGATTTCGGTAAACACCGGTGATCACCGAACTGCCCACCCGTAGCGAGCGAGTTCTGGATGACATGTCGTCGATGGTAGGTATCATATTTTGCAGCAATCGCTGAACCCAAGCCCAATGCCACTCACCCATCCATTTAAAGTATAGGGATAAAGACAGCTGGCATTAGCTTGACAGTGCAATGTGTTTACTTGTGTGTTTACTTGTTTACTTCACTCAATGCGTCGTAACCGGCCGCTTCTGCGCTTCAACACACACAAAAGTTGTTTGATGAGGTGAAATGATGATGAAAAATTGCATTCTTACCTGAATTCCACAGCTCCGTGCCGTCCGAATAACTAATTTGCAGATTTCTTCTAAATCGACTTCATGAAGAGGAGGATCAGTTGCTTTTATTTTGGCGATTTCGTATATGTGTTTTAACGTTACTTTCCCAGCTATGTCATGACCTGAAACAAAAATGTCGAGTGTTGCTTCACAGTTTCAAACACGGGCACAATTCAATTGATACAATAAAACACCCCCTTGTGTAGATTTCTCTAAACACAAACAAGTGTGCAATTATATGTTCATTATCATCATATGTAACACATTACAAGAGAACCTGTATCTCCAAGTCTATTTACGAACCCAACCAACCACTATCAAGACATATCCATTCTTAGTTGTTTCAATAACCTGAATGCACAAAGACAACTATGCCCTTGGTCTAGCCACCAATACCAGTCACCCCATCCTCTACAAAGTCACCAACACCAGTCACCCAGTCACTCAGCCACTCATAGATTCTGAGGTAGACAGACACTGACCGGGTTTCATGGCGCCGCGCGGCGCTCCGGCCGCCTGTCGCAGCAGGAACGAGGCGGGCGGCTGGTGGATGACCAGCTCGTAGCTGCGGTCGGCGCGCACCGTGATCCGGCACGGCAGCGGCACGCCCGGAGTCATGTCCTTGGTGCGCTCGTTGAAGTCCTTGCAGAACGCGGCGATGTTGATGCCGCGCTGGGAGCGGGAGGGGGCCAGGGGAGGGGTACGGTAAGTGCTGTCACTGGAAACGAGTGAGATAGTTGTTATCCTAGTTACTCCTGTCGTTGATGGTCATTTGTTGGAGTGCTGCGAGCCGCACCCGAGGCCGGCTCTAGGGTTTCATACCAACACTCCGGGAAATCTTCCAGGAGCCGGCAACCAAGATCACGGAGTTTCTCCGAGGAGTGGGGCGCGCCGACCCCCCCCCCCCGTCGACGTGCTCCCGCGGCGGGCCCCCTAGGGGGCCCACGCGTGGCGTGCAAGGAGAGAGAGGGGGAGAGAGAGCCGATGGAAAAGTTGATCGGGGGCGGAACCAGAATAAAGGCTATATAAGCGGTTTGGGACTCTGTGGAGACCCACTCCGTAAAATATTACAAATAGGGTAAATCCAATTCGCTTGAAATATCAGGCCAGAGCCATACCAGTAAATTGTGTCCGGAGCCGGAGAAGGCACATTTTGTCCGGAGTCTGAAACCAAGCCACCGGCACATCTTACATGAGCCGCTGCAGTCCAAAATTTCCATGGCTCTGCAGCTCTGGTGAAGGCAGAATATGAATCTGGTGCTACATCACTGACCTGTCCCAGTTGTGGTCCCAATGGAGGGCCTGCCACTGCACTTCCAGCCTTTATGTTTGTCTTCAGAGTTGGTCCATGCACCACCTTTTCCACAGCCTTCTTGATGTTCTTCAATCTGCTTGCAGCTTTTGACATATTTCTGAGGAATATAAGTTAGAGGTCATACATGTCAAAAAAGAAATCCTATTCAAATATGTGTAATGAAGATCCTTTCATCCAGCCTGAGTAATATATAGGACATAGGTACATGACATAATATCATATTCACCATTATCTGTCATCAGCAGCTAGATTTGCAACACAGAAAAATTAGAACCTGGAAACATTTAATGAAACATTGCAGATAATTTCACCCATGAAAAAGACCTCAAAGGTATGATGCCAGAGGGTATGATACTACCAAGTTGCTACCAAGTCCAAAATATGCATGCCATTGCCAACAAAAGTCATTTTTGCATAATTTTGGAGGCTCTAATTGTATGCTAGAAAAGAGGAAATACCTATGTAACAAAATATTGTCAATACTTTGAATCCAAGAATGGAATGGGCTGAAAATAAATTACTTATATGATGAAAATCATGACAACAATCAGGTAGAACCTGATTTCCATGGAAACATAAATCATATAGGTGCACTGGTCTGGTAAAAGCACAAATGATTCACAGAGGAAGTCTTGTGTATCCAAAATTTGGCATATTTTTATTCGGTGTGAAACCAGTTTTACAGAGCAAAAGGTAAAAATTCAAATAATCCTGTCTAAACAAACCAAGCCTGCCCTTAAACATCAAATCCATAGCAGGCACAATTCAATTTGATTTTTTTTACATTTCCTGTACCGCTGCTATAGCCACTTGCCCATCTCTTACTTCTTAAAAGCAAATAAAAGGTACCTAGTAACACAAGTCAAATAAGGATGTGGAGGTCTTCAGCAGTAAAAGTTGCCTGGAATGCTGCCAGGACAACTTATCCATTGTCCACAAAGCAAGTTTGGCATGTCACACAGCACGAACTAAGGCCAGGGAACTGCCCAGTTCAATTGCCTTTTTATCAGCATGCTCAAGAGCATGCTGCTGGTTTTCCCATATAAGGAGGCTCATTGCTGCTGTTTCTTGGACTGTCATTGGTGCAGGCTCACAGCCTGTTGATATAAAACTGTGAGTCTGTGGCCAAGGCCAACACTGAACAGTGTCCCTGTAAACAGGCTAATGAAAATGAGAATTACTCACTTGAAAATGGAAATCTTTTCAGATTTGCTCTAAAAAAAAAATATTAGGTAATCAGAGGTTTTAGCTTGAAGGTAATACAGTAGAATCTGCTTCATAAACCCATGTTGGTGACATGGCATTTTGAATTCACCGAGCAGTAGCTTGTTAACAGCTCAAGTGGCCACAATTTGGCCACAATAAGCAGCTAGATTTATTATCCAAGCAGATTCCACTGTAGGTAGTCAAACAAATACCTACTTTTCATTTTTTATTTTTATTGGCTGGGTGAATGGATGCAATGCAAATTGCAAATGCAATGAAGCTCAAAACTCAAACTACGAAACCTGACCATACATATAAGAAGTAGGTAATATAGTTTTACTCTAAAAACTTAGCTTAATCTGTTGACCAGAGAATGATAGAAACGAGTGATCCGAGTGATAGTCAAAAACGTGTACCTTGACCTAGATCAATATATTTGTCGAAAATGGAGATCAAGATCCTCCCCTCTCCAGTTTACACTCCACACACGACCAAGCACACGACTGCGTTCTTATGATTTGTGTTCTTCCATGCTTCTAAATGTCTGCAATCGCAGAAAATTGCGAGCTACTGCCAATCACTTTAAAGGCTTTAGCCAAGATTCAGCAAAAGCTTTAAGAAGAGAACACTACATGCCATCCTCCATAACCACTAGTTCTATCAAGCATCCAATACGTCATAAAAACCGGATATTTTGATTTTATTTTTTAAACGAATGGTACAAATCCGGTTTGAAAAAGATATCTGAATAGTCATCAAAATACAAACAGAAATAAATACATAGATGCATAGATACCTGGCGACGAATAACGATACCTTTGCCTAAACCCGTTTAATCTAGTGACGTAATCAAACTGACCATTATTGCATACGGAAAAATATCACTCAATTTGCAGAAGCTTGGAGTGCTTGGGTTTAGGAGGAAAAGTTTATTTTATTTCATTTTCTCCAGTTCCTCATAATTTACTTGAGTGACATTCCCTTGCATATTGATATTGTTTTTCAGTCTGGTAAATGCACATATTTTTATGTCATATGTGAATGTTAAACGTTGGGATTAGGGGATAGGTAGGTGATAGGGGATTCAAGCTCTTGTCTGCGAGTACCTACTTTAAAGTGACCATCCCACCTTAACATTAGTTTTGAGTTGAGACAGTCAAAATGGGGTCCCTGGCTTGCACTTACCGGTTTGAGCACTGTGACTCGCAGGGCTGCGGAGTCGGAGTTGGAGTCTGTCGGAGTCGACAGTTCTGCTCGGAGTCGGAGTCGCCAAAATCTTACCGACTCTGACTCCGGAGTCTGAGTTAACGCTGCATGTTTCCACGTCATGCACTGCACCTGTCTGATTGACGATATTGCGCGCGAAATGAGATTTTGTCCAAAAAAGGCCATGTTGCTGTTTTGGACGGACGTTTTCAGCGAAAGAAGCGAAAGACTGTGAATTCCCCAGAACCTTTGCTTTTTAATTCTGCAGGTTATTTGTAACGCATATTTGCAACACAAAGTCTTGGAACGTGCAAGGGATTGTTTCAGGCAAGATAAAAACGTCTCCATTATGAAGATGTGGATTTTAATAGAACCGTCCGGAGTCGGAGTTGGAGTCGGAGTCTAAGTTGATTTTTGAAACCAGAGTCGGAGTCTGAGTCACCCTAAAATCCATCAACTCTGCAGCCCTGCCGACTCACAAGATTGAGAAATGCCTCAACTCGAAAATATCTAATTTCAAAGCTGTAGCACTTCAATTCAGAGCGGCTAATGCATTAGAATCAGGGATGCAGAGCCGTAGAAATTTCAGACAGCTTCGGTCCGACTCCGGCTTCGGAGAAAAAAATCAGCTCCGGCTCCGGCTCTGGCCCCGGGTGAAATGTCATGGCGGCTCCGTCTCCGGCTCCGGACAAAAATGTGCCGGCTCCGGCTCCGCACTCCTGATTAGAATTCCCCCTCTGAATGTGTGACGTCAGCGCAGATCTAAATAGGTATTTTAAATATTTTACTAAAACGTTTGGTAGAAATCGAATGCGGTGGTATATGCTTCTTTGCGCGCATCAAGTGCAGCACTTTCAAATAGTCACTAGAAGTAGTGGAGATCCGAAAAGTAAACAAAAGTAAAAAGTATTATCTTGAAAACCTGTGAATATTTCTCCATGAAATTTGGTAGATATTCGTTTTCGCTCTTTCTGAACCGAGCGACATCACTTTTATGCCAATTCATTAACTTTTTAGAAGGTGGGAGGGTCCCTTTGAGGCTAGTGACATCAGGGCCTCCTCTAAGGAATTTTCACTGGGGGGGGGGGGGGGGCAGAGGTTCAGAAGCCAAACCTAGGGTACCCCCGAATCCGTTTTTCTCATCGGATTTAGGCCACTTATTTTTCGTCACAGCCCTGATGCCATGATTTTTATTTTTATTTTGAAAAAATAAATAAAGAAATAGTAGGCCGCCTGACCCTATACCGGTGGATCCAGACCGGCACGGGCACTGGGCAGGGTGACATTTGGGGTAAATATCCCCCGCGCAGCGTCCGAAATCGACGAAAATTTCCGGCTTTCCGAAAATGAAACAAAATGCCTTTATTAAAAAGTATTAAACGGCACAGCAGTGCGTAAGGAATCTAACTGACCGCAGAAAGTGTGAGGGCTTAGGTATCGATTTCCCAAACGCTGCAAAACAGCTACCTGCCTGAAAACAGCTCACCATCCTAAAAAGCTACTTGCCTGAAAATGACTCAAGAAACAGGCCACAGGTCAATGAGAATGAGGGTCAGGGAACAGGGTAATTACATTTTCAGGAAATGTGTAGATTGAAGTGATCACGAGAATACCTACTAAAAGTTTTGCCAGCTGGGCCACTTTTTACGCGCGTTGTTCGCAAAAAAAAACCTAGGGGTGGGGTATATCATACCCCTCAATAAGTGAGAGGGCTTATCGCTGCTAGTCCCAAACACTGGGGAAAAACTTTTATATCGTGCTATAAAGCTCAGCCGCACTCTTATTTGACCGTAGCAAAATTTCTCTTCAAAAATAAACCCGTCTCCCGAAAAAAAACAATACTTCTCCGTGTTAAACCGTAAGCGCTTGACTGATTGAGACTATAGAGGGCGACCGTTCGGCCTGTTTCCTTCTCAAAGTGATGCCCCGTTCGGGCTTCAGTCGGCGTTCGATTGTAAAATCTGCCATGTCTGACCTCATTCCGCGGCTCATCCTAGGCGGATCTGTAAAAAAAACCTGTAGATAAGAAACCAACGATATAAGGAAACTAAAATTAGTAACGTGGTGATCCTGGAGATAGTCTGGATTGTTTGTTTGGTAAGCTTATAGTGAAATTTCCTCGTTTTTCTACGTGATTTGCTTAACTACGTGGCCCCCAGTGACACGATTTCAGCTCCACTGGGGGGGGGGGGGGGCAGCGGCATCACTGGGGGGCCGCGGCCCCCCAGTTAACATGTTAGAGGAGGCCCTGAGTGACATACAACTTTTTTACGAATGCAAGCAAGCTTCCATGATATTGATTATTAGTGTATTGATTCACCAAAATATGTGACCTTCCACAGGTTGGAGGTGTGTCCTGGTTCGGACTGGTGAATGTGGACCATCTTCCGCGTGCTTCTCACTGACAGTGTCCGCCCATGCTCAATACATCCTAAACACCTGCTGGGAGCACTATGTCGCCATCCATCTCCACTACAGCCATGTTGCTCCATCAACCGTGACCATCCAGGTGTAATGTCTGCGCAGCCAGAGGTCAAGGCGGATGTCGCAGAGTCAGGCCATCAATTACTGGCTGTGACACCACCAAGTGCACCGGAACTAACAGGGAACAGGAATTCACCAACAGACAGCAGTGCTAGCCAAGCCATCCAGCAGGGAGAGACTCAGGTGAAGCAATCTGTCACCTCGCCAACCCGAGCTGTCCTGCCCAATCGGGATAGTCCCAAAAGAAAGGCAACGGACGATAGAAGGCCCTGGTCTGTATCCCCGCCAAGGAGTCAGCAGCAAGCAGCACGGGACGAAAGGGGGCCATCTATCGAGCGGACATCGGGTGGCTCCAGCACACCGCTACAGAAGAGTAGTCCCAAGCGGAAACGACAACAGTCGGAATCAGCAGTAGACATTAAGATGTCTGGAAATATGTCACATAAATCCCCGGCCGCTGAAAATCGGGACCGGGAAGCACTCCAGACTGCGGCTATGAAGCTTATGGCAGCGTTGAAAAGAGCGGGGGAACGGTCAAACGCCTCAAGTGAACTGAACGGCGCTCAGAGGACCGGACAGGGGAGTCAGCAAACGGGGCCCAAAATAAGACAACAGGAAATCGGCACACCGGGAACAGCACAGCAACAGCGTGGCGCGGATACGCATCGACTACAGAATGGTGCCCAATCGAAACAGAAACCACAAGGTATGCTTCCCTTCTAGTGTTGAATCAAGTTTTAGATTGATCTTTCAATGGTAATCAATGACGTATTACAGCTCTATCCATCCTGCAATGCCACATATCATCGACATAATTTGTCATTTACATGACATTTGTATTTAATGATGCATTGCGAAAAGACTAATTTATTTTGATTTTATTTCTGGCTGAACCTATGCATACAACGTGTGGTGTCGGAGATAGGCGCTGCTCGTGCTCACGGCTCGCTAGCTGACCGCTAGCTGACTGTTTCCAGTGTCTGGGGAGGAGATGCTGGAGAATGTGAGGATCTGGGAGCCGGTGGCCTCTGCAGGTCGTCCTCCCCGACAACCGCCACCAGGTACGTCCTTTACGTACTGTCAGCGCCTAACTCGGCTCAAAGTATCCCTATCTACGATGAGTAGCCACTCTTGAGCATTAGTAGGAGAAGTTGTAGTCAAACTTGTCGGGGTGGTCTTTCCATCAGTGAATATGGCATGTATTCCACGACCACGAGTGATATACGGGTGATGGGGTATAACAAAGGTAGTACCTATTCCTGTCAGTCATTCAGACTGACCTGGGCGTTATTCTGACACTTATCGCCTTTTATCGTCGCAGGCGCCGGACCTGAGTTCACGATGGTCTCGTACAACGTGCTCTCTCAGCACCTGTACGACCTCCATCCGGAGCTGTACGTGGGCGCTCAGCGCGACCAGACGGACTGGGCGGTGCGCGCGCCGCGACTCTGGGACCAGCTGACCCGGTTCGGCGCCGATGTGAGTGTGCTGCTGCGGCGGGACGGCTGTGGATCATGGGAGGAGGGAGTGAGCGGATGGTGGGGCGTATGAATTTAATGGTTGCATCTCGTGGGAACATTGAATGACAGTTGAATCATGAAAGCTAGTTCTGATTTTACTCAAGTGACTACGGTCACTGCTTTCTTTGTTTTACTATTGTTTATTTGAAGTGCATTTGCGGGTATTTTAAGAGCTGATGTGACTTTACACTATGTCTGCCCTAAGTTTACTCTGTGTCGTCTGCAGTTTTGTGGCAATTTGGTTACACTTTCAGATAGTCTGTTTGCAAGAAGTGGAAGAGCGGGATTTACAGACATTTTGGATACCACGGTGTAGGCAAGAAGGTGGGTGACTTTCTGTTGAGCTTAAACACACTTGCTATTCTTCTTTTCCATATGTTGACGAGCATTTTTGTGGGTCACATGTTAAAGGAGTGCTTATTTTTGACATCTCTTTTTCACTATCATTAGTCCGGACAATTTGATGTTGCTTTTTGAGCATTAGTTACTCGCCATCATACACGATTCTACCACCAGCATTCTGCGATTTCCATAGCTCTCCATTATTTCGTGTCCATCCTACGATGTTTTTTTCGGCCATCCGCTTACCCGACACCGCCGTGCCCCCCAGGGTTCAACATCATCTTCAAGAAGCGGACCGGGAAGGACAAGATGGACGGGTGTGCGCTCATGTTCCGCGAGTCAGTGTTTACGCTGCAGGATGTGGCCACTGTCGAGTACATGCAGCCAGACTGCAAGGCGCTCGACAGGGACAACGTCGGCATCGTCGCTCGACTTAGGTGAGCGCGGCGGCGCGGACACCGACTGTATGACTATGGCTTAGGAGGGCTAAACAGCCACTGATAACTATATGATAGGTACTTGAGCAGAGCGAAATGCGTATTATAAACAGGCTGGAGGACTTTGTGCTTATTGGAATTCTGCTTGCATTTATTCCGCATTTACTTGCTCATTTCTCTGTCTCTGCGAGTGCGAACTGCAGTAAGTGTCGCTAATCAGTGCGTCTCGCTGTCGTCTGCAGCGGCGCCGGCGGTGAGCTGGCGGTGGCCTGCACCCACCTGCTCTACAACC
Source organism: Amphibalanus amphitrite (assembly GCF_019059575.1). Classification (NCBI taxonomy): domain Eukaryota; kingdom Metazoa; phylum Arthropoda; class Thecostraca; order Balanomorpha; family Balanidae; genus Amphibalanus; species Amphibalanus amphitrite. Next base: position 424,862 of record NW_024881928.1, read on the forward strand.
CGCGGCGGCACGACGTCAAACTGGCCCAGGTGGCGCTGCTGCTGGCCGAACTGGACCGGCTGGCCTGGTGCGGCAGCCGCCAGACCTACCTGCCCATCCTGCTGGCGGGCGACCTCAACCTGGAGCCGCACTCGCCGGTTAGGACTCGGGGTGGGACGGGAGGGTGCGGACTCTTGGTGGAGAGTGGGGTAGGGACAAGGCCGAGGGTGCAAGGGGTATTGTGCCCTGGGGGATGTTCCTTTGTGCCATTTTGTGCATAGCTATCCAGAAGTTATGTCAGTTTCAATGGCTTTGCTTCTTTTGCCTATTCGAAATATGCCTCTCGTTTTGAAAGTTTTGAACTTGCTAGTGGTAAAGATGTCGCATACCATTTTACATCTGTCCTGTCTCCCGTTCCCAGGTATACCAGTTCCTCACGCGGGGCTGGCTGCAGTACGCCGGGATGACGCGCCGCCAGCTGACGCCGTTCGGCGGCGGCGAGACCCTCCTCGGTCCTCTATTGCCGCCCCAGCTCGGCGTCACCGCCTACTGCCGGCACGTAGGTGTGCAGATGCGCCGGCTGTACGCGCAGCTGTCAGAGAGCGAGCCGGAGCGGCGCCGGGCCGAGCGACACATGCTGGCGGTGAGACACAGCGAGCACCGGCACGTGCCGCCGCCGCTGCCGCTGCAGGAACTGACCTACGAGGCGTCGGCCGGGTTCCTGGCGCACGGTCTCCAGCTGCGGTCTGTGTACCGTCATGGGCAGAGGAATAAACAGGAGGTGACCACTCAGCAGCGCGAGTGGATTACGGTGGACTACATCTTCCAGAGGTGAGACGGGGACGTAACGGGGGCACGGGGAAGGGGACGTAAGAAACGGAGTAAGTGGGCTTCTGGCTAATGGCTGATAACTTCTAAAATTATTTGATAGGCACTTGAATGATTTCTGATGTTTTCGGTTTTAACATTTGTCAATTTTTTTCGACTGGTTTTGAAACATTTATCGTTTAACATTTCTATAGTGATGCTTTGTCTGGTTGGTTTCGTAAAATTTATCGCAGCTCACATGAACCGGCTTCTTTGGCCGAGCACGTGGGTCCTGCGACCCCCTCCCGTCCACCGTTGGCCGCTCGCCAATCGATCTGTGTGCCGCGGTTTGTGACCGTTATTATTCGCTCATTTGGCTGCCCGAGTACCACAGTCTGTCGCCGGTCCCCTGCAGCGCTCCCCGACAACCCTCCCCTGACTGCGCCCCCTCTGACACACACCTCTCCCTACAGCGTGTCGCCGCCTCCGGGCTCGGCGCGGCTCGAGCTGACCTCTCGGTTCGTACTGCCCACCGCCGCCGTGTGCCGGAAACTGCAGCCGTACCCGAGTGCCGCGCTGCCCTCCGATCACCTGCCGTTGGCTGCTCGGTTCCGACTGGTACCGCCTAGATAGAACGGAGGATCGGAGGGAAGTGACGAGCTGTGTACCTGAGCTGTGTCGATTCGGGGCGATCCGGCTGCCTTAGTGGGTCTGATGAAACTAGAATGATAATCTGGCGAACGAACTGAGAGTGAAAGTGTAAATGCGTTTGTGTTTTGACTGGATGGTTAACAGTCAGCTCGGAGATGCGACTGTTAATGTGTGTTGTGCAATGTGCACTGGAAATGGTAGTGAGATGTTTCCTACTTCTTTCAAGAGGTACTTTTCATTGGTACAAGTTTTGAAACGTCGGTGCAACAGTTTAGTGCAACTGTATGGAAGGATGTGGACTTTCGTGAAGCTCAGCGCAGTTTATGTTGTGTGTGTGCTCTGTCTTCTCCATGCCCTTCCATCCTTTCTTTGGAAGAGGGACAGACGGTTTTCGCAATTTTATAGTACCCAGAAGGTTGTCTGGTTTTAAACGTTTGCACATCAGGGCAAATGAGAGTCAACTTCAAACGACGTGTGACAATTTCAGAATAGTTTTTCATACGTTGACTCAAGTAATTCATGATGCCTCGCAACTCATGAATACAATGTGATCTAATAACTACCCGCGTTTTGGATTTGCACAGTGGTGCTAAACCAGTCGGTGATTATTGGACTCAGTCGAAACTACGGACTTGTAAAAGTTGAAAGTGACCTCGCGTAAGGCGAAGCTCTGGCCTCTGACCTAATGCCACGTTTCGTCAGACATCGTGGCTCTTATACGTTTCCTGTGTGTCCTGGTTCCTGTCGAATCTGGCTATGCAGGAAGTTTCGGTCGGTGTTCAACTGATACAGGGCGCTGTACGGTCGCCGTTTTCTAATGCTGATAAAAACCTTTACCAAGACTGGCATACCCACTTACGATTTTAGGACTGTACCCATTCCGACGAAAATCTCATCCGCAACTTCGTGATGCGTCCAGCCTGCCTAATAGACCGTAAAATAACTCGAAGCTTCAGAACGTGTTGAAAACTTCATTCCACATCGTTAAATCCTCAATGCTAGTGACACAGCATATCAACGATTTTTGTTTGAGGGAGAAGAATGACAAGTTCACAACGGTCGTAACAAACATTTCTTGTCACATTGAGCTGCATTTACCCTCGCCGGACCTATTGGTTTTCTACATACGCGCCGGCCAAGGGGATGGGGGGGGCGGGTACGACCCCCCCCCCTCGCCGTTTCGCCCCTGGTGGAGCTAGCGCGTCGCGGAAATAACGAGCGTGTGCGCCGTTACGAGACGCAGAGATTGATACCCGATTTTAAGGTCCTAGGTCAACCGGTGACCTCTGAGGTCAGGTCAAGTGCCCCAAGGTACGGTTCAGTTTCTGATGAATAACTTCGCAAAAACGGCCGCAGAGCCCCGATTTTGACAGCATCGTGTTCGCCTCGCTCAGGCGCGTCGAATGATATACTTTTTGTTTGGGTCAGGTCAACTTGGGGTGTTGACCTTAGGTCACGGTCAGGTCAGCGCCCCCAGGTCACGAAGCTGGTAGAAAGAGGTCATGTCGCATATCATTCGATTCGGCAGGTCTTTCTGAGTTCATTGGTGGCTTTCCCGACTCGCTAGCTCAATTTGATCGGGAGTTATTGACGAAAAACTAATATGACCTTGATGACGTCATAAATCACGTCACGCAAGGTCAACATTGCAATAGCGACGCATCTAACCTTGCAAGGAGTGCATCAAATCACGATTTTGTGTGCTTGAGATAGTTGGAGATCGTTCCCGGCGCCAGAATAGCAGTTTGTATTTTCCCCCATTGACTTATAATGGTGAGGTCACGAAAATGACCTGACCTCATATGACCTGTAGGAATCCGAGACATGCAAGTTGTGAGACTCGTAATGGATACTAGATCCTGCAAGTTTTATTTCCCTGTGAAAGCTCCTCTGGCAGTGAGGGCGTTGCGAAGCTGGACATCTGAAGACCGTGCAGAGGTTCACTTATGACGTCACAGGTCAGTGACCTGACCTGACCCGAAAATGCCGTTGGTGTCAAAAGATCCGGCTTGAATCAAAGGTCAGGTGTGCCATGTTTCAGCTCTCTATCTCCAGCGTGTTCGGAGCTATCGCGAAAAAAAACTATGGGGGGGAGGCGGCACCCGCCCCCCTCCCCCCTCGGCCGGCGAGGGTTAACCCGCGCCCTGTAGGGCTACCGGCGGACCCTACCACCCGTAGGGGGAGCCGTTTCGCCCCCCCCCTAAGATCTCGGAAATTTACTGGTTGATTTTCAAAATTCAAACGGCGTTCGATAGCCCCACCCGGGAACTACCTTGTGACCAAATTTCATTCACCTAGGTCAAACCGATGACGTCACAGGTCAGGTCAAAGGTCGGATTTTCACCGTTCACAGGCATTTCAAGAAATGTGTTGTGAAATCGAGTAAATTGGTAATTTATTGAAAACCATCGATGGTACACTCGGGGGCAGATTGACGTTCCACCACTCCAAACCCATCGGGCGATCCCATGGCTCAGCACTGACTGCTGCCAGTGGCAGCACTGGCAGCACTGGCACTGGCAGGCAGTGCTGAGCAGTGCTGAAGGCACGCAACACTGGCAGCAGCCAGTGCTGAGCCATGGGATCGCCCGATTGGTTTGGAGTGGTGGAACATCAATCTGCCCCCGAGTGTACATTGTTCGTCAAACACATACCTTGCTATCTGAGGTCACTGATACCAGGTCAGGTCACAGCGAGGTCAGGTCACCGGGGGTCACAATATGGAAGTGTCAATATGAAAGGGTCCTGAAAGTTTGGTAGCGATATCTCCAGCCGTTTAGGAGATATTGACGGAAAAGGACAGGGGGGGGGGGCGTTTCGGCCCCCTCCCCTTTCGGGGCGCGGGTTAAATGTACGCGGTCGGTCTCTGATAGTTTACATTTCTGTTGTTGAAGCTGCCTCTTTTCCGTGTTTATTTTGACCACTGCCCTCCCAGAACTCAAAGTCGTCCTGAATGATGGCCACCAAATTAAGAAGCTAAGACGCTAGCGATCCATTTTGTCAGTCACGGTCTATAAATTTAACATTTTATCGCGCTGAGGCAGGATAAAGCCTCAGAATGATGAACGGTGCTTACGAGATTTCGAAGCAACAGAGTCAGAACCCCTTTCGGCTTTCCCAAATATCACTGATTAGTTTCCGTTTAGCGAGCTCAGTAAAGGCGAGAGAATCTCCAAGCTGACTAGCTAACAAACGGTACGCTAGATCTTGGTACGCCAAGCTGCCCTGAAGGGTGAGCAACAGCAACAGCCGATAGGTCACATGGCTCGCGACGGCTTACCAGCACGTTTGATCGGAGCTATGGTGACATGCGGTAGCGCAGCTGAGGGGGGACGGGTCAAAACTGACATAGACGTAGTTCATAGACCACGAGCTATCGTTATTTCACGCCATCAAATAAGTCACGATATCATCACACCTACCAAACAGTTTTTAACTCCAAAGTAAGAGGTAATGAGATGTATTGTAATTTGTATAGTCAAACTCAAACAAAACGTTGAGGTGCCCGCGCCGTGCGGCACAGTATACCTACAGGGTAGGGTGGCACTTAGCAATAGGGTGAATTCTATGTTATCCGATTTTTAGGCGTGCGGGTAGTTTTCTGGTTCCATTCCCGTAAAAAATAATGTGTGCAAAATGATTTTGAAAAATATTGATATTTAGGGGTCGCGAATTGAGGTCAAAGTTGGCAGTTTTGGGGAAAAAATCAACTTTTTGGAAACTACTTTAAACCTATTTGGAATGGCATATGTGGTCATTAAGCGTCATATCCGACGTATTTTGACCTTTATTTGTATAACAATTGCTTATCCCATCACTTCCGGTCGATCGTAGCCAGTCCAGGTCAGGCCAAGACAGGTCTGATCTGGGCTGTTTTACCCATGTCAGGCCTGTTTTTGGCCTGCGACCGGTGCCTTCTCACAGTGGAGGTCATATCCTCTTATAAGTGTGAGGAGTGAACGGTCTCTCCTGTTCCAAAGGGAGGACGAGCCCCACAGTTCTATCGGTTCTTGAGACATGCTCCTTTTCTGTCAAAGAGAATGTGAAGAAGTTGGAGTCAGCCTATCGCCGGCGGGGGAAAGCAGAGGCGAGAGTGGGCATTGAGCTGCACTGGTTTATTGTGCTTTCGGGATGTTCTTCCGTGGGCGCTTCTTCCGACTCTACATAGTGCCAGTGCCAGCAACAGACTTACCCGGCCGTTGCGGCGCGCACACGGAGGGAACGTCTTTGACGATGGCGACCATGAGAGAGAAACGTCGACTCACACTTCCAAGCGCATGCGGGCGAGCGGACGTCCCCAACAGTGAACTGGCCTCGACCGGGCCAAACTGCCCAACCGTAATATGTGAAGAACACGTGAACCTGTTATCAACTGCGGCACGGAACTTCTGATACGACTCCGGCTGAACCGCGAGAGAAGGAGCGTCGACCGATTCTAGGTCCTGGTGATGCGGGGGGGGGGAGATTAGGGTGGCCAAGCTCCTCGCCGTTCCCAAACTCCCCTCCATCCAAGCACAGGAGGCCATGCTCACAGCGCTGGGGGGGCTAGGAACTGGAGAAGCGGAACTGCGGCCTTTTGCTTCGACGCCACGACGCCGAACAGCATGCTGGTGAACGGTACTTTAGCCCTTATCGAGCAGAAGCTGGATCGGCCCGTCCTCCAGCTGGCGGGCCTGCCGGCACCACGTGTAAGAGCTGGTCCTAGAGAAGGCCTTCTCCACCTGCCGTAGAATCTCGAGCGGCCTCTACATCCGGCTGTTTAAGAGGTTCAAAGGCGGGTGGGAGTTCATGCTTCATTGACAGGATCACACCGGTGGCGTTCGCCGTCGACGACGTTCCGGAGTGGGACGAGCTGCTGGTCAGCTTCCATCGCTTCCATCGCTGGACTATGCCTAGCTCCGGGAAGACTACCGAAAACTTCTGGAGCTCTGCGTAACTGCTCTCGGTGGAGTTCCAAGCACGGCATCCGTTTCTCCGCCTCAGAGTACTCCACTGAGTTAGGTGGATGGCAAAGACCATCCGTACCGTGGGTGCCTTCCTCTTCAGGGAGCGGCTCCGGCTGACGGCGGCCGAGGCCCAGGTCATCACACGCTGTGCGCTGTTCGTTGCCTGCAAGTTCGCCGCCGCCGCCGCCGCCTGGTCTGGGACTCTACTGCCACTGCGCCGGCTCTGGACCTGACCTTCGTGAACTCGTTCTGCACCTACCCCGACAAGGAGCTGTCGAAGACGACAGTCCCGGTCTTCGGCCGTCACCTGTAGTAATTGAGGGATCGGCTGGTGACTCTGGAGCTTTTAGACCCCGACCCTCGGGCTCAATCAAGACATGGTGCGGGCAATATAGACTTGTAGGAGAGGGGACCCGCCCCATAAGTCCTTAGTGGGCACTATGAACGCCGCTCTCGCGACCGAGACGTTGGCGAGCTTCCTCACACCATCGTTCAAAAAGCTCTCAAGGATACACGACCTGGACGCGGGGCTCATCATCAATGACCAAGGCCACTGGGAGGACAGCAGCTACCAAACCGCAGCTCGTGTAGTCCGGGAGCTGCGGGTGGTGAATGACTTCACCAGGCGCGATATGGCGCTGATGTTGGACTGGCACTCATGAAAGACAAAGATTAGCGCCAGTTCTTCCTCCATGTCGTTAAAAAGATCACAGAAAACGCTAACCTGACACCCGAAGATCGACTGCAATTGCTAACCAGGCTACACACAAAGTGATCTGGGTGCCCGTTGCCCATGATGCCCCTCCCTCCAATGAGGCGCCAATAATCTACTAAAGAGGAGGAACTGGAGTAGTGGAGTACATAGACCAGCGTTCTGGCGTGGCCGAAGCTGCATGGAATATCAATAAACAATATGAAAATGACTAAGAAATGCCTTATTATCATCCGATTATAGCGTAATAGGAAACTCAGAAGCGATTTTAATGATATTGAAATATGCTACCAAAATCTCAATTTTGACCTTGATTCGCGACCTCTAAACATCAATATTTTCCCATAAAAATTTGCCTCCCTTATTTTTTACGGGAATGGAGCCGGTAAACCACCCGCACGCATTAAAAATCAAAAATAGATTTTTAAGTGCCACCCTACTACAGGGGCTTGTGAACGTTGCGGCACAGTATAACTTCAGGTGCCTCTGAGCGTTGCGGCACAGTATAGCTTCAGGCGCCTATAAGCCATGCGGCACAGTATAGCTGCAGGCGCTTACGTTACGAGCGTTGCGGCACAACGCAGCTACAGGCGCCTATAGTGAACGTTGCGGCACAGTATAACTTCAGGCGCTTCTGAGCGCTGCGGCACAGTATAGCTTCAGGCGCCTATAAGCCGTGCGGCACAGTATAGCTGCAGGCGCTTGCGTTACGAGCGTTGCGGCACCATGCAGCTACAGGCGCCTATAAGCCATGCGGCGCAGTATAACTGCAGGCGTCTCTGAACGTTGCGGCACAGTATAACTTCAGGCGCTTCTGAGCGCTGCGGAGCAGGTTAAGTCCAGGCGCTTTCAAGCGTTGTGGCACAGTATGGTGCTTCTGAGCGTTGCGGCACAGTATAGCTTCAGGCGCCTACATTTCGTCAGTGCTAGGTACAGCCATAGCTTTAGGCGCTTACACCCGACTGGATGTAATATCTGTTTGGATGAAATCCCATATGAAAAAAGGTTTCAATGTTTGTAGTCACCCAAACAGCATCGGGTACTATTGCGAACGATGATATTTGATACACTACGTTCTACGACCGCATGAAAGAAATACGCAGAGACTCGCTGCCTTATTCTCCCATGCCAGTACGTTTGCCCTCATTGGCGATTCTCCGACCCCGCTGGCATTCACGCGTGACCGCGCCACCAGCGTCACGTCAACGTTCCCGGATGGATAATTACGCATCTGTCGTTCCTCCTCTCCCCTGTGCCTGTGACGGCATCAGGTGACGCACCGGTGTACGTGAGACGCGTGAGGTCCGTCAGAAAGCAGGCGCTGGAGAGTCAGTTCCGAGTTCCGACATACATAGTGGCGTGCTGTCTCTCAGGGCTGATGGAGATGGAGACGGAAATACTAATATGCATATTGATATCAAATACATTAAGAAATAAAAGTTATAAATGGGTATTTTATTTCATTGTATGAGCCGAAAGTGATTCAGAGACATGAAGAAAAAAGATTAAGGAAAAATACGAATATATAAAAAGAGAAGAATTTCAATGACAGAAAAAGGACGAAGACGGGTACGAAAGAATAACAAGTCGGAGACAGCCAGTTGAAGTGTTGAAGTCTAGTCTGCATCGTGACCGAACTCACGCGGACGGGCACCGTCGAGTTCGTCAGGTGACACCACCGTTTGAAATATCCCCGCAGCCGACTCGCGGCGTCTTCTGTCGCCTGAGGGGAGCCGCGGGCCGGACGGCCGGTGAGGGGATCGATGTCCCTAAGGCACCTGTCCGACGTCTAGGAGCGCCAGTCCCACCCGGACCGGGCCACGGCTGTCCTAAAGGACTCCACCGGGAGCTGTGAGGCCTGGTCAAGTGGACAGTGGCTCTGTAGGGTCACTTCACGCGAGAACGTGTCCTGAACTATACATACCGGTGAACCTGGCGCCCAGCTAAGTCTTTTGCATGATTCAAGAATGTGTGAGATCGTTGAGCTTTAGTTGTTTGCTGGAAATGAGCATTTCAAAGGCAGTAAAAAATATCAACAGCATGCTCAAGAAATCAGTCATCGGCATGATAAAAGGAATGATCCAATTCAATGTTCTTAATTGGCCCATTAATTATGTCAGATTGTCTACCAGCTAGAAAATCTGAATCATCTCTATTACTAATCATCCGTCTGGTTACGGAAAAGCAGCGTCGCTGGCGGCACCTGTCTGCCGGAACCGGGGACAGCTGTCGGCGGCGGGGTCGCTCAGAATTGTAGATGACCTCCGTCGGCGCCAGGGCACGCTCAGCGGCAGGCGAGCGCCACCCGGCCCCCGAGAAGGATAACGCACCGGGTAATGATGTGCAGGAATAAACAGATCGGCAGCGCGTCATCGGCGTCAGGTCATCGGTATCGAGCACTCGCGGGTGAGATCGACCGTGAACGGACCATGACACGCACCTCGATAGGGAGCGATTGTTGAACGCGCAAGACGATCAAAGAAGCTTCGAGTCATGACATTTGGATGAGTAAATGTCATTTCAAATTCTTTTTATTGAGTTGCAGTTTCTATTCAAGCATATATCTCAATGAAAATGGCCCAAGAACAAAATATTTTATTTGAAGAAATTTTGTGTCATAACGCAGCTTACGCCGCTGGTACATCCACATTTGTTACTGAGAACCTAATTATACTGACCAGTGGCGGATCCAGGGGGGGGGGGCAAAATGGGCATTTGCCCCTCCCAAACGGCATAATTTTAACATTACGCCTATGGACGAGGCATGGAAAGAATCGATAAATTGTTATGGTTTGCCCCCCCAAAAAAAAAACTCTGAGCTGGATCCGCCTCTGACACTGACTAAATATTTTTAGCCCTTAGTTAAAAAAGATGAAGCAAATTTGAAGCAAAGCACTTCAAGTAATGATACAAGAAGATGAAGTGCGAATGTACATAAAACTGATCGCAAAGCTCGACAATTTAATCGACGACAGTTATTCATTTTACCTACCTACATGTAGCAATGATTCAAATTCCAAATGGCGCCCGGTTGTCATTCAACTTCATCTTATATATGTTGCAGGCACTTTAGAAAATCAGTCATTTTGTAAAATGCCTAGGCATTTTGAAAAATGCCTGATTTTCCAGGCTTTTTGCAAAAAGCCTAGGCATTTTACAAAATGACTGACTCTCCAGTCATTTTACAAAATGCCTAGGCATTTTACAAAATACCTAGCCATTTTACAAAATGACTGAGCAGCGTGTTGTAGATGTTGCAGGCACTTTAGAAAATCAGTCATTTTGTAAAATGCCTAGGCATTTTGAAAAATGCCTGATTTTCCAGGCTTTTTGCAAAAAGCCTAGGCATTTTACAAAATGACTGACTCTCCAGTCATTTTACAAAATGCCTAGGCATTTTACAAAATACCTAGCCATTTTACAAAATGACTGAGCAGCGTGTTGTAGATACGAGTACCTAATTATATACGTTTTGGTAGCGTGTAGGTGGACCGAGGAGTCCAGCATTATGACCAGAGGAGTCCAGCAGTGGGAAGTCCATACATACCTCTCTCTATTTTGAGAAGTGCAGGCCCGCGACATTTCCAACCCCCACGTCAGCGACGCTGCTGGATTTAAAATGATCGATCTGGAGCGTCAACAAACGACTGGCCCTATGCCGGCCTGTATCTGTAAAACCATTAGAGGTCGCGAGGATTCGATCCCACACACTTAGGCGTTAGTGTCTTCTGAAACCAACGCTCTCGTCCTACGCCAAGCGACCTGATGATTCTCCCGATGTGGAGCTTGATATTTTTAATTGGGACCATGCAAGTAGGTACTCAAAGCTGTCAAACAAAGACACAATCAAATAAAGACTACACTCATTCGTTTACATGTAATTGTACATCAACCGGGTCTGCCTATTGACTAGGGCCGGTCTCCGGCTGGTTTTGTTAGGTCTAGTTTCAGGCAGAACATGAACGGCGTTGATGTACTTGGGAGTTTTCTACATACAGTGTTAACTAAACAATGCTTTATGCCACAGCCGAGTCTGCAACTCAACCTGGTCGTTACTCAGCATTGTCGTCATCACAGAGCTTCAAATCGATCAGCTACAGGCTGAACACGTACCTATATGGGTACCTATAGGAAGACGTCCAAAAACTGTTGGCCATAGTATCTGTAGTGGGATCTACGTTCCATGCTGGTCAGGCATTTTGCAAAATACCTAGTCATTTTGTAAAATGGCTAGCCATTTTGAAAAAAGCCTGGTTGCGTTCAGTCATTTTTCAAACAGCCGTCTTTTTGTAAAATGCCTAGGCATTTTACAAAATGACTGATTTTCTAAAGTGCCTGCAACATATATAAAGACAACACTTAAATTCTGGCGCATCACTTACATTTGACTATTTTTAACATACCGCGTTTTTCCTCATAATACACTTTCACTCGGATCACTAGAGCTATACAAAATCACGATTCCTCCAATTTAGTGAGATGTGCAGTGACCAGCGATCAAAGCCGATCCAGGCTTCGTCTCAGTTCTCAAAGGTGGCCCCAAATGGGCAGCAGCGGCCGACTATTGTCTGACGAAGACTCATCTCTCCAGATGATCAACTGAATGGGTGACCGGGGCATTGGAAGAGGCCCATTCCCCGGTAACCATTGTACTCTCAATGGGTTCAGATCTGATGGGTGGCGTTTCATGTAGATAAAAAATAACATTTCATTAATATATCAAGCGAGGTTCTTTGCAGAGGCCAACCGTTTGATGTCAAGGATCCTGAGACCCCAGTTTTGCACGGTTAGATGTTAATTGGATGTTAACTGGCAATTACGTCGTCGTAGACTTCAAATACTGTGAATTCTACCTTGATAACTGACCGTGGATAATACTCTAATCTGAACCACCCGTTGGGCACCGAATCCCATCATGTCGCATCCGTTTTATCATCGGAAGCGCATCAGCTGCGATCAGTTGCAGCACGTGCTCGGTGGGCGCGTCGGTGGCCGCGGGCGGCGTCAGCCTGCACCGTAATAGTGGCGGCGGCGGCGGCGGCGGCGGCGGCGGTGGCGGAGACTTTCAGCGGCCAGCGCCGGCGGCAGAGGTGACGTCCGTTGCCGGAGGAGCACTGGGTATTGGGTTACTCTAGAGTGCTCCACTGGCAGTGGGACCCTCTGTGACCCTCCATAGACTGACGGACGAGTTAGAAGTGCTGCGCGCAGACTCATGACAGCAGCGCTGCAGCCTCTACAGGCCCTGGTGATGCAGCTGCTGCTACTGCTGCTCACCGGCCCCGCATCTCATCTGGCTGACGGGTAAGTACTGACAGGAAAGATTACCTACTGCTAGTGTTTTCAGTGAAATTGTGATCCGCTGATGGCTGTTGCACCAGAATGAGGTTATAAATGGTGATTGAGTTAATAAATTTTAGTTGTGAAGTAATTAGTTCAACTTGCTGGGCAGAATTCATTTTTTATTTTACCGCATTACCGCAACGTAACTTATTAAACTAGCAAGTTTGCTAACTGATTGCACGTCACACGATTCAGCTGTGCCTATCACTGTCAACAAGACAAACTGCATCCAGAATCGAATCCCTGCCGGTCAGGCTCCCTGACACCTGAATGAACTACAATACTTACTTTAAAACTGCTTCACAAATGGTCCCTTGTGTGCTGTTCCGATGTGCTGTGCCTGCCTAGGACAAAACGACGACTCTTATGGCCAGTTAAACCGGGAGACCGGCGTCACATTTTTCGCTGCTGAAATGCCAGCCTTTGTTGACCTTTCTCTGTCTTTTGTGGGAACTGGGATCCTCCATTGCAGTTTAAAGTATAGTTTGGTGTGTATTTCAGCAAATGCAATGCAAGTTTGCATGACGTCAGCGTCCATTGATCTCCCCATTTTGAGGATTTTACGCATCCAAGCATGTTTTTGAGTCACGAATGTACGAATGTATCGTATCAAAATGCAGCAAAATGCAAATACCCTGATAAGAACTGGCTCCGTGTTGACTTGTTCATGAAGCGAAAGATCATCCACCTTCAACTAAGTTTAGTTTTATGAATACGAACATGTCTTCATCACTTATCTCAATGCTCTGAAGTTTTGTACTTACAATCACATACAGGAAGACAATGTTTCTAGAAGCGAACTATGTTTACACTAAACGATCTATCCGATGAGGTAAAAAACCAGCCGGATGGTTCTAAAAGGAGAAATTACGTGACCTACACGATAAGTAGTGCGTCGCATGATCAAGAGCACCACTTATTCTTGGAACTATGAGTACAGCATGTAGGCCCTACAATGTTAACGTTTTCGCAACTAAACCAGATAAGATTGAAGTGCAAGCTGCAATTTTATTACAGCTTTGTCAAAATACTACCGCTATGCCTATTATTCTTAGTTACCCGAGGATAAAAACATGTCCAGCGCCTGCCGATGACTTAGATAACTGACGAATGCATATTCATCGCACTTTCCTTTCTTTTGACCCGTGGTTTCTTGGCAGAGCAGCTCGTGTCGCGTCTCTGCGAGTATGTTGTCGCTACCGTGGCCGTCTGCTCGGCCGTGCTCTGTTGATCCCGCGGTGTCACCCTGTTTGGATAGCTAATTGATACCCCGCCGTGACGAGGAGCGATCGCTGCTAATGTAATACCGTTTCTCCGTCTATTTTCACTGCGCACATGACGAGCGGTGCCGAGCTGCGGTAAATGCTCAGAAAAGGGCCGAGACTTGAATGGAGTCATAATTCGTAACTATGTAACGATGCATTCAATGAGAATAAACTAGTATCATGCAATACGCATGAATGTCAAAGTCTACTTTTTATACAGCAGTCTGTGGCAATGTGCAAAGCAAACGTTTTTTTTTTCATCAGAAGCACTGTTCTGAGTGATATGAGCCGTTTTCACGACGGCTATTTGGTACACATTTGGTGCACATTTGGTGCAGATTTGGTCAATTTAGGTTCATTGTGTTTCTTAGTAATTATCAGCTGGGGTTGCACAGTTGCTTATATACCTGATTTTTTTTCTTCAAATTATGAGACATCGTTTTCGAGTTAAACACTGAAATAAATTCATGATATAAAGACACTTGCTGTAAAAGAGATTTGGTGCAAATTTGGTCAAATTTGATGCACTCGCCAGATAACCCGTCGTGAAAACAGTTACTGTTCTTTGTCACCGCAGGTACCGGTTTCTGTCCTCTGAGCTGAACGGCACCAAACCGTCCGAGGCGACCTCCGGCAGGATCCAGCGGCGACACGCCAACCTCGCGCTCAGCGAGAATATCTCGGCGGTGCTGGAGAACCTGCTGAAGAACTATGACAGCACCCAGCGGCCCGCCAGCGGTCTCGGTGGGTTGACGCAGTTAGGGAAGCTGAGTGTGAAAATTTCAGAGTGGTGTACTTTGGTTATTTTCTTTTATCGTGAATGGATCATGATTATATGCAAATCGACATCTGAACATATTTATAACAGCATTTAAATCAAAACAGCTTGTCATTCTAGTTAAGTGAATAGTTTTAGTGAATCCGTGACAATTCCCGTGTGAAGATGAGCTCCGGGCCAAGAGCCGACAGCCAAACTCTGTTAAAAGTCCTTGGTACACAGGCCAATTTTATACGACCGTGGGCAGGCTTCTATCTGTCGAAGCAGCTGACCACCTGTTGCAAAACTGCTTTCAGTCAGCAGTGAGAGCCCAACGACACCGTGAAATGGCCATATGAAGAATGAGGATGAAACTTTTCTTCTTGCCTGTGGCAATTAATGGAGCCTTGATCCCAATTGAGATGATTCCTATATACGGTATAAATGGAAGCACCGATGGGAAAAGAGAGATAAAGAGATCTCTATTGGCATACAATGTACTGTCGTGCGGTCTGGCAGGGACAATGCATGCCCATCGATATCGTTTCCAGTTTCTGTCCATGGTTTTCGGATACAATATCCGTAATGGACCCTATTGTTTTTATAGTCATCTAATCCTCTAGATTAATGTAAAAAAACTTACAACAAATGAAGTTTTTCTCGAACGAATGCAGCCTGCCGTGAAATGCGGTTGGGATAAATTTCTTTAGATATTCTTTGCATTTCAGACCACAGGCGGGTATTGCCCAGGCGTCGTGCGGCTGAAGGCTGCTCTCCTAAGGCTGGCCAATTGAATCCAGACTCCTCCCGTGCCTGAACTATTAGCGTGTGCGATCAAAGTGCACCGTTGCTCCTCTCCCATTGGTATGGATCGGATCTAGAGGCGGATCAATAGGGGAAATGAGCGGATTTCGGCAATCCATAAAGACCGATCTCCGATCGGCCGCCCTACCATAAATCTACCACTGACCTGCGGCCGGAGGGGGGGAGGGGGGGGGGGGGTCAGGGGAGGGGTGGGGTAGAGGTCAGGCGGCGGCGGCGCACAACACCCTGCTCCATCACTGCCGTCTCCCGGCATCGCGTCATGGCGTCACCCAATCGCCATATCACCGGACGGACCAGCGCGGCGGAAACTCAGGCACGCCGACAGACGCCAGCCAGCGAGTGCAGCCGAGAGAGACCGGGGATCTCGAGGGACAAGGCCCTCGAGCACGTCCGTCCGGTGAATGGTCATTTCTGACCACTTGCATCATTATGACTTATGCGCAGTGAAACGAAAGGCTGGACGGTGAGTTTCTGTAGAAGTCTATGTGTAATGCTTCCTTCTGGGGAGCTTAGGCGCATATCCTGATGTGCTTGCTGCCACGGCGCTTCATGATAAATTGCCTAGATAATTAATTGATAGGCTACACTCCGGAGCATTAGTAAACAAGAAACCGGCGGAGAGGCACCACCCATCCCCGCTGGTGAAGATGAGGCCTCACGGGGGCGATACTGTAATCGAGTATCGACCCTCGGCGGGATGCTGTTCCTCAGTCGGGAGGCGACGGCATCTCCCGGCGGCGACCCCGAGAAGATGACGTATCACCGGGGAGAGGAAGGGGGAGGGTGTTGGACGGCAGCTAAAGTCTCCCATCTCCGTTCCACATACACAGGTGGCGTGGATCCAGCAACAGGTCGGTTGTTCCAGTAAGTTTAGCTACGATTCCAATCGGCCATCGTTTTGTCCCGGCCGTGTCAAACGCTCTTGTGAGCAACTGGACACCATCTTCTGTCTAATTACTATTGATTTACAGGCTCCACTATAGCCAAAAGTGTACCTAATACCCCTGAACCCTATTCCTGGCGGGGGGGCCTCAGGAGCCCCCCCCCCCCTGAGGTTTTTTGGTTATTTCTCCCAAACGCGTTGAGCTAGGAAGCTCAAATTTTCTGACTTTTCCTAAAAGGCTTCTACGCAACATGTCTGAAAATTCTGAGTTGATCTGACCTCAGGTCAGGTCACCAGAGGCGGTTTGGTGACCCTACCTCAGAAAAGTTTGCAATCACGCCAGAGCTAGAGTTTTTTACCGATCAATTTCTTCTCTTCAGGGTTTAGTTAGGGTACCAGTATGTGCAATTTGTATATCTCGGAATTTTGATATCGGTGACCTAAGGTCAGGTCAATTTCGCGACCTCCCCATTATAAGTCAATGGGGGAAAAATCAACTCCCTGTTTTTACCACTAAAACGGGTCGGAATGGCCCCATATACCATACATGACTTCATATACGATCAACCTTCACTACCTTGAGGTCTGTTTTGCTGTTGGGCAGCTGTGAGGTCATGTGACGTCATCAAAGGTCACCAAAGGTTTTTGGCCAATAACTCCGTACAGGAACAAGATACAGACGCGTGGATGGTCTCATTGTGTTCAGCTCGTCAAGACGCATCGAATGATATACATGATGACCTCGAGGTCACGTGACCTGAGGTCAACCTTTGACCTTGACCTTTCGAGGTCAACATATATATCATTCGATGCGGATTGACGAGAGGATCACGATGCTGCCCTTAGTTTGTTCCTATCTTGACTAATTCGAAAGTTATTCGAGAAAAACTCTCTCCATATCTAGCGCCGCCATTTTGACTTTTTCGACCCCTGTGACGTCATCTTTGACCTGACCTGAAAATGACCTTAGTAAAAATTGCAGATCTTGGCCGTGCGTATCCGATGCCGTTTACCGCTTGTCGCTATCTTGCTTCGTTCTCGAGATCTCAGGGGGGGGGGCCGAATCGGCCCCCCCCCCCCGCCAGTTTCTTGTCCCGGCGGAGCCCGCCAGGAATAGGGTGAAGCGTTTCTACCGCCATCCCAGACGCCCCTACCTCCGCTCTAGGCGCCGACACAGCCGCTGGTCCAAGTCTGCCCTATGATGGATGAAACTGCATTCAATCAGCAGCCTGGGTCGCGGCAAAGTTGGACGCTTGGACGTGTTAATATCCTGCATTCGTTTGTGGTCAATCGGCCGGAAGACAAGCTGGCATGTAATCGCAGCTTTCGGGGATGGTGTCATATGTCACGATTGAATTAATTCATAGTTTTACTGGCTGGCAAAGTTTGCCTATATAGATTCGAAGGTTTTGCTAAGCGTCCTGAAATAATTCTTTGACACTTTCTCTGAGCCATCCACGCAGTCGCCACATAAAGAGAGCCTTTCAGCGTGTCGCGGTTCTGCGTCCAGAAGTCGTTATACGTCTCATCGAGCCGTCTGAGCGTTTGCTGCTCGTTCGTCCGGTATAAGTCAGTGAAGCGCAACTGTCGGACGAAGCCTTGGGGTAGGCCGGAGAGCCATCTGCTCCAGTTTGCCACTGCTGTCCACTCCCTCCTGTTAACAGGGCGATCCGGGACCGGTCGACGCAGGGTCTCAGCGGCCGTCGGACTGATTCAATAACTGAACGGCTTGTGTGGTCAGCAGCCGGACAATGAATTTAGAATTTAGCTCGTTAACCAAGAAGACTGGTAAAGATTTCCGCATCTACCCTAATCTTAACCCTCGCCCGCACATGCCATTTTCCCATCCTAGAACGCACATGGGGGAGGTGGTTGCCACCCCCCCCCCCCGCGCCATTTCGTCCCTGTTGGAGATAGAGCTTAGCAGTAAAGACCAAAAAGATTCTTTGGGAAGAGACGAATCCAATGATACCCAGTTTTACCTTCTCAGGTCAGTCATTGACCTTCCAGGTCAGGTCAAACTAAAAAATGTTGCTGTTTTGGGTCACCGTTGGATATCAAGTGCGCTGCTTATCAAATACCGATGACGATGCTGTTTTCTGGTGCCAAGCCAGCTAGAACCTCTTTGTCACACTATCCGACCAGAATTTTGCTGCTGAGGTCATTTCAGGTCAAGTTAGGTCAAGGTCAATTATATGTGTTTGTATGTCTGTGTGTGTCTATGTGTATACTGATGTGTGCACCGATTGTTTTTGGGTCCATATCACATGAAATCATGATCTGAGAAGCTTTTACCAAAAATGCAGTCAAAAAACTTCACAAAAAGTAAATTCAGCTTGCCTAAAACGCAATTATTTTAGATGACCTAGGTTGACCTTGACCCTGACCTTGACCCCTGTACATCGTCGAACAACATGTTCCATGATAGGTGGGAGGTAAGACTGGCAAAAAAGGCCGAAATCAGGGTGTCAAAAGCTCACAAGGCCCATGGCAAACGCAAGATGTTGAGAATTGGCCATTTGGGTCATGACATGACCTGAAAAACAAGGTCATATCTCCGAAACCAAAAATCACAGAAACTTGAAATTTTCAGTGGACATCAAGAAAGAATAGACGAGCAGCTATACGAAAAATCAGCCTTCTAGCTCTAAAAATGTTGAGTGCAGAGCAGAAAGACTGCCTGGGGGGTGGCAACCACCCCCCCCCCATGTGCGGGCGAGGGTTAAACAATATTACATGTATGATTAATTACATGAATTACTCATAGAAATCATGAAAGGAGCATTTGTCTTATTTTCTACGTCGTGATTCTCGCTCATTTTAGTATAGCTACTCTTATTTCTCCCTTTCTTGACTCCTATGCAAAGCTGCTTATTAATATTGTCCGCAGCTTGACAGCTTTGACTTAGCCTGAATAGGAGCCATCTGCATACTGGCTGTCACCGTTTAATATCAGCAGCAGGGGCTGCTAGCGTTATGAGTGACATCTTGCTGCTATTCGCCGAGAGGGTCATTCTCCAGTCCAACACTGCTGCATCATTCAAAAGCATCAATCATACGTTTTTTCAAACCTGTTTTTATTTTACAAGATGTCGGAATATGTATTGTGTGTGTAATGGGTTATCAGGATAAGGATGAAAGTTGTGAAGCGTACTAATAAGAGGAATGCCCTTAGTCACTGACCAATAGCCAAAAATTCCGTTTTTTCCTTGTCTTTGTGCCTTCCTTCTTCCCCTTAGCATCTCCATGTTTTGGATCTTTCATCAATTCCGTCTCCGTCTCCATGTGCTCAACATTGTCCTGTCGTCTTTGTCTCTATATTAGTGATGGTCTTTGCTCTCTGCTATTTGTGCCTTCGGTTTCAGTTTCAGTCTTCTCGTATTTTGGCTTTGTCTCTCTGCGTTTATCTCCCTATTTCTACCTCCCCGTTTCAGTGTTCTTATCCGTCTCCTTCTCTATCTTTGTTTGTGTCTTCTCATCAATGCTCTTCGTTTGCTCGACTTTTTCTCCGCTTATGTCTCTGTCTCCCCGTCTCCGCCTCTCAATTTCCAAATCTCCTCGTCTGGCGTCTCCGTCTCCTCGTCCCGTCTATCCGTTTTCCTGCTCCGTCTACCTGTCTGCTCGCTATTCTCGTCTCCGTCTTCGTCTCTCCGTCTCTTTTACCCCATCTTAGCGTATCCATCTCCGCCTCCTTGTCCCTATCTATCACTCAGTGTAACCATCTGTCCGTCTTTTTCTCTCGTCTCCGTCTCTCGTCTCTCGTCTCCGTCTCTCGTCTCCGTCTCTCGTCTCCGTCTCTCGTCTCCGTCTCTCGTCTCCGTCTCTCGTCTCCGTCTCTCGTCTCCCTCTCTCTTCCCCGTCTCCTTGTCTCTGTCTCCGTTTCCCGTCTCCCGTCTCCGTCTCTGCGTCTCCGTCTGCTCATCTCTGACCCCGATGGACGGCCTGCTCACCAGCCGCCAGAAACGTAAACGAGGCGTGAAGCGGCACCGATGGTCACGACACGACTACCTAATGAACGCCCGCCCCCGCCCCCGCCCCCGCCCCCGCCGCCGGCTCCCGGTGCTGCCTGACCGTATTATCAGCAATCTGTCGCGCCGCGGCGCACGCCGATCGGCCGTCTGTGCTGCGTCTGTGCTTGATCTCCGGCCTGCATTGACATACAGCGCACGTAGGGTCTGGAGAAAACTGCAGGCATGGATTGTGATGGCTGATGTGATGAAATGTGGAAGGGGCAAAACTTAAGAAATTAAGGTGACAGTGTAAAAAGAGCAAGCTCAATTGTTGTAAATGTTAAGTATCAAATTTAACGAGACTCCCCGGTATAAAACAAATTGATCATTTTACGCTTTCAAAACCTGGTTAGTGGGTAAGCTGCTACAAATATTGGCCAACAATGACAGGGCAATAATTATTACCATTATTATTTCTCTTTTCCTTCTCCATTTGTCCACTATTGACACGACAACACGAACCTGTACCGACCCGTGATAGTGTAATTACCTGGCAAAGAGCAGCGGCACGACATATCAATATGACATCGCGATGGATTAGCATACATCACGGTGGGATAACATTATGTAGCTCACAATTACATTGAGCTGATGGCATCCATGCATGTGCAAAATTGTCACTCCTTCATCAACAAAAGATGCATGTTGATGTCGGCGGGATTCGAGTCAGTCGAGCCGTACGGGACAGTATACACTGCCAGGGACGCGCCTAGTGCGACATCTATGAGCGGGAGAGTGAATCGAAGGGATAAGCGCTGCATCTGCGGGTTTTCCGTCGTGTAAGCTCTGTCGAACCGAAAGTGTTCATGCAATAATAATGAATAAGATCCCGAACCGATAAAGACGTCATCTGAATTATGCAAGCAGTACGAGCCGAGGATAGAAATTGATAATAGCCGTTTTCACGACGGCCATCTGGTACACATTTGGTGCACATCTGGTACAGATTAGGTGCAGATTTGGTCAAATCAGGTTCAGTGTGTCTCTTAGCAGCTATCAGCTAGGGTTGCACTAATTGCTTATATGCCTGCTTTGTCATATTATCAGAGAGCATCATCGATTAAAACACTGAAATACATTCATAAAATGAAGATATTTGCTGTAAAAGAAATTAGGTGCAGATTTGGTCAAATCAGGTGCATTCGCCGGATAGCCCGTCGTGAAAACGGCTATTTAAGTTTTATTGTGTTGCGCGCCAAAGCTTTGCACGCCTTGAAAGTCTTACGCGTAACCGAATATATATTTCAAGGCACCAGTCTGTACAAGGGCGTAAATAATCCTTTCAGAGCATCTTCTATTCTCCGAGCATCCCTGAGGGCCGCATATCTCACAATGCATAGACAGGGCCGGCTGCCCCGCGGGTCCCCGGCAGCCCCGGGGGCACAAGAGGAGCCACTCTCGGGAGACAGAGAAAAGGAGGAGATACAGAGAAAGAGGAGGGACACAGAGGAGGGCGGCGTCTATTCAGCCTCCACAGAAACTGCAGGGACCGCGGGGGTGACCCGAGTGGGCGGGGCAAGAGCTCGCTCCCCGCCGATGGCAGAACACAATCGATGTTGAACGATCGGTGGGACGATCAACGCCTGGAGAATGACGGGCCCCGACCCGTCAGCACGTCTCACAGCGGAACACCGGCACATCAGGCTGATTTTGGTGCCATGTGATCAGGGGAAGTGTTCCAGACTCCGCGCCAGCCTGATGGAGCGGAACGTCGCCGTCCCGGGTGTGGTGTGTGTTTGTTTGTGTGTTTGTGTGCATGTTTGTGTGTGTGTTCTTTATCTAAAGAATATAATCAATGCCGTATATTATTCCTACATCTTTCCTCGCGACTGTAAACTCACAGCGACGGAACGCATTACTCTACCAAAAGTTATTCAGCTATCATGTACAATATGTCAGGAACCAGTTACCACGGATTTGTTTCGTTTCAGGCCCAACACGCGTCCAGACCAACATCCTGATTCGGAGCATGGGGCCAATCTCGGAGCTGGATATGGTGAGACTGTTGACGACCCGTTCCCAACAAGTCTGATATTCCTGCAAGAATATAGCAACTGTGCCCAGTTAACATGACATCTAACGTGACCAACCCATCTGCTAACAAAATCTCAGCCTGCTGATGTCCGGGCTGATAATCGCAGGTCTTTAGTCTGATATCACTGGTCCATGGGACCATTGGTCCCGCTGCAATTACGGACCATCTGCCCCATCGATGGATGCGCCGACGGCAGTAATCCGGCGAGGCCGCTGGCTCAGCGCGGCTGGGGTGGTTGAAACCATGGGGCGAATGAAAAGGTCTGATTGGAGGGGCGCTTCGTGGCATTACTGGTATGGGTCAGGAGGATTCCTTGAATCATTCGGGAGCAAAAAAAAAAATCTGAAATACGTTTCTTGCCCATTATCGATCGTTTGCATTATTGCTGTAACAGCTTTATCATCCGATAACTTTCCTTTTTGCTGTCCGACTGAATCAAATATGCTCGTATAAACGTTCAAATTTCGTTCCCGTTATCTATTTTCTCTGCCGTCGTCAGGAGTACTCGATGGACTGCTACTTTCGGCAAATGTGGCGCGACCAGCGGCTGACATTCAACAGTTCCATCGACCAGCTCAGTCTCAGCATCAAAATGCTCGAGGGCATCTGGAAACCAGACACCTACTTCCTGAACGGTCGCGGCAGCTATGTGCACACGATCACACGACCCAACAAACTCATTCGGCTCAGCAGCAACGGCGTCATACTCTACTCGATGCGGTGAGAGCTCGTTTACCCGTGCTTGGCTCTTTAGATTCTCCTTTATCAGCCCTTGTTGTTTTGTTTAGGGCTTCTGCGGAACTCATCAAAGAGCCGACGTTTTAATCGCTCATCGGAAGCGTTTCTTTGTCGAGGTTTTGTATCCTTCGGTCGGTTGGCGCTTAACCGAGCTTATCGATGTCGTTTTTTGCTGCTGAGCTAGTAAAAGCCGCTCAGTAGTTCGGCGTCAGCACTAAATGAAACTATTTTGGCCTGGGTGCAGGAAATGCCTGCGATTGATCTTTAGTCGCTTATAAAAACACAACCTGTTTTGTAGTAGGATTCGTAAACTTCGTTCTGGTAAAAGGGTTACTGGAAGCAGCTTGCGATTTGTTAGCGAGATGTTGCTGTTGTTGCAATGACTCGTGAAGGCGGTAGCACCCATCATTTCCTGTATCGATCATCGACCTCTCAGTGACCTTAATGTGGATGTTTCAGACTGACCATTAAGGCCAAGTGCCCGATGCTGCTGCAACATTTCCCCATGGATAAGCAGACCTGCCCGCTTGTGATAGGAAGCTGTAAGTTTGGCCGAAAACAAATAAGTCTGTAAGTTGGAATTTCTGACAATGCATTGAACTCTGTTATGTCGAAATAAGTGACGTGGGTATTAATATCGGCGTTAACTTGCCTGCGATGCGTGATACGTTAGGTACAAGCATTTCAATCGCGCAATATATTTACTTATAAAAATGGGAAATGGATCATTGGTCCAAATTAATCATATACTTAGCCCTACTCGTATGCTAAAATCCATTTCTAAGTAAAACAATTGAGCTCAGTATCGCGATTGACATACATTCAGGCAGGCACCATATCGTTTTGTTTCAGACGCGTACACCAGTCACGATGTGATCTACGAATGGGATCACGAGAACGTGCGGCTGGCCCGCGGCATCTACCTGTCCCAGTTCGACCTCATCTCGTACCCGTTCCGGAATGCCACCGTACAGAGGAAGGGTGTGTGGCGTGTAGTGTAGCGCAGTACTCCAAATTACAGCTTACACAACAACAAAAACACGGTTGCAGGCATTAATCGCAATAAATGATCCCGGAAATGTGATTGAAAGGTATCAACAAGTCCGTTCCCAGTCAAAATAAAAGGCGTAGGCACTGTAGAAGATAGATTATTGACCTCCAAACAAGAGTCATCCAAACAGTAAATGAGAAAGTTTATAACCAGTTATCTAGGTTGCTCCATGTTTTGCATGTAAGATTATTCTAGCTCACATGTTTGTGATATAAGCAGCACTCAATAAAAATGTCGATTCTCTACTTCCAGAATAATCACCATATAACGCTCACCACCCGTTTGCCACAGGAAGTCGCCACAAGGAGGAATATTCCATCCTCCAAGTCAACTTCAACCTGCAGCGACACACGGGCTACTTCATGATCAACGTGTACCTGCCGTGTACTCTGATCGTGGTGCTTTCCTGGGTGTCCTTCTGGATCAACCGTGAGGCGACCGCTGACCGGGTCAGCCTAGGTGGGTCAAAACACCCGAAAAGCCTAACTTGTTAATTAGCGATTGCATTAGTGATTGAGCAATTGTGGTAGCTGTTGGGTCGCTCGTCATCCGCGGTAGTATAATTAGCAAGAACATTTGGATGTTGATGCTTCTGGGAACCCGTGCATTTTAAGTACGTGACGGAGAAGCCCCTTTTAATGCATCCAGCTATGCTTTTTCGGTGCAATACTGTAGAGAGTGAAGCCTGTAAGTCTAACGTAGCAAGGGGTCACAACAGTTAAACACCGAACACGATGGCCCACAACCTTCCAGAATGACATTCTCACGCTGTTTCAACATCCCCGCTTTATTTGTCCTCTGCAAACTCGGGACGTTATGTGTTTCTGAGCAAACACAGCTCGAATGTCCCAATTTAGGCCTTCTGCCCAATGCCACAATGTCTTGGTCGTTCGGTCCGAACGTAAAGAAACTCAAACAGAACAAAAGATGTTTCTATTGTCAGTTATTGAAAGGAACAAAACGCTAATGCTGAGTGACCATTATAAGCAATTCAGCGTATATCAGTGCAGTTAATAAGGAATGGATAACATGAATCATGTTATGTCATGAACTTGAATCATGAATCATGAATCATTATTTATGTTATCTATGCACAAGTAAATCTACAAGCAATTGACACATAAACACATGAGAGGTCTTCGCGAAACAGAGCTTGAAAACCGTAATGTGTAAGCGCTGTTCTCTCGGGGGAATTTCTAGAGTAGCCTTTCCGCTATGCAGATCATCTTTCCCAGTACCCACTACCCACTACACAGCTCCGACTGGTAAAAGCACATGAAAGCATACAAAGAAGAGCTATGACGCTCTGATTGATGCTTACCAGTAACTAATGACACTTGTTTTTGGATCCATCAGGGATAACTGCTGTGCTGACGCTCTCCACAATAAGCATAGACTCGCGCATCTCGCTGCCCAAGGTCTCCTACGCCACTGCTATGGACTGGTTCCTCTTCGCCAGCTTTGCGTTCGTCATCGCCACGCTGCTGGAGTTCGCCGGAGTCCACTTTTTCACCAAGGTGGGCGAAAGTGTGGCACGTGATAGGCTCAGGCACAGACTTCTCTATATCTCTATATATAGAGAAGTCTGTGGCTCAGGCTATTGTGCACTCTGCAGAGCAATCAACTATCGATTCGCATGCTGTTAGTGAATAGTTACAGCTCTCAGCTCGTGCAAAAGCAAATAAGCTTGTAGGTCGTTTACACAACAACTTAAAACCAATCTGAAGAAAAACGAAATGCAGCGAAACTAAATGCCTGGGTGGCTACATGAAACTGGGGCGTTCCCCGTTCCAGACTAAATGAAAATTGACGCAAAATATTATTTGTTTGATAAAATATCAGCCTGCCCTTGTGAACGAAATGATTTCGATGGCTCGCAGCTTTGACGGTCTGATTCTTGAGTACTGATACGAATTTTAGGAACTTATTTGTCGCGTTATAAATGCCTTTGTCGTGCTTCGTGCAGTGTCAATGCAGCGTCAATCTGGCCGCCAGGATGGTCAAGTGCCTAAATCAGAGTCTCGGTTTTCGGAAAACGTCTAGAAATATACGGCTCTGACGTTTGCCAGAGTGGCCTTCCCCGGTTTGTCTCCAATGGTTGAAGCTGGTATTAGTGGCTATTAGTGAATCAGCGAATCAGACAGCACACTGACCACACAATGTGTGGATACCTACATTTGCCGTTGTCGGTACACTGTAAAAAAAGTTCAGCATTTGGGGTACTAACGGCTGCTATTCGTAGCACCTATTAGCGTCAAAAGAACCCTACGACGTATTTACAAAGAAGCATGGTGCTAATACTGTGCTAATGATAGCTAACATTCCCATCAAATATTATAAGTTTATATCACCTATTCTTCTACTGAGCTTAACGTCTACTTCTGCTAGTACCCAGTCCATCAGTGAGTGCTCTTTCAAGCTGGATTTCTAATTAGAACCATTTTAAGTGTTTTAGAAGTTGGTAATGCTGAATATGGTGTTTACGTTAGTATCACAATAGAACCGGACATGCTTACAGAGGAAACAAATTTGAAATTGGCGCCAAAGAAAGTAGCTAAGCCCTGCTTTACAAATCTCTGGGAGTCTTATCACCAGCCCTTTAGCACGTTTTGACGGCGCAGAGCGATATGCGCATGCGCGTGCCAGCTGTTTCCGGCCACGTGTTGCGCCATTTTAGTGGAGTCCGTTGGTCGTGCTGGGAGTGTGTGCACGTGCTCCGGTATATGAAGTGAAATGAAGTGAAGTGAAGTGCTCCGGGCACATGCCACCGAGTGATAGCTCTGGAATGATAGCTTAAATCAGCTATTATCGGTGGAATCCGTCGTGCGTGGCATGGGAGTGCGTGCCCCTGCTCCGGGAGGCAGTGAGGTGGAGGGAAGTGCAGTGCAGCAGTGCAGTGAAGTGAAGTGAAGTGCTCCGGGGCCGGGTGGTACATGAGCATTTGCCACCGACACATGCCGCCGACACCGACGTTGATCGACTTTGGTGAGTCTGACACGTTGTATCTTTTGACATTATCTTATATTGTTTAAGTGCTTCATATTCCGACTTTGGCAAATCGCGCTTCTTGGTCTGAAGGAAAGTTGTGTTGTTTGCGAAAATAGCTCCCAACAGAAAAAAAAAATCTTGGAACTGATCCAGTTTTTTTTTTGTTCCAGGCCTGCGGCCTGGTCAGTTCTTCCGTCGACTACCACTTACAATGGAGGACAACTACGACAACAACACGGGGTCTCCGGTTCCGTCTATCACTAAACGCCGTCTGGTCGTGGATGAGGTCGAACTTATGGCCATGAACGGAACGTCGGTTCAACGACCCCCCCCCCCCGCCTCCCCCAGTCGATCTCGCGTTAATCGTCGGTCACCGCGAGTGTGCAGGTATATGAGCGACCTTTCGTTATTTCCCGTGCGTTTGTTTGTGTATATATTTACATTTGTTTTTCATGCAGATGATATGAAGTGTTAATAAATGTTCCATTATTATTTTTTAATTCTATTATGTGTTGGATGCTTGAAAGATGCACTTACACGGAAATATTGCAGAATGCAAAACACAATCATTGAGACTTGTAGTTATCACTTATCTGGGATATAACCTTTTTTGCACGTCTTTTCGGCCTTACACAATTTCCTTTTTGGTAATTGATTAGTCCTCTTTGCAGTAACTAGTGAAAGTATGTGCTGCTAAAGAAAGCAGTTTTTGCGAACTTTTCATGCAGCAGCTTTAACTACACTGTAAAAAAAGTTTAGCATTTGGGGTACTAACGGCTGCTATTCGTAGCACCTTTTAGCGTCAAAAGAACCCTACGACGTATTTACAAAGAAGCATGGTGCTAATACTGTACTAATGATAGCTAACATTCCCATCAAATATTATAAGTTTAGATCACCTATTCTTCTACTGAGCTTAACGTCTACTTCTGCTAGTACCCAGTCCATCAGTGAGTGCTCTTTCAAGCTGGATTTCTAATTAGAACCATTTTAAGTGTTTTAGAAGTTGGTAATGCTGAATATGGTGCTTACGTTAGTATCACAATAGAACCGGACATGCTTACAGAGGAAACAAATTTGAAATTGGCGCCAAAGAAAGTAGCTAAGCCCTGCTTTACAAATCTCTGGGAGTCTTATCACCAGCCCTTTAGCACCTTTTGACGGCGCAGAGCGATATGCGCATGCGCGTGCCAGCTGTTTCCGGCCACGTGTTGCGCCATTTTAGTGGAGTCCGTTGGTCGTGGTGGGAGTGTGTGCACGTGCTCCGGTATATGAAGTGAAATGAAGTGAAGTGAAGTGCTCCGGGCACATGCCACCGAGTGATAGCTCTGGAATGATAGCTTAAAGCAGCTATTATCGGTGGAATCCGTCGTGCGTGGCATGGGAGTGCGTGCCCCTGCTCCGGGAGGCAGTGAGGTGGAGGGAAGTGCAGTGCAGCAGTGCAGTGAAGTGAAATGAAGTGCTCCGGGGCCGGGTGGTACATGAGCATTTGCCACCGACACATGCCACCGACACCGACGTTGATCGACTTTGGTGAGTCTGACACGTTGTATCTTTTGACATTATCTTATATTGTTTAAGTGCTTCATATTCCGATTTTGGCAAATCGCGCTTCTTGGTCTGAAGGAAAGTTGTGTTGTTTGCGAAAATAGCTCCCAACAGAAAAAAAAATCTTGGAACTGATCCAGTTTTTTTTTTGCTCCAGGCATGGGGCCTGGTCAGTTCTTCCGTCGACTACCACTTACAATGGAGGACAACTACGACAACAACACGTCTCCGGTTCCGTCTATCACTAAACGCCGTCTGGTCGTGGATGAGGTCGAACTTATGGCCATGAACGGAACGTCGGTTCAACGACCCCCCCCCCCCGCCTCCCCCAGTCGATCTCGCGTTAATCGTCGGTCACTGCGAGTGTGCACTGTGCAGG
This sequence comes from Amphibalanus amphitrite, assembly GCF_019059575.1. Classification (NCBI taxonomy): domain Eukaryota; kingdom Metazoa; phylum Arthropoda; class Thecostraca; order Balanomorpha; family Balanidae; genus Amphibalanus; species Amphibalanus amphitrite. Next base: position 453,776 of record NW_024881928.1, read on the forward strand.
TATATGAGCGACCTTTCGTTATTTCCCGTGCGTTTGTTTGTGTATATATTTACATTTGTTTTTCATGCAGATGATATGAAGTGTTAATAAATGTTCCATTATTATTTTTTAATTTTATAATGTGTTGGATGCTTGAAAGATGCACTTACACGGGAATATTGCAGAATGCAAAACACAATCATTGAGACTTGTAGTTATCACTTATCTAGGATATAACCTTTTTTGCACGTCTTTTCGGCCTTACACAATTTCCTTTTTGGTAATTGATTAGTCCTTTTTGCAGTAACTAGTGAAAGTATGTGCTGCTAAAGAAAGCAGTTTTTGCGAACTTTTCATGCAGCAGCTTTAACTAGTATAGATATTCTACTTTCAGCCCCAATGCTTTCGTTAGCATTATTCTACTTGTCGTGGGGTAACAATAGCGCTAAAACGGTTCATATGTGAGTACGGAAGGTACTAACTGCATGCTATTCTTAGCACCTTTTAAAGTTTAGCACCGCTAGGGTACTGAAAATTGGTCTAGCAGGTGTAGGGTACTACATTTAGTACACGGGTGCTAAACAAATATGGGTACTTATATTAGCACCTTGATACTAAACTAGATCTCAGTTAAGTACGAATAAAATGCTTAGCTTAGCACCGCTAGGGTACTGAAAATTAGTCAATTGAAAAGTACCTCTATGGTGCTAAACTTTTTTTACAGTGTAGTATAGATATTCTACTTTCAGCCCCAATGCTTTCGTTAGCATTATTCTACTTGTCGTGGGGTAACAATAGCGCTAAAACGGTTCATATGTGAGTACGGAAGGTACTAACTGCATGCTATTCTTAGCACCTTTTAAAGTTGAGCACCGCTAGGGTACTGAAAATTGGTCTAGCAGGTGTAGGGTACTACATTTAGTACACGGGTGCTAAACAAATATGGGTACTTATATTAGCACCTTGATACTAAACTAGATCTCAGTTAAGTACGAATAAAATGCTTAGCTTAGCACCGCTACACTGTAAAAAAAAGTTTAGCACCATAGAGGTACTTTTCAATTGACTAATTTTCAGTACCCTAGCGGTGCTAAGCTAAGCATTTTATTCGTACTTAACTGAGATCTAGTTTAGTATCAAGGTGCTAATATAAGTACCCATATTTGTTTAGCACCCGTGTACTAAATGTAGTACCCTACACCTGCTAGACCAATTTTCAGTACCCTAGCGGTGCTAAACTTTAAAAGGTGCTAAGAATAGCATGCAGTTAGTACCTTCCGTACTCACATATGAACCGTTTTAGCGCTATTGTTACCCCACGACAAGTAGAATAATGCTAACGAAAGCATTGGGGCTGAAAGTAGAATATCTATACTAGTTAAAGCTGCTGCATGAAAAGTTCGCAAAAACTGCTTTCTTTAGCAGCACATACTTTCACTATACTGCAAAAAGGACTAATCAATTACCAAAAAGGAAATTGTGTAAGGCCGAAAAGACGTGGAAAAAAGGTTATATCCTAGATAAGTGATAATTACAAGTCTCAATGATTGTGTTTTGCATTCTGCAATATTCCCGTGTAAGTGCATCTTTCAAGCATCCAACACATTATAAAATTAAAAAATAATAATGGAACATTTATTAACACTTCATATCATCTGCATGAAAAACAAATGTAAATATATACACAAACAAACGCACGGGAAATAAAGAAAGGTCGCTCATATACACTGAAAACCAAAATGAATCTCCTGATGCCCTGATCATTGAAGTCTATACCCCAATTATTCCCTTTTGATCTCTTCATTATGCTTATGGGGTATATTCATGGAATCGCAATTGGCTTCATATTCCCATGATATTCCCTCGTCGTCCATGAATTATTGATTCTCTTAATAAGCTCTTGATATCACCCTGTGAGAACCATATTATGCCATTGATACCCCAAATGATTCTGCATGATTCCGTGCGTATAAGATGCTGTTGATACCCCAGTCGCTGATAGTTATGCCTTTATGATTCTCTATCTATTCTTGCAATATCCCCTTCATTGCCCAGAGGGTATCTTGCCGGAATCACAGGGAGGCTCATATTCCCTTGAGATGCTTTCATATTCTTCTGTTATGCTTCCTTTGCCTGATTCTTTCAAAATACTCTTGATATCACCCGAGTAGAACCATATTATTCCTCAATGATTCTTCGTTGGAAGCATCAGGAACGCGCCAAAGGTCCGCCATTTTTCTCCGCCATTTCCGGTGATCAGTGAAGAGCGGTGTTGGGTGCTGTGTGGTTGCGAGTGGTGCCATTTTTAGGCTGGAATTGAGCCTTATTGAGCCTACGACGATGACACGTCCCCTGATACACGAGCGGGAGACGAGTTTCGACATCGTGGTCGAAGAAACAGTGGTGGCCAGCGCCCAGTGCCTTGAAGAGGCACTCCTTCTCTTCGGGGTCGCCCACTACGTCTTCAACCAGAAAGTGTCCCGTGCATCGCGCTCCACGATGTGGTTCATCGTCCACGACATCATGGGGCTGCCGGCAGAGTCAACAGCGACGGCGGACGCGCTGAAAAATCTGTCGGTGCTGACAGCATAGTGTGCCCGCGCAGTGAGGTAAGCCCAGGGGCGGAGTGGAGACGGAGTGATAGACGGAGATGATGGAGACGGACGTGATGGCCCGCCCCACAGGGAAAGGGGTCACAAGTGGCATGGGCGGGCCTGTTGACATCCTGTGGTAGCCCCTGGGCTACGTTGTCGGACTTTCTTGAGGTCAAGGAGGGGGAGCTCGTAGGAGCCACACGATCAACTTTCGTTGTGTAGCAAAGGTGGGAAAAACCACGCCATTTGAAGGGGCACCGGTTGTTTTGCGACTCCTTCGTAAGAGGGAACGGTCATTGTAGAAGAGCCAGCGGCGCTTCTCGTGTGTCATGTGTTTTTTACAGCCTGGATCTCAACATGTGATATGGCATTTGTTATATGAGGCGTGTGCGTGACGTATGTTTAATATGGATAGTATAAATTGAATGTCTCTTGGCAGCTAGGAAGCTGTGATTTTGATATGAATGCAGAGGCAGTTGTCTTTCCAATCAATACAGAACGTTTTTCTTATACACACAAGCGTATGTGGTTGCTGTTGGTGTGGCTGAGCGTCGATGGCATGGGCGGATCCAGGAAATTCAGAGGAAGGGCGAAGCCGAAGGTGGTTACATAAATGGCGTCTCTTACCTTTGTGTGGGTAAAGAAATCAGTGCGCTAGGTATCTCATGGGGATCTCACGAGGAATAACATGACCCCGCGAGCCCATCCCTTGATCCGCAACTGCGGAACGAAGCATCAATGGGGTATATAGAGAGCATCAAAGGAGCATCAATGTGGTGTATAGAGAGCATCAAATCAGCATCAATTGGGTATATCAGTCGGGGAAACTGTGGTCAAATCTTCCATTTTTAGAAAGCCTTCCATTTTTGGAAGGATTTTCTATATATGGGTACGCACCTTCCAAAAATGGGTACGCTGACGACGTCATCGTACCCAAATATAGAAAATGTTGCGCATATGTTGGAACTTACCGATTTCCGCCGAACATGAGGCAAATGCGACTATCGCCCCTGGTCGCTTTCTATTCGCCATAGTGAAGTGTCCATAATCTAGCGTGGATGCCTAAATCCTAGCGTGGATGTATTTTAGGTAATTTTTCAAAGTAATGAGTCGTGGAAAATTGACAAAAATTTACCGACAAACGATGGTTTTATAAGACTTTATCAAACATTTTGTAAGCAAAAAGCATCAAAAACGAAAAGTAAATATCCTTAAAAGTACTTTAGTGACGGGCCATGCTTGTTCGATACCGCCGACTTTATTTACAGTGCGGAATTGTCTGGACAGAGTGCGGCGGTTTCGGGAGTGTAGTGGCGAGTAAAACTTGTATTTGTTGCCGTTTTCTGCATTTATTAGCATATTGTGTGGTTGATTTCAATTTTTTAAGGCTTTTGCCAAACATTTGGGTGGAGGTCTCGTCATTTTTCAATGTTTTTTTCCGGAATATGGGACGAATTAAATAGGCGTTGCTGCGCCGTTTTTCGTGTTACTTTCTATCGAAGGAGCATGAATCTTCAATTTATATGAGGAATAGTAAGTTTAATTTAAACCATTTTTTGTCAGGGCTATAGCTGTGTTCCTCCTGGTTGGTTATTGACCAGCTGTTTTCTCTTCTGAATTTCTATGTGTCCTCTAGAAGTAGAAAAAGAGAGCAGTGCGCCAGGACACCATGCTATTATATCACTATGTACATTGACATAGCATGCCTGTATTACCAACACTAGCACTGCTGCTTCTCCTTATATCAATGATCATAAATGGCAAAATCAACTATTAATGTTACACATTTAAAAAGGCCGTAACTTAAATCAAAGAATGTGAATCACAGTTGGGAACACTGAGATTAGACCTTCCAATTTTGGAAGCCTTCCATTTTTGGAAAATGCATACCCATTTATGGAAGGTCCTTCCAAAAATGGAAGGCTTCCAAAAATAGAAGATTTGACCACAGTTTCCCCCACTGATATAGAGAGCATCAATGGGGTATGTAGAGAGCATCAAAGGAGCATCAATGGGGTATATAGAAAGCATCAAAGGAGCATCAATGGGGTTTATAGCAAGCATCAAAGGAGCATCAATGGGGTATATAGATAGCATCAAAGGAGCATAGATCGGGTTTAGACGGAGCATCCGAACTATGCTATGGGGGCATCAAAGGGGCATAGAGGAGAATCAAGGGGAATACACTAGGCATTTCGTAAGAATAATGGAGGCAGAACCAGATAATCATTTTGATTCCACTTAGCCATCCAACAGGCATATTAGGGTAATCATGCTGGGATATTGGGGGTATCTAAGGCCAAAAAGGTGCTACTTGAAGTATATTACGGGAATAATTGGGGTTTCGTTTTAGACCATTCTCCTAATATCACCCCCCCCGGAATCATTTTAGTTTTCAGTGTACCTGCACACTCGCAGTGACCGACGATTAACGCGAGATCGACTAGGGGAGGCGGGGGGGGGGGGGGGGTCGTTGAACCGACGTTCCCTTCATGGCCATAAGTTCGACCTCATCCACGACCAGACGGCGTTTAGTGATAGACGGAACCGGAGACCCCGTGTTGTTGTCGTAGTTGTCCTCCATTGTAAGTGGTAGTCGACGGAAGAACTGACCAGGCCCCATGCCTGGAGCAAAAAAAAACTGGATCAGTTCCAAGATTTTTTTTCTGTTGGGAGCTATTTTCGCAAACAACACAACTTTCCTTCAGACCAAGAAGCGCGATTTGCCAAAGTCGGAATATGAAGCACTTAAACAATAAAGATAATGTCAAAAGATACAACGTGTCAGACTCACCAAAGTCGATCAACGTCGGTGTCGGTGGCATGTGTCGGTGGCAAATGCTCATGTACCACCCGGCCCCGGAGCACTTCACTTCACTTCACTGCACTGCTGCACTGCACTTCCCTCCACCTCACTGCCTCCCGGAGCAGGGGCACGCACTCCCATGCCACGCACGACGGATTCCACCGATAATAGCTGATTTAAGCTATCATTCCAGAGCTATCACTCGGTGGCATGTGCCCGGAGCACTTCACTTCACTTCATTTCACTTCATATACCGGAGCACGTGCACACACTCCCACCACGACCAACGGACTCCACTAAAATGGCGCAACACGTGGCCGGAAACAGCTGGCACGCGCATGCGCATATCGCTCTGCGCCGTCAAAACGTGCTAAAGGGCTGGTGATAAGACTCCCAGAGATTTGTAAAGCAGGGCTTAGCTACTTTCTTTGGCGCCAATTTCAAATTTGTTTCCTCTGTAAGCATGTCCGGTTCTATTGTGATACTAACGTAAGCACCATATTCAGCATTACCAACTTCTAAAACACTTAAAATGGTTCTAATTAGAAATCCAGCTTGAAAGAGCACTCACTGATGGACTGGGTACTAGCAGAAGTAGACGTTAAGCTCAGTAGAAGAATAGGTGATCTAAACTTATAATATTTGATGGGAATGTTAGCTATCATTAGCACAGTATTAGCACCATGCTTCTTTGTAAATACGTCGTAGGGTTCTTTTGACGCTAAAAGGTGCTACGAATAGCAGCCGTTAGTACCCCAAATGCTAAACTTTTTTTTACAGCATGCGGTGTCATCAGCTGAGTTTCTCATATGCGTGTCTCTGTGGCTGACAAATTTATCTCGCCCAATATGCTCCCTGTTGGAAAAACGGCATATTGGTATTTCCAGAACGACACAATTTCTCTCGGAAAACGGGAAGTTAGAGTTTTTTCTTGGTGTTTTCGTCGGCACCGGCAATTCCAATAGCGGCCTGTCCAAGTGACTCATAACGCACCTTTATTACCGACGTTAGGTAGAAAATGGGGATGATCTAAGCTGACCGATATCGTAGCTGAGACAATGGTATAATGGCAAATGCTCTAAGCCAAGACGGATGAGGATCAAATACATATGCAGTTGCAAAGAGCGTCAAAACAGAAGAGATTCTTTCTTTTTAGTTGCTGCAAGATTATAATTACTGTTTGTGAACTATATATCATGCAACAAATGGCGATGAAACAAAATCTAACCCGTAACGGATTGCTGCATGACACTGTGCCCGACGTTTGTTGTTTATCTGGACAGGTGGGGAGCGGCGAGTTTCCAGTGCTGGACGAATCCAACACAGAGCAGGAGAGGAGGTCCCAGGAGGAGGAGGAGGAGGAGGAGGACGAATGGGAGGACGAGGAGCTAATGGAGGAGGAGCTCTCGCCGGAGCAGGAGCAGGAGCTCCGGCCAGGGGACGTCTGGAGACACCGGACGGGCACCTACATCGGCTCCAGAGACATCCATCAGGTGCTTATGTAGCTATCATTTCGTGTGTCTTCTTTTTTCCATTTGCGTTCATTCTTTCATTCCATATGTACAGTCGTATGAACGATGTGGTCAGTTATCCTAACCATAAATACGAGCGTTTCTTGGTCGGCTTCCAATTTAACGCTTATGGTTATCCTTTATAAATGTTTTATCATAAATCATGAAGCGTTATCTCATGAAGCCACTGGCATATCCAGATTATGACGTAATTCATGGGTTTTAGAAATGAAATTTGGGGTTGTAAGTATGCCACTTATATCGTTCTGTTAATATGATTGAATTATTGGTTTTGTGGGCCTTTTCGACAGCCATGCCACTCATGTTTGTCGAAAACAATTAAGGACAGTAATTTTGCATGCTGCGCAAGTGGATAATAATTCCTACAGTGCAGCTCCAGTTTCTGTTATTGCAGAGGCACACATGGTCTGAATGGCTTGGCCACAACCACATGAGATGTAACACTGCTATTAAAGTGGGATGGTGCACACCAGGGATGCGGAGCCGTGGAAATTTCAGACGGCTCCGGCTCCGGCTCCGGCTCCGGAGACAAAAATCGGCTCCGGCTCCGGCTCCGGCTCCGGGTAAAATGTCATGGCGGCTCCGGCTCCGGCTCCGGCTCCGAGTAAAATGATCCGGCTCCGGCGGCTCCGGCTCCGGCGGCTCCGGCTCCGGCGGCTCCGGCTCCGGCTTCTACTCAGTACATCCCCTATGCCATCAATGAAATACGGGTGGAAGAAAAAAGGCGATGGGATTGGTACTCGGGGTTCTGCGACACCTGAGCGAACGTCATTTCAGCGAACGACATTTGAGCGAAACATTTTCAGCGATTATCAATTTAAGCGATTGACTTTTTCAGCGATTGTCAAGTCGGCGAATTCAATCACAGCGATTATCAACTTTAGCGAGGACCAGAATCAGCGAAACCAGATTGAGCGAATATATGGTGGTCATTGGGATACCAATTGAGCGATGCAGTTACAGCGAATGACCGAACGCGACGAAAGTCAATCATTTGCTACTTTTCGGAAATTATTGCACCTCTTTACGCATCATTTGAATTTTGAAGACACATATGTACATACATCGGACGACCAACAAGGGGTGCATGGGAGGGGAAGGAGGCGGGCAAAATTTGAATTGAAAATGTGGAACGTGAGAGATAGGGCGACGGAAGGAATGCCAAGGACCAATAATAAACTAGAGAGATGGCACAGGGGAATCCAGTCTATGTTTCAGGGACCTCACCCAAATATCTGGAAATTCGTACGGTGCTTGGGGCAAGAACAAATTTTACAACATGGGGAACTGATCCAAATTCAAGCGGGGCAATTTCGCGAAAAAAGCACAAGCAATATTGATCTCTGAACAAACGTTTGGTCACCATTATTGACAAAGAAGCTTACGTTTGCCGCCCACGTTGACCAGACTGTTGCCAAGGCAAACCGGATGTTAGGACTGATTATCCGTAGTATGCAACTGTCTCGACGCTACAGCAGAGCCGCCTTTGATCACAAAACCATGTTGTGTACGTACTACGCTCATGTGCGTTCAATCATCGAGTATGGCTGTGTCATATGGGCTGGAGCGGCTGCATCTCACCTGACAAGGCTCGAGCGAGTGCAGCACAAGTTTCTGATGTGGTTAGCTCGTTACTCTGACAGGCGCTCTGACGACCTGGACTACTTGGCTTTACTCTCACATTTTAAAGTGCGCTCCATCAAGTCTAGATTCATACAGTACAATATCATGTTTTTATTCCACATTCATCGTGGGAAGCTGGACAATGATGTGTTAGTCGGTGCGTTCGGTCTTGCCGTACCGGCACGGAGGACGAGGAGCACGGTTCTGTGGAACACACCGCGCGCGCGAGTGAACACTGTGCAACGATGTTTGTTTGTCAGGATCCCAGCTGCATGCAACTCATTCTTGCTCCATGACCCGACCACCGACTTCTTTACTGGTAGTTCATACTCATTTAAAACACGCGCTATCGGCTTCACAATTACGCAAGGCACTTTCATGTGATCTTTTACATCATACTCACGTGCTTTACTTTCATCGATCTTGTTTTATCGAACGTTTATTCTTATGTAGGTACTGTCATCTTGTGTATTGCTTGTGTGTAACTGACTTCGTCAGTAAAAGGGCGATGGGCCTGTTGGCGATCTAATAAATACAGAATACAGAAAGAGCAGGGTGGGGTAGGGGGGTGAAATTGAATCGTTGGAATTTTTGACAAATGTAGCATTAAATTTGGAGCTCAATATCTGATCTTTGAACGCACGACATCCGCCATCCAGTTCCGGATAATCATGGGAAATTCCGGAAACATTCGTACGCATACGCTCGCAAAAGAAAAAATCAAAATCACCGTTACAGGACGATGAAATGTTTCGCTGAACTGACAGTCGCTCAAATTGTAGTCGACGAAATAGATGTCGCTGAAACATAGCTTTCGCTAAAATTGATAATCGCTATATTTGATAATCGATGAACTTGATAATCGCTGAATTGCCATTCGCTGAAAATGGTTCGCTCAAATGACGTTCGCTCAAATGACACTCGCTAAAGTCGCTCGCACCGGGTACACGTTGCTTCTGTATTTGTATAACAAGGCTATTTTGAATACCACATTATTTCACGCCTTGTACTGTCAAACCGAACTAGGTAAATAATTGTTTCCTCTTATGAAAAGGAGCCGGAGTCGCCCCGTTTTTGACGGCTCCGGCTCCGGCTCCGGCTCCGGGCTATATTGTTTCACGGCTCCGGCTCCGGCTCCGGCTCCGGGCAAAATATGCCGGCTCCGGCGGCTCCGGCTCCGGCTCCGGCTCCGGCTCCGCATCCCTGGTGCACACAATCAAAATGTGTATGATATGAACTTATTGTTTAGGCTCGGCACCTCTTTACATTTAAAGCGAATGTTGTTTGCGAACGAATGTTCGGAAGATGCTGATTTAGCCGGTTCATGCCATTTGCGGTCTATAGTTACGCTATCGTCATTAGCATTTTGAGGAAAATGTCATCAATATGTTTTTTATGCACCTGTTCCATCCCAAAATGAAAAATGAATCAGATCTTCAGTTAAGGTAGGTATATGCATACTTGATCATCGTGCGGGTTTTGAAATTCAAACACCGCGTTTTCCGACAAAGCTTCGTCCATTTTCCGACAGCCATTATTGAAAAAGACATGCGATGCAAAGTAAGTTTAACATAAAACGCATAACATTTTTAGTTGATGCAGGAATTGACGCAGCTTTCAAACGTCCTCTGATCCCTCAGAGTGACACGAGGTAGGTATTGGTAGAATGTGCAGAATTGTTGTAAGTACAGAATTGTAGAATTGTTAAGTTGAACAGGCTTGCTAAAAAAAGCCTATGTGCTCTCCTCATATATGATTACGTCTACAATTACATACCACTCCTTGATGCAAATTCCTATGGTGACTCGTCGGTGCAGGCTGAGGCAGTGGGGCAGGGGCGCCGATACACCGACCGCCCTCTGCAGTCCGCTAGTTTCCTTTGTCGCCGCCCGATGTCACTGGTGTTCCACTGAGCCAGCTTAGAGGAGCCCTGTGTGTGGGGAGCCGGGCGAAATAGAATCGAGAGAATGCAAATGCACTGCTGCAGTCTGACACGGGATACTTTCCGCTCCGCTGCCGCTCGCCACACCGGCAGGGACTGACAGCCCCGTACCCCGTAATAAGCCGAGCTCTTCTGACGGGGAGTGACAGGCCCCGTACGTGCAGCTCATCCCTCCATCAGACTCTGTGATGGCTGCAGATGCAGGATGTGTAGGTAGCAATACGGACGGATGGGGGTAAGACTCAGGCAAGGATAAGACACCTTATTACATGCACAAGGATAAGAAGCCCGTCGTATTTTTCATGTCGTGGCTCTGGGCAAAGGAAACATTATTGCAAAGTATTTATACCGCGAGATTATAGCATTCTCTCACGGAGTCATGACCCACTGATGCCTTACCTACCGCTGATGTATGTACGTGTGTGCTCTCAACATACATCGATAACTGGTGCTTTCATTTTTTCCGTTCAGATCTTATGCCTTCTGCGAGATATGCATTCATTCGCCATTTCATTCATTGATTCCCCCCATGGTTCAGTTATTTAGGCGAGTTAAATACTAACATTCATTTTTTCAACTAGCGTGCCTGAGTAAAATATGATTGTTTTCGGTTTTCTGTTCAGTTTTACACACAGCTCGAGTCCTTTCCGAGGTCATTTTTGACAATAATCAAAAGTGGCGACTAGCGGGTATCTAATACGGTGCGCAATCATCAAGTGTTCCCTGAATACTATACGACTGTCGCGACCAGATAAATGAGCAATAATGCTCCCACGAGACGGACAGAGCATCGATAAGCACATTTGAGTGGTACTGCGCTATCGCAAAGATGAAATATGAGATAAATGCAGTACCCGTCATGGCAGACTCAGGGCCATGAGCTTCCGAAGTCTATACATGAGCGCCAGAGTTGTCACTTAACAACAATAATCATATAACGTGCCTGTCCTGGTAAGAAGAGAAATGTCTCAGTAGAAAGGAGCATAATGCTAAAGTTAATGAAATAGTGTGCCTAACGGTGAATGAAATCGGAATATGGTACAATCCATCAAGCAAAATCAAAATCAATCGATAACTTTATGTTAGTATCGATACCTTTACATAGGTTTATATAACTCCACTTGATATAGGTATACAAATGAATGCAAAATTAACCCGCGCCGGGCCGGTGCTCTGAGATTCCGCGCCGGGCTGGGGGGGGGGGGGTCTAAACACCCCTCCCCCGTATAAATCGGGTCCTAGGCCACGTAGCGACACGCGGTAAGCGGCAATCAAAAGAACGTCCAAAATAAGGACGAAAACACTTCAGTCATCTTTTGGGTCAGGTCAAAGGTCAGGTCACCAGAGGTCACCAAAGGTAAAATGTTGACTATTTCAACATTTTGGAAACTGCCGACGGCTATCTCGGGAACCGATAGAGCTACAGCGCCGCGGAAAAGCGCATTGGATAGCCATTTTACAGACCTTTCTGAATAATGTTCTCAGATTTGACCTCAGGTCAACGGTTTAGCCTCCAGAGGGCAAAAATAAAAAATAGCCGTTTTTACGAAAAGCGTTTTTTCGGCAATAACTTTTGACTCAAAAGAGCCATGACATCCTATTGTTGCCAGCATCGTGTTCCTCTCGTCGAGACGCGTCGAATGAACTATAACTTGACCTTGAAAAGTCAACTTGAAAATTTGACCTCAGGTCAAGGTCATGACCTGACCGGAAAAGGTCATGCTGCATATCAGTCGATCCGCAACGTCGAGCCGAACACATCTAAGGCGTTTTCAGCGCTCTAGCACGCCTCTATCAGAAGTTATTAGCGAAAAACGGTTAGATTCTGTTCGTGACCTGAGATGACCTCGGGGACATAACGACTGAGGGGTCACAGTTGCCATTTTCTGTTTCAGTGTGTCAATTTTACCTACATCTCGATGTTTGAGAGTGTATATAATTGCGTTCGTGCAAAACAGACGCTTTTCAATTTTCTCCCATTGACTTATAATGGAGAGGCCGCAAAATTGACCTGACCGTAGGTCACCGATATCGAAATTCCGAGATAAACATTTTATAGACAATGTTGCTCTTATCAATCGCTGAAAGTTTCAAGGCAATCGTTCAGTCGGTGTAGCTATGACGAGCATTCTTATTTTTTCTGAGGTGAGGTCACTTGGCGTGACCTGGTGACCTGACCTAAGGCGACCTGAGTCTGAAATTTTAACAACATGTGCAGAAAAGATGCACGAACAGGTGTGCCAAAAACGGCGGCGCTTGCGAAAAACTGCAGGGGGGGGGGTGTTCAAACACCCCCGGCCCGGCGCGGGTTAACGTTGCAAATAGAAATATCTTCCGTTTACCATACACATCCGTCGTAACACCATTAGCAAACCCTCTTGGCCTCAGCAGTTACGTCTAATCATCCTAGTTTGGCTAATTCATTATTACTTCAGTTGAACTGCAAGCGTTAACTTCTTTCCATCGACCCTCATTAGTCCTTACTGAAGGAAAATGATAATTTCCGTCATTCTCATTAGTTGTTAGTCTACTACCTGGCTGTCGTGTTCCTCCCACCCTCGCCAGCTTGGTAATCGCTCACCAGGCGTCGGTCAGGATAAGAGGCGTGCCCCATCGCTCCTTACCTCTCCCTGCAGCCCCTCACCAGGCGCCGGTCTGCATCACATCAGCGCAGCGCCAAGGGCCAACACTCACTGATTGGGGTCGTGTTGTTCCTCCCACCTCTGTCCTCTTTGTCCGTGTGTCCATGCGCCTCTGTCTGTCTGTCTGTTTGTCTGTCTGTCTGTGTGACTGTCTTTGTGTTTGTGTGTGTTTGTCTGTCTGTATGTTGAATGCCGGTCTGTTTGTCTGTTTGTCTCTCTTTCTGTCTATTGGACGGATACAAAGCTTATTTTGTCTACCTGTCTCTCCCTCCGTATCTGTCTGTCTGTCTCTCTCTCTCTCTCTCTCTCTCTCTCTCTCTCTCTCTCTCTCTCTCTCTCTCTCTCTCTCTCTCTCTCTCTCTCTCTCTCTCTCTCCTTCTCTCTCTCTCTCTCTCTCTCTCTCTCTCTCTCTCTCTCTCTCTCTCTCTCTCTCTCTCTCTCCTCCCCGTCTCACTCGTTCCCCTCTACCGCCAGGGGATGCTCGACAATCACATCTCGGTGGTCGGCGGCCTACCGTCACCCTCCTCCCCGTCTCCGAAGCCGGTCCGGTCGGACCCGTGCTGGTACCAGGTGCTTCACTGCATCATCGGCAACGAGCTCTATCGTCGCAAACGACGATCAGCCGGTTCGCGGATCAACTCTGTCAGTCGGATAGACCGGGTGTCGCGGGTGCTCTTTCCGCTGCTGTTTGGATGTCTGAGCTTGTTTTATTGGAATTTGTACTGGTCACAGCCGCCGCCCAATTCGTGGGAGATGACTGATTAGGTGGTGTAATAGGTAGAAGAGTGTGAGTAAGTGGATTCGGCTCTCACGGCAGGCTGCTGTGCTCAAAGGCAGCTAAACCAATACCAGGAGGTGTCTGAAATGGCAATGGTCAGTGTATGTAGTTACTTATTGTATGTAAAAGGTTGGCTAGTGAGGGGACATGTGAATAACCTGTTTGTGACGTGTATAAATAGATGGTTACCAAAAGGAGATTAATGTGAAATCGTTCTCTGATACATTGACAAGTTACTTGAATTGTAGCAACCCGGTGTCTTGCGTCCAAATTACATGATAATGACGCTACCGTGTAAATATACCTAGGCGTTCGCCGGTGCAGACCAATGTTTCAGATCAATTTAAGAGTTACAAAGACGGAAATAACTGTCCCAAGCTATTTTCCTTCTTCAAAATACTCCAATGTGGACTACAAACGTCATCATAATATACATGACATACGCGGAAGAAAAGCAAATAACATAAACTACCCCTGATCCCATCACAAGGAACTGAATATCTTTTCTCAACAATATCAAACATAGCACAAAACATTGATCTGAGTGCGCCCCGAGATCTGCAATGTGTTGACTTTTGATCATCCTCATGCAGTGAGCCAACTGATCCCAGCCATCCAACGCAGGTCCCCGCCGCTCGCCATATATCCAAAGCGCTGTTGTGTATACGTCTCTGCTGTTGTTCCTTGCTGCCCTCGGTTTTCACCTCATTCCTTTCGCTCAAGTTTTTCCCCCTCTAGCTACGTTCATGTGCCCGACACCAGAGTGATCCTCTCGCTGTGACTCAGGTACGAGTACCAGTAGATGAGGTTCAGCAGAAGAAACACACTGGGAAACAGGCCGCGGCTGATGCGGTCGATGCGAGACACAGAGTTGAACTGGGTCTGCATGGAGCCGTCGAAGGGCCGGCAGCGGCGGCGGCGCGCTCGGGGTCGCGGCCGGCGCGGCGGGGGCGCCCTCCGAGGTCGGCTGGCCGGCAGCGAGGCCGTCGAGCGCGCCCGCAGCCGGTCGGCCGCCTGCAGGGGAGGCGGTGAGTCCGGCAGGTGGACACCCTCCAGCAGCAGGGTGCCGTTCGACACCAGGTCAGAGGAGGACGCCAGCTCGCTGATGCTGCTCGCGAAAAACGACAGCTGCAACAGAGAACAGCACGGCATGGATTATCAGTCAAACGGTGTAGAAATACGAAGTAAGTCGCATTTCCATTTCTATTATAATTACACCTTGGCATGCCTTGGCTAAAATCAATCAAATAGCCTATTATCACAATGAGAAGTGTTTCCTCTTTAACAAAACATTGTTTGGTGCGACCGTTTCAAATGAACTCCAACACCTAGATCCCAATGCATTCATCACGTCCCAAACGGCAAACTGCAAAGGGAGGTAGTCGTTGTGTCTGTAGCACTAACACAATACAGCTGAAGTAAATGATTTACTGGCACAAAATGATGCAAAGCTCTCACCTCCGTTCTGTTCCTCGGCAGTGCATCACTGTCGTCAGACGTCCTCTCCTCCTCCTCCTCTTTTTCCTCTTCCTCAGACGATGAAGAGGAATCTGGCTGAGGGAAGTATACCTCTCCGTAGCCATACTTGGTGAAAAAGTGAACGAATGCAAACTGAAAATGCAGGAAAAGTATTTAAATCGATGAGGTAAGTGATAAGTGAGTCGGATAAATGTCACATGTAGCGTTAATCAATCATTTTGCATTGCATTTCACCAGGCACTTGCGACTCACTTCTATAATGGTGGCGAAAATGAAGCCGTACGAGAGCCACAGGAAGAGGTCGAGTGCCGTCGTGTAGGGCACCTTGGGCAGGTCTGTTCGCGCCTCCAGGCCCAGGAAGGTCATGGTCAGCACGGTAGTGACGCCTGCCGGCCGAGCGCAGAGTCAGATCCAGGAAGCAGCAGGGATTAAAAGTCATAAGTGCAAATATAGTAAGTCAATCAAATAAGTCACGGAATAAAAAAAACATGTATTTTACATGCATAAAGCGCTTGTCAGTAAATAATTCGTCATATATAGTGAGAAAGGTACTCAAACGCATTGCTCCCAAGATATATCAAATATTTTTTTTCATAGGTGTAAGTACAAGAGATATACATTAATTCATAATTAGCAGCCAACTAGCCCATGTAAACTCCAAACGCACCCTGACCCGTACACCCTTCTGTCCGGTCACCTACCCAGTGATATTCTGTCGGAGGTGGCCTCTCGGTTCAACCAGAAGGACACCCAGGAGAGCACCACCAGTAGCACGCACGGCCCGTACACCTGGATCATGAAGTTACCCATGTGCCGCTGCAGGTGAAAACTGGCGCGCAGCATCGAAAAGTTACCTGAAACCCAGCGGGGGAGTGGAGTACCACAGAGGCTGTAGCACACACGACGGACACAAAGGCATGCTTAAGTTGGCACCATTATAACATTCTCTGAAGTATCAGGTAACACTGACGTCAAAGTCTCCCAAAAGGAGCGCCGTGACCATGTATAGTGATAAATACACAGGCCCAGCTTTATTTGCATGCGTGAATGGCGCTATTGTTATCCTGTGTAAACTTTGCCCGGGGACTCTTAATGGCGTCGCAGTACAACTTATCGTCGTCTGTTACTAATGGTACCACACTTGAAAAACTCCATTATCTCGCCATCACCGGGCATAGCTCATGTAAACTCCTATTCGAACCACTCGCATAACTCGTACCTTGTTTCCGCGAAAAGATGAAGTCGTTGGTGGGTGCCTTGATTAGGTCGAACTGCGATAGTTTCATATCGCCGGATATGACGACGCTGCGAGCCGAGTTCCACTTGTAGGTGACATCCTGTTCAGTGTAGGCAACTGCAAATGAAAATATAGGAGCATCGTTTTAATCACATGATTCACATCTGTCATATCAGTATTTCATGGACCTGCAGTCAGTGTCGCAACGAGATGACAGAAAACCGTTCAAAACTAACTAACAGGTTTGTTTGTATCTCTTCTAACAGGTTTGCGAGTAGCTCTGAACAAATCTCTGCGAGTATCTATGAAAAATTGCATAAATACAGACTCACAGCTTCCGAGCATGAGTGGGCAGTGCTGGGTATCCATCGGGAAGTTGTGCAGGTCCATCGGACAGTTCGCAGTGATAGTCAGTCTGCAAGGGAAAAATAATAGGTGAATTAGGGTTCATTGGAAATGTTGTGATTAAAAGCAAAACCATTGTCAATATCAACTGCTCGTGAGTGGTAAACGCACATAGTCACACGGAAAAATGTCCGAAATGCTTCAGAGCATAAATTTGTACTGATAGCTTTTTCCTTATTCCACTGAACTTCGAAGGACAGAAAACGATTATGGTATAGAATTAACCATAACACCTCACTCCAATTCCCCATCGTTCGTTAAAGGGACCCTCCCACCTTCAAAATGTTAATGAATTGGCATGAAAGTGATGTCGCTCGGTTCAGAAAGAGCAAAAACGAATATCTACCAAATTTCATCGAAAAATATTCACCGGTTTTCAAGATATTAGACTTTTACTTTTGTTTACTTTTTTAGATCTCCGCTGTTCCTAGCGACTTTATTTGAAAGTGCGGCATTTGTTGCGCGCAAAGCAGCATATACCACCACGTGCTACAAAACGTTTTAGTCAAACATTAAACGGACGTTCGAAAGCCTGATGACGTCATCAGATTCCCGTAATGGTTAAGAGATAGGGACCACGCTGGTCCCACCCTGCAAGTAAAGGGAATAAATTTCTTGAACACCATAAAGCCTGTCGCGGTCTAACAGGTCCAACCCAGCGCGGCGGTGCGACATTCAACCAGCCCACTGAGGCGTGACGGGTCACCCCTGCCCTCCTCCGCAGAGGTGATGAGTCGCTGACACACGCCGGCTCCCTCCAATGAAGCCTGATCAGGCGCCGGGTCGTGACTGGCCGTCACCGGACCGAGCGACCCCGCCGATGAGCTGCGTCAGCCGATTCCGCGCCTTCCGACGCCACAAGAGGATGTCGACAGGGGGGGGGGGGGGGGAGGCGAACCTGATTTGGCGCGGCTGTCGGCTCCGCGTCGCCGAGACGCAAATCGAGTTGAGCTGGTGCTGAGAATCATCGGCTTTCCGCGGTGGTGGGGACGGCTATTAGGGGCCGATTCAGGGAGGGAGCGTCTCGGATCAGATTCTGTGAGAAAGTCCGAGGCCTTACAAAAGCGCGGAAAACCTGTTGAAATGTGCGGGAAGTTGGATACTTAGCTTTGAAGATGGGGTATTGAAGCGTTTCCGTTTGTACTATTCCATATACTTTGACGTGCCTAGAAATAGAAGGAGCATGGAGTTTCCCATGTGAAGTGGTATTTCTTAGAAACATTTATTCAACCTAAGCTTTCTCCAGATGGCATAACTTTTGCTCGGCGTGCTTACAAAACAAACTCATAAAAAGACGCTGAGCCGTCTATTGTAAAAAAACCGAAGCCTTTTACAGATAACCTCCGGTATTTTATGTCTATGGATGCATATAGGTATTTCGAGGAATAGATACTGATACCTGGATGAATAGAGCACTCTGCCGTCCTGGTAGAGCCGGACGAACTTGTTGGGCACAGTGATGGTGTGCAGGTGGCTCTCCCGGCCGTTGAAGAAGTATGTGTCGGGCTTCCAGATCTTCCCCAACATCGAGATGCTGAGTGAGAGCACTTGTTTCTCGCCCCTGAACGCCAGGCGCCGGTCCACCCACGTTTGGCGAAAGAAACAGTCCATCGAGTAGGTCTGAGAACAGGAAAATCCAGTCAGAGGTGCTGACCAGAAATCTAGGAAGAAATAGTAGTTACTAGAAATAGAATGGTTACTCCAATAGCTCTGGTTGAATCCTACGTTTACATTTGCCACGGTTCGAGGCTCGCGCCGAGTCAGAACAGTCCGTGTGTTCGCCGATCGCGGGCGCTCGTAAACCTGAATAGGTAGACTGTGCCGCAGGATTCACATGTGTTGCGGTACAGCCTAACAACCTGAGAGCTGGCGTTACCTATCAGTCGTGAGCTGATTCCAAGCATGAAGCAGCCGCAGATTTATGGTGACTGGTGAGGTGGGACAAAGTACGAGTTGGTCAGTACTCAGTAGGAATTGCACATCAACACGTTTTAACATTATATACCTACTGTGTCACCATTCTTGCATAGTCTGACTGATACTGGCAAAAAACAAAATCATCCAAAGAATCAAAGAACAAACTGTTTCATTTTATTCACGGGGGTCGATGAGCGACCTAACCTCAATAATCTCCAATCACAAATCATGCGAAATAATTATCCCGTCCGGTGCACGGTTTGCTGCTTCATTTGACCCGTCCGTCCCACCAGTACCAGCTTAGAATGGACGATTTATTACTAATAATTCAAAACCGAAATCTCTCTCTCTCTCTCTCTCTCTCTCTATCTCTCTCTCTCTCTCTCTCTCTCTCTCTCTCTCTCTCTCTCTCTCTCTCTCTCTCTCTCTCTCCCAACTGGTTGTTAAAGCTGAAAAATAGTTAGCAATTTTCTGATACTCCAATCGTGCTGATCATTCGTTGCCTGACATTTCCCAAGGCCCAAGCAGGTGGTTTGAACCAGGAGGTTGTTCTATATACCCTGGTTTGAACGACCTTTCAAAATAATTCACATTTGGTAATTTTTTAGGTATCCAAAGGTTGGGATTTTTTTTAAGACAATCGTATTCTTTAGAATTGTGATTTTCTAAATAACTATTGAAAATCCCAACCTGAGCTACCTCTCTAGGGGGACATTTGCGTATGTGTACATGCGACACACAAAGATCCAGCACGAGCAAATGCACCAGAATAAATACAAGGAGGACAATCAATCGTGATTGTCCTTACATAACTCGCAATGGTCATCCCATAACGCTGCAGTAATTGGTTCTGCTCCGCCGTGTTGTTCAGGCGTTATTTTGGCCCTCGCTGCGCCGTCGATGAGTGCGGAAGGAGCGTCGATCGTGGTCCGGCGCCGGTGGCCGGCCTTTGTTCCCACCTGGACAGGCCATCCATCAGTGACCCCTCCCCTCCCCTCCTCTCCGCCTCTGCCCGACAACACCCGGCACCTCTCCCCATGGACTCTCGCATCTGCATCCCTCCGTCTCCCAACAGCGGCGTTCGTTTGGTGACTGTCGTCCAGAGTTGAATGAGCAACATCTGAACAGCCACTCAAGTGTAACCTGGATGTTCAAACTTGATCCAAAATGATTTGTTGAGTTTAAAAATTGATTTACAGAAGCGGCTGCCACCCCATGCCACACCATCCCCTCCGTCTTCGCTGAGAAGCAGCATTCTATGAAATGTTTCAAATAAAAGATTGCTAAAAAATAAATGATCTCTTCATTGGATTGCATTCCTCTTTGAGGGGTCTCGTCTTTACACCAGATAACTTCCGACTGCTTTCTGATTTTTCTGTCTGCCAAACTCCTGCTGCCGCCTGCCACCATACCGACCACCCTCTACTTCCGATCCGACCGTGAACCGAGCCCAAACGCCGGAAACACAGACCAAGTCACTCCGATCGAGTTGGAAGTCTCGGCTGTCAGTGGCCGAGCGCTGAGGACGGCCGCCGTCCGGCCACTCCGTCGGCGCGAGCCCCAGCGAAATGGTGCGAGCGTGCCTCTCGGTCAACACGGCATCAACAACGCTGAGAGGTGGGGTGGGCGACCGGGAGCATTCTGTTTAGTGGCAGAAGAGAAGGAAATGTCTTACCAATTCACTCTCGGAGATCGGCCCCATGCTCTTGACCTTCATATCGATTTCGATCACAGCGGGTGCTCCTGAAAAAGAAGAATTTTGGCTAAAACATGTATAACTGTTTTTAGCTGGTTAACTGGCATCGTGATGCGTGAGAGCGGAAAATGTGCCGCACCGGAAATAACGTCACGAAGAAGCAGCTGCTGTCACGGTATTACGTCATCAGGGACGACAAATGATGCATCCGGGGGCGCCATGTCAACTCTTTTGTCGCTACATTAATCTACAATCACAGCAAGACTAATGGTCATGACCATAAGCAAGAGGGAGCAAGGGCGACAGAAAGAGAACGAGAGAAGGAGAGAGAGAAAGAGAGAGAGAGAGAGAGAGAGAGAGAGAGAGAGAGAGAGAGAGAGAGAGAGAGAGAGAGAGAGAGAGAGAGAGAGAGAGAGAATGAAAGACAGGCAGACAGACAGACAGACAGACAGACAGACAGACAGACAGACAGACAGACAGACAGACAGACAGACAGACAGACAGACAGACAGACATGAGGCTCAATCCGCCGTTTGCGAAGACATTACATGGCTGGTTGACGACTTGTCTGAACCGCACGACGCGTTCCAAAACCACCTACCTCCTAGATTCGGACGCAGGCTGTTGTCATACCCACTCAGCAGGCTGTCCAGGAGAAACGACACATTGCGATGGTTATTCTGCTGGATGGAGACCACACTGAAAGCAAGAAAAGTGCTGATTAGCATTCAGAACACTTTCTAACTAGTCTTGAAGAGGTGAGTAGAATCTAGAGTAAAACCTAAATCCAGACCATTGCTCGCAGCAGGAAAAGCAGGAAAAGAAGGACCTAAATTTAGAACAGCAAATATAGGTACTCGAATCTTATCATTTTTTTTTTTTTTGTAAAAGGCTGCGAGGTGTTATGCAGCATTTAATGATTCATACCTTTTTGTAGCCTGCATACCTATGCTAGTTGTGTAGACCTATACCTATGTACACTGCAACACATCATTGAATGTGACGTGCCGACACTATTCCTTGCTATCCTTTGTCCTAAAGTCTTGTCAATAATTTGAAATGGATCGCAAATTCGTTAACTTCTACGGAAAATAAATTTAATCATTTTTGAATTTTATGTTAGGTATACAGTAATGAATTTGCTGAGTTCCAGTGTTTTTCACTCGCTGCTTATGACAGTAGCCTCCAGCTTCTGCAGCATTCATTTGTGGCAATGACTGCCAAATTTCCCATGCCTTTGTCGCATAGCTGGTGCAGTCTAGTGCCGTATACTAGCTCACCACTGACGCCCAGCTTGAGCATTCATAGTAAGCCAATGTCTGTTTACGCAGAGCCGTCGATGAGGTCGGGTTAGGCGTATAACGAGCCTCCTTAGCCACGGTGAGGACCATCAGCTCACCCGGTAATTGACTCGGTAATAGTAGGTAATTGAGCCCGGGCGAGGTTTCTCATTACCTGAGTCTGGAAGAACATAGCGCAACGCCACGTCCGCCAGCATCGGCTGTAGTAGATTGAAATGAAATTCGCATGACAATCTAGCCGTTTTTATGCTGTAAATTTCGTATGTTCATGCATAGAAGTGTCAGCGTGATGATGAATATGTGGCTGTGACATTTTGTCCAGAAAATCCAGCGATCTTGTGACCATAAGTTGACTGGAACGCTTACGTAGGTAAAGAGTTCAATATACACTAAAAGCATGAAGTATATAGCAAAGCTTCCATTACTTTGAGCAATAAGCAGCAATATCAAGACATGTCAAACACAAGTGAAGCAACAAATGATTATATAAGATACTATAATTCAGCAAGAACAAAGACCCCAATGGCCGGGCACGAATAAAAATGTTTTCTTTTATGAAGAACTTGATCGCTTTATGTTTGAACATTTTGCGCGACTCAACGCCTGAACGGAATAACCTGTTTGTCCTTGTCGAGTTTCATTCGCGAATATAATTTCCTTGAGAACTATGGTATCTAAAACGGCGCAAAGGCTCCATTATACTCCTAAATCACACAAATTTATCACGTGGAGGCTGGTATGCAACTCACCTGCAAACGAAGACTGCGAAGATAATGGGGTATACCAGCATGGATCTTGACCGAAGTTGAAGCAATGCTCTGGAAGGGGAAATGAACCCTCTCAGCTGGCAGTACAAGGTGCATATCAATGCCTCTTTTAGCAACGCATATCCTTTATTCAGACTTCACATAATTTCGATAGACTCAGTATTTGTTTGACAAAGGAGCGTATCCACATGACCTTTAGATAGGCATGTGCAAATTTTAATGTTGTTCAATTCATTCTTGTTATATTCTTGCTTCTTTCGGTGCGCCTACTAGATTTCTGATTGCATTTGTTGCATACATACATGTGTACATTGTACACATACTATCTACAAAGAATGTAAATGCTATAAATGTTATAGATACCTATAAACGTTTATAGTTTGGTCCCAACTCAACTACCAAGATTTCGACACATATGAGGCACCTATTCGCTCACTTTCCCAAGTTCCCCATTCACTCCCCCTCCTCTCCCACACATCTGCATCCTTCTTCCCCACTCCGTCCTGCATCCCCCCCCCCCCTCTGCATCCCGCCGCGCTGTCCACCCGGGCGGATGTATCAGTGGACGCAGGGCAGCTTCCTCAGCCGGTGGCCGTGATTGACTGCTTGGTCGGCGGCCGGCGGGGCCCGGCAGCGGAACGGACATGTGGAAAAAACGCTGCCCGCAGGATATGCGGCGGCCACCGTTCATCTTCCGAGCGGGGCCGCTCATGGAGGATCGGTTGCGCATGAGGGCACCTGTTTGGCGCTTCCAGAGTGGTCTGAGATGACTCTCAATGGTCAGTGAGTCTTCAATGCGGCGGAAAGTCGATTTATTGACTAAGTATGTCGTATGTAAGTGCTATATGAAGCATTCTTTGTGTGGGCGTTTTTTTTTTTTTATCTCCATGGCTGGCTGCCCAAGTTAGGTATGCAGCCCATGCGGTTGCCTGATACATTATAAGAAAATGTGCATGCGATTATTTAGCTACTTTACCCAATCGTATAAAAAGACAACCATGGCTTTACGCTATGAATATATCTTTTCAATACCACCAGGATTTTTCCTGCTAAAGCACAAGGTCAAATGCGATGCTAAATCTTGTTAGCTAAAGCAAAGTAAAAAGACCAAACAAGTTGGATAAATGAGCCACATTTGTCACTCAGCAGCAGTTTTTCAGCTCCTAATGGTGTTTACGATTGAATCGCTGCTTGTTAAAACTAAAAAGCTGTTCTGGTGGCAAGGCTTACCGCCCCATTTGACACTTACTTGACAGATTCGATCTCAGTTCAGTCCCATTACGACTCAAAACGTCCAAATCTCGCTGTCCATTTCATTGTTTGAGCTGCTTTCTGATCGTCGGTAGCACAATGGGCGCCGTATGCTTATCTAGCAGCCTATGCAACCATCATGTGGATAGGTAAATGCGAGCGATCACTGGCTAGTGACTACTGAACGACAGTCACGCTCACGATACACCCATGGATATTGTACCTACTTACATGTTTGCTATTCCATCGTTCTTTTGGATCCATATTTAATTTTTTATTGTTCCCTGCCAAGCCCCTCAACTTCCGGCCACCCTGTAGGCACCCATACCGTCCTGTTATCTCACACTCGGGGACAATGGTTGTGACGTAGGATCCATCACTGGGCGCCTCTCCCTGGAGTGCTCTGGGATGGATGCCGACATCACTCACAGCGAACGCTGATAATCTGAGACCTCGGCCCCTTACCGAGGGTGGAAGGCGACGGACACCCCTGGCGCCGGCTGAGGAGCAGGCGGGCTGTGGCGGGCAGACGGCGGAGGGCAAGCTGTCACCAGGGTGACACTAGGTCAGGTCCGCAAGATAAACTTTGGTCAGTTATCCATGACAAGGTCAGCATCCGTTTCCAAGAAGGGACAGGTCGTGTCTCCATGAAAGGGTCACGGCAAATTGATTTGTGGAAAATTACATTGCTTCTACTGGGTGGGTGCAGATAAGACCATGACCACGTTTCCATGGGCTCACTGATCCGGATCAGTAAAAATGGATTAGCTAACCCAGTAAAGTTAGAAACTATATGAAAATGAAAATATGGGATTAACCGATTATATAAGCCTAATCCACTTTGAATTATATCCTGAAGCGAAGAGTTTGAGAAATATAACACGATGTACCGGGTGGCCCAGAAAAAACGTTCCGAACTTTGGAGGTCTATATATCAAATTCGAGTGCAAATAACGAGCCAAAATTTTCATCAAGTTTGCGTCATTTCTTTGCGCATTGGTATGCCAAATTACAACACTATACCATCATTTACAAGCTGGCAATCTTGAGTTGAATTAAGCAAGACGTTTTTGCTTTTTTTGCCGATGCCAAATGATAGTGATGATTGGGTTAGACGTCCCATGTTATAAAAAAAGAATAAAAAATAGAGCACGTGAATGACACCAACACGTATGTTCTTATTTTAAGTATTTTTTGTCTCACTTATGTGCCAAATATTCAAATACTGAGCCGAAATGGTGCTCATGGATGCCATTCGTTTCAACACCAAATCATGTTTCGAGCAGGAGTGGCACGGTGCATGGATTACTGCTGATTACCCTCCTTTTAGTAGATCAAACAGTAAATCGACCGGATAAGGAAAACAAACTAAAGCAGACTGGTTCCTGTGCCAGAAGACCACAGAATAGCTTATGAAAAACAACATTGCCAGCAGATGACAAAAAAAACTTGGTTGAAAAGTTACCTTTTCCCAGGAATGTCAGCCAGGAAAGCATTTGAGCCACAAGATGGTTAGAAAACTGGAAACTTCTTCCGATGCCGGTGGTACAGAGCCATCGTGGTTGCCTGAGTGAATGTGTCATCCTGAGACCCGAACCATCAATGAGACTAGCTGCCAGTAGAAGTCGTGGCTCTAGGCCGCGGTGCCGTGGGGTGAAAGTGACCCGTTCGATGTTTGAGTAAACATCGGAGCAAAAAAAAATAATTTTTACATGGCATGCTTGAAACACGAACTGTTTAAACAGTAATTTACCGAACACCATGAAAATCACACCATTTACTGAAAATGTGTGCCGCATTGACTATGCGAAGTTTCAATGTTGTATCTTTATCACCTTCTGAGAAATAATGATTTAAAGTTGGGAACGTTTTTTCTGGGCCACCCGGTATATTCGCTGATCCGGATCAGTGATGCCCATGGAAACGAGGTCCATATCTTCCTAGCGATGACAGGCCATGATTATTGGCAAGGTCAAGTCAGGTTTCGAACTAGAGGTCAAGTCAAGTCACGTAGTGAAGAGTCGCAAAAAGACGGGAAGACCCGTCATGCCATTGCAGTAGGACGTTTCCAGAGAATCTATGCTTCGTTCGGCTATAAACGATGGATGAAGGTGCAGTGAGATTTGGCCGAGTGTCGGGCAGGGAGAGGGAGGGAGGTTAGGAGAGAGGAGGGGGTGTCTGGTCGGGCGTGAACGGTTTCTGGAGCAGCCGTCGTTACTAGACATCCATCAGACGAGGGGCGGTTCCAGAGACCCACCCACAAACACTCTCATCCACCCTCTGACCCCACAGACTGATCACATAGCTGCGACTGAAAACGACCAACGATTGATGATGAAATGCAACAATAACAAACGTTTTTTTTTTTACAAAGATTTTTTGTTCTGCCATAGCCCAATCAATCAGTTATCTATTCTCAAGTAACGGACTCAATAGATCGTTTTGAATAATACGCTAAAATATATTTCTAATTCACCAATGGAACAAAATATGATATCGCCTTACCACCTTCTTTTCTGCTCATAAAGTGACTGATCGCAGCTCGTAGCGAAACGGCTATTTGAGACTCACACATTCATCAGCAGCCTAGCACTCGAGTCGATCATCCATTTGTGCGAGTGTCCAAAATAGCGCGTCGTCCATACACGTGGCGTGTTGACCCGCGTGTGAATTGGTAGGTGGTCGCTGCGATTAGTTCCCGCGATCGAAGCGCCTGTGTGGGTGCTGGTGAGCGGGGTAGGTACTGTCCGATCGTATTGACAGTGCAGCTACCGGCGGAATTTATGACGGCTAAAACAGACACTGAAACGGGCTCAACGTCTGTTGAAGAGCAAAGAAATGCGCCAGCTATGACATTTCTCATAAATATCCGATAGCAGTGTTTTTGAAGCAATGTAATCCACTTTCTTTTGTTTCCAATATTATCAGAATGTATTTGATCGGCTGCCGGGTATGTGCCCTCTCGGCTCTCACCACGGCACCATATCTCATTACGGCCTATTCAGCAAAACAAAGCGCTCATGAATAACATTCACGGCTAATTCAATGTCATCTGCCTCTGCGAATTTCCCACTAAGTCAGACCATCGCTATACCTAATAGCCGACCTACGAGTTTTCGTATTATACGCATGCTTATTATTAATCGTATAATTATTCATTATTATCATTCCTCGTATTATTCACGTACGCTATAGACAGACAAGTACACACTACACACTACACGGTGTCAGAGCGATAATTTATGCATAGAGACGCTGCAATCACATATCGACGTGAAGCAGCGCGGAGTGCAATCGATGCTAGGACAGTGCTCGTTATATGATGATTGTATGTCCTGGAATACCGGCCAACTAAAGACAAAGTGACGCTAATGTCGTGCCTGGTTACGAACTGACCAGTGATTACACAGGGACTGATATAGACAGATAGTGGTCGATCAGCTACAGCTACCGGGGACAATCGTAGAGAAATTGCGGCCTGCGTAAGACTGCGCTAAACGCTAAACGGTTCCCTCATGAGCACCTGATCGTTCAACACAACCGGGATCGCAAGCAACAATGCATTGAAATGAAGTTTGTTTGAATAAAAATGCAATTATATGAAAACAAATAAATTCGCTACTCTCGATTGTTGAAAAATAGGTCATAACTGCCATTACGGTCGGTCAACCGTACCTAAAGGCAGATTTGGCCCGGGTTACTCTCGATGCATTTTCGCCATATATTGAATACAGAGAATCACCCGTACGCAAGATCACTTCTATACTGTGCTTCCTATTTACGGGCTACTCCATTCTAGCTCAATTAAACGACGAATCTCCAATTATCCCGTCGCTTGGCCCCGTAATGATAGGGACTAAGCGTACACAATGCCTGGCATCACAACTCATCTACACAAGCACCGTCAATTTACAGACCTGCAGAGATATATCCGTTGCCCGGTACGCAGTCACTGAGAGCTCGCCCCGCCGTCGAAGCCGTAGTCGCTCCGTCGCTCGGCCCGTTGGTCCGCACGTCGGCGCCTGTCACCCGTGCCGATGCCGCCCACTAACTGCCGCACGAGGTGCGCCCCCGTCGCGTCGGTCGCGGCGGCGTGGGCCGCCTGCAGAAATCGCCGTCACAAATGGAGACCGATGTGACGCGCCATGCAAACAGGGCGGCATACGCGACGCATCAGCGGCGCCCGGGACGCTGCTGACGACATGTAATGGTTGGTTATCGATGACCGGAGGACGAGCCGTGAAAAAAGCGACAGACAGGGACAGATAGCGCCAGTTCCGATGGCGAATCACGACAGTTCGAGGGGTTATCGGAGGCGCCATAGAGTTATGGAACTGTATATCGAAGAATGCAAGTGAACGTTTATTCCTGCGGTGCTGAAGTAACATTTATCTCATTAATATACCGTATTGAGGTTCCTAAGTAGCTCTGAAAGTCGCGAAGAGCGAGAGCTAGAATTAGCGGCACATAAAGCATTACCTATTATGCGGCTTTAATCATCGAGACAAGGACGTTGTCAGATGAGGCAGTAAAGCGTCTTCACCTAAGAGGTCGGTGCAATTGAGCTTTGCGTACAATCATCGTGTACGCGTCGCGAGTCATAAAATGACTACGTCTAGGCCGGTCTTCAACGCGACACGTAACTATCGCCATGTCGATGAGGAACCTCCGTTGCTGAAGACCCATTGTGTGTCTTCATTGTGTCGCCCTACATTCCAGCTGCTGAGAAGCAAGAAGTTGGACAATAATGACTGTATTTTTTTTTTTGGGGGGGGGGGGTAAGTACGTACCATAACTACTGCATACCTGATTGGTATCCTGTGCCACCGAACACATAAAACTGTGACGTGATGGCGAATTAATCACATGCCGTTCCTTACTTAACCCTCGCCGGACCTATTGGTTTTTTTACATACGCGCCGGCCGAGGGGGGGGGGGGGTACGACCCCCCTCGCCGTTTCGCCCCTGGTGGAGCTAGCGCGTCGCGGAAAAAACGAGCGTATGCGCCGTTACGAGACGCAGAGATTGGTACCCGATTTTAACCCGCGCCCCAGTGGCGGTCTCAGCCAACTTCGCCCTAGTGGGGGGGGGGGGGGGGGGCATATGTTACCACCCACCTCTAACTCAAAAACTAAGAGGGCTAGAAAGACGCGGTAAAAAGCAGTCGATAGCTCTCAATGCGTACGTTTGAAAGTATTTTTGGTCATTTTTCACCTTAGAGCAAAATTGGGGTCACCAGAGGTCATCAAAGGTCAAAATTTGCCAATTGTCATAATATTTTTCAGAAAACATGCCGCTATCTCAGGAACTATGGTAGCTAGAAAAACGCATGGAAAACCAATCGATAGCTTTTGAACTCTTCATTTGAAAAGGTCACTATCAATATTGACCTCAGGTCAACGGTTTAGCCTCCAGAGGGCAAAAACTCCAAAAATAGCTGTTTTTACGAAAAGTGTTTTTCGACAATAACTTTCGACTACAAAAAGCCACGACATTTCTATTGCCAGAATCGTGTTCCCCTCGCCGAGACGCGTCGAATGAACTATAATTTGACCTTGAAAGGTCAACTTGAAAATTTGACCTCAGGTCAAGGTCATGACCTTACCGGAAAAGGTCATGTTGCATATCAGTCGATGCGTCTCAACAAGACAAACACAATGAGACCATCCCCAGCGTTCTATCTCTTTCCAATCGCGAGTTATTGGCAAAAAACTGTTTGTAGCCTCAAGTGACCTCGGATGACCTGTCTAGAGGCTATCAGCAAAAATGACACCTTGGTCATCACGAGTGGACTAAATCATTGTGATTCTGAAATATTTGGACTGTTCCGATGCGTACACACGGATCTAGAGGCATTTTCATTTTTCTCCATTGACTTGTAATGGAAAGGTCACGCCACTGACCTGACCTTAGGTCACGGATATAAAAAATCCGAGATAGGGGAAGGTGGGGTAAGACGGCCCAGCGGGGCAAGACGGACCACCAGCCCTCCAGGCTGAACCGCTGCTGGTATCTACTGCTTTATGCACTCACTATGTTTGTTTTCCTTCGTAACAATGGCCACCTTGAGCTCATGCTGCTAGGATGCATAGCTTTTGAGTTATTGAGAAAAAATGTTGTTTTTCTTCAAACCGATCTAATATAAGAGGTCTACGGGTGAATCAATTACGGCGCCTTTCTTGCATGACTAGTTTCTATTTTGCACTTAACTGTGAAGAACAAAGTTATAAACCTAGTTATAGTCACACTTTAGGAAAGACAAGGTTTTGCAATGTTGAGCTATTTGACATATACGTCATGATAATGACAGAATTTATATTTGGGGCAAGACGGACCACTGTGGTCCATCTTACCCTGTGGTGGTCCATTGTACCCTGCATATGGAAAGTTCTTTTCCAAAACATTGACACAAGTTTAAGTAAGCTAATTTTTCAGGAAGGAGTCTTTGTTGCATGTGAGCCATGCATGCAAGTGCTCAGTTAGCATGCATTCATGCCAAACGACAATCAACACACATGTTCCCAGCTTTTAGCTGCACTTCCATCACACATGAGTGAAGAATAAAGGCTCATTTTGTTATTTTACCATTCTGGTTACTTTTTCTTACAAGAGTACAGAGCAGAAGTGTAACACACATGAACGGATAGCAGGCACTGCTGGGTGGTCCGTCTTACCCCACGTTTTTTCTTGTCTGAATTTTTGACATGTCCCTCTTTAAGAGCATCCACCACCTAGATGTCTTTAATTTGAAATTTAGTCTTTACACATATCAACAGAGGAAGGATTGAGCATTCCGAAGACTATAAATAATATGAATTACGAGAGCAGTGTAGCAAGATATGCGGCCTCAAACCTTAGCTGGTCCGTCTTACCCCACCTTCCCCTATACAAATTGTAGACGCTCATAACAGCATGCATTCCACCAAGTTTCAAACCTTTCTGACAAACACTGCAGGCTGGACATTATTGCAAACTTTTTTAGGCTTGGTCAGTTAACTTGACCTGGTGACCTGACCTGACATGACCTGGGGTCAAAAATTTCACACATTGTCCAAAATTGATGTTCCAAAAGCTGCCCCAAGCGGCGCGGCGCTACGCGCCGCGGTTTTTATTCACACGCAAAAAACGCGACAGGGTGGTAACATATGCCCCCCCCCCACTGGGGCGAAGGTTAAGGTCCTAGGTCAACCGGTGACCTCTGAGGTCAGGTCAAGTGCCCCAAGGTACGGTTCAGTTTTTGGTGAATAACTTCGCAAAAAACGGCCGCAGAGCCGCGATTTTGGCAGCATCGTGTTTGCCTCGCTCAGGCGCGTCGAATGATATACTTTTTGTCCGGGTCAGGTCAACTTGGGGTGTTGACCTCAGGTCAAGGTCAGGTCAGCACCCCCAGGTCACGAAATTGGTCGAAAGAGGTCATGTCGCATATCATTCGATTCGGCAGGTCTTCCTGAGTCGATTGGTGGCTTTCCCGACTCGCTAGCTCAATTTGATCAAGAGTTATTGACGAAAAACTAATATGACCTTGATGACGTCATAAATGACGTCACGCAAGGTCAACATTGCAAAAGTGACGCATCTAACCTTGCAAGGAGTGCATCAAATCACGATTCTGTGTGCTTGAGATAGTAGGAGATCGTTCCCGGCGCCAGAATAGCAGTTTTCATTTTCCCCCGTTGACTTATAATGGTGAGGTCACGAAAATGACCTGACCTCATATGACCTTTGGGAAAAATCCGAGATATACAAGTTGTGAGACTCATAATGGATACTAGATCCTGCAATTTTCATTTCCCTGTGACATCTCCTCTGGCAGTGAGGGCGTTGCGAAGTTGCGACATCTGAAGACCGTGCAGAGGTTCACTTATGACGTCATAGGTCAGTGACCTGGCCTGACCCAAAAATGCGGTTGGTGTCAAAAGATCCGGCTTGAATCAAAGGTCAGGTATACCAAGTTTCAGCTCTCTATTGCCAGCGTGTTCGGAGCTATCGCGAAAAAAACCCTATGGGGGGGGGGGCGGCACCCGCCCCCCCTCGGCCGGCGAGGGTTAAGCAGGGAACATACTTCTACGTTAGGCTTCTTTGGTAGGACCATTCGATCCAACAACCATTTCAAGATAATGTAGTAAATGAATATGCTATTGGGAAGACATTAGGGCCGAGTTAACCACCGATCGTTGCACCTTAGTGCGTTCGCTTTACGCTTACACCATTGCTGAGTACACTTCCGCTGGGACAGAAGTGTTCCGGTGGAATAGGCCACCCCGCCACTCAAATCAAACGGTTACTTCCAGCGGAGCTGACCCTTTACGGTTTGCGTTCCATTTTTGTCTCGGTTGCGACCGCAAGACCGCGCAGGCGAAGTAGCATGAACAAGGGTACAGATGGCTGGTCAGAATCACGACATTCCTGTTGGCATCGGGTATGGAGAGTAGAATCCTGTTCCTGTATTAGAACGGTCAAATGGCCTTTTTTACTGTGAATCGTAATGAACCGTATCAAGTTAACTCCGCTTTGCCATGGCCCATGCCATGCATAAAGCCCGTATAAGTACCTAGGTAAGTTACGCTATTGAGCCTACGGATCCACTCTTTTCAAAATCACAGAAAAGACCAGGGATCTGTCCCAGCAGAAGCCACCTTGAAGACACTGCCCCGCTGCCGGAGGCCAGAAAGCCCCCTCTCAACCGTCCATTGTTTTCACCGGCGACCAATGGGGCCGCAGCCTGTTGAGATCTCCACACGTCAGCTGGGACGGGCGGGGGCGGGGGCGGGGGCGGGGGCGGGGGCGGGGGCGGCGGATTACAGAGGACCGCCCGAGGCGGCGGGCCGGAGACTCCGGAAACACCCGGTCCTGTTGAGTTGGAGGCTTTGAAGTCGGGATATGCCGGCTGGAGGAGATGCCACCACGGCGACCGCCGACAGCCGCCGAGCACCGTATTAAAGTGCAGGGACACGACTGCAGGACGGGAGCTCACCGCACAGATCGAGCTCCAAGGCCAGCGAGAGGAGAGCTAATAAGGGCACTCGTATCTGCGTTGTCTCGGATCGATGCACTAAATAAGATGCCTTATTATCTAGTCAGGTTTTAACTTACGGCTCTGTGGATTTTGTTCAGGCTCCTTACTTAGATTTCCACAACTAATTCGTCCAGTCGAACATATCCGACTAGACTACGGTGGATCAGGCCATCGCCAGCCTCGAAGTGTTACGCTTTATCTTGTTAAGTTCATTCGCCTTTCACGCATCAACCACTCTCACGCCCGGACGCTCTGACCCGTCTGTCCGATGCTCCCCCCCCCTCCCCCCGGTGACCGTCGCTCTCTCGGCGCGGGACGGGTTGGCTCGCGTCGCCGGAGATGCGCGCGGAAATGTTGTGTCCAGCCGAGCAGATGGATAACCGGCCGCTGGCAGGGGTAAGAGTGCTAATGACTGCGATAAGCGGCCCGCCGGGGGACCCAGGGGGCCGGGGGGGGGGGGAGGGAGGCGACCTCTGGACGCCGGCCAGCCGACAACGGGCGCCCATCGGCCAATGATGTATGTCGGAGGGAATCGAGGCTGAATGGCTTTGTGGGACGTGAAGGGTGATAGGTTACACTTGTGATGCCATCGACCATACGCAAAAAGTGGAGAAAGACAAAATATCGATAAAAATAACCAATAGGGCAGCCAAGAACAAAGGAATTGCGGATACAGGTAGAGGTTTCACCCCTTCGCAGTTCTCGCAAAAAGCGCAGGTCAAATATGCCAGTGCCTTGAGCAAACTCCATCGCACGATTTTCATCACGCAGTGCGTAACTGCCCGCTGAAGTGCGGCGGGCCGCGCTCCCACCGGTCGGAGTGCCAGTCTCGTGCGCTGCCGGTGGTGCCAGGTAGGTGACGATGCCTTGAGCATACCCCATCGCACGATTTTCATCACATATTATGCAAAACTGTGTAGCTATCAATACAAACGTTCTCCTTCCGACCTACCAGCATGTCGGACTATCAGTAAATACGCATGAAGCGATACTCAGTACCAGTTTATTGATGACCGCCCGTGCGCTCAACACGAGAAGTGTGGTGATCAAATGAATAACCCTGACGTATGGCGAATACCCGGGCCAGTGACACACACCATGGGAGATAGTACGGGTGGCCCAGAATGACCATGGAGTCACCACGAGTCGATCCGCACGTTTATAGCACAAGGAGGACCTAACGCAGCTCTGTCGCAGCCAAATGAAATCCCAGCTGTCACACGACCCCATCACTTCAAAAAATGGTCTGTACATCACATCACTCCCGTACAAAACACTTCAACGTCTTGTCAGGTCGCCTCAAATCGGTCCCAAGATGATAAACTGAACCTCACCGTCCACAGAGCCACCTATTGGCCGAGAATCACACCAGACTTTATGCATGTCACCGCTACTGGTAGGGATACTGGTAGCCCTGGCCGTACTGGTTGTAGTTGTACTGGGGCGGGTAGCCGGTCCAGCCGGGCGCCCCCTGCTGCTGGTATCCGCCCGGCGGGTACTGGTACGGCTGCTGCTGCTGCGGGGGCATCTGGTTGTAGCCCTGGTAGGCGGCCTGCGGCGGCCCCGGGGGCGGCTGGGAGAACTGGGACCCCGGCGCGCCGGGTGCGGCGCCGCGGTAGGGTGTCGGGGCGGCCTTGGCGGCCCGTGCCGGAGTCTCGGTGATGGTGGGGATGTGGGTGCCGCTGCCGGCGCCCGAGGTCGAGTCCGTGCGCGCCTTCTTGTCCGTCCTGTCGACGGGATGTCAGAGGTCAGGTCAGAGATCCTCATATCAGAGGTCAGACAGCAGTAAACTGAATCTGGAGTGGTGTCAAATCCAGTGATTTCGACATTTTATCGTCACGAGCTAAAAACAACTAACAACGGTAACTGTAAGTGAATAGCTAAGTGTTGACGTTTATCTCCGACGAAAATATCCTCTGATCCGACTACGAAACACCATTCGATTCCGTTAGTGACCATTAGACACGTACCCGTTTGAAGAGGTTGAGGCGCTCCGCTTCCCGGAGGGGGTTTTCGCCTTGGAGGCGGCGGCGGCGGCCTCTTCCTCCTGCTT
The DNA here is from genome assembly GCF_019059575.1 of Amphibalanus amphitrite. Classification (NCBI taxonomy): domain Eukaryota; kingdom Metazoa; phylum Arthropoda; class Thecostraca; order Balanomorpha; family Balanidae; genus Amphibalanus; species Amphibalanus amphitrite. The sequence continues at coordinate 488,794 of NW_024881928.1, forward strand.
CTTCTTCTTGGCCTCGGCTTTGACGACCTTCAGCAGGCCGTAGTATTCTTCGTGCGCCTTCTGAATGCTGCGGGCCATATCGCCACGGGAGGGGATGGGTCAGAGGACTCGGCGGAGACTTAAGTCAAGGAGGAAACGGTACTTCGCGGCCAGTGACCTGAACCTGAATGTTCGTTGATCGGACGAGATAATTACAAAGATAATATCATTATATGGCACACAAACAGACCACAACATTCCGTATAAAACTGCCATGACAAAAATGGAACACTCAGCGCTCACCTCTCTGCGTCCGTATCGAACTCCTCCAGGAACTCCATTCGCCGGTGTGTCAGCGTCAGCTTGTCCTTCTGCTCGAACGGCGCCTCCAGGGCCGTCTGGAAGGTCTCCTTGACCAGGGCGACATCCACCGGTCGGCTCTGGAAGGCCACGTCAACCAGCTGCATGTACAGACGCATGTTGGTCTGGTCGAGCCGGATCGCCTCCTTCAGAACCTCCAGAGCCTTCTCCCGATTGCCGCGAATCTGGAGAAAAGTGGTCTGGTCAGCGACTTAATAACAATGAATACAATATACACATTTCAGTAACTAGCTAGTCCACTCTCTTGTCCGACTCATCTCTGAAGGAATGATGGTAGGGAGTCACTTATTCACCTTATTCAGGAAGCGAGCGAACTTGACGGCGATGACGACAGCCGTCTCGCGGTGCTCGGTGCTCTTCAGCGCCTCGGCGTACATCCGTTCGGCGGCGTCCAGCTTTCCGGCGCGCCGGGCCAGGTTGATGCTGCGCAGAGTTACCTCCAGCATCGAGACCTGGGCGCTGATTCTCCGCATCACCTCGGCGGCGGCGTCCAGGTCACCTGATAAAGGTGAAAGTAAGAAGGGGTCAACTGACGGGGATCAGAGATCGATATATGCCCAAAGTCCTGTACGTCTTCAACAAATTAGACAGCGGAATGCTGAGGGTGAAAACACCACACTATCAGCCTAAGGCAGTTAAGCAGTAGTCAGCAACACCTTACACCTTATATCTCGAAAAGTAAACTATAAGTGTTCGAAAACTGTTATGTCCACTTCCGTTATAGCCTATCAAGTCATGTTGTATCCGCGGCTGGCATTCTCGCCACATAGCAGTTTCGCTTCGATCCCAAATCAGGGCACATATAGTAACTCCATTCCCTCACCATCCCACAACCATCCATTCCCCCAACTCCTCAGTCCCATCGTCCCCACCCCGTGGCCCGAACTGACCCTGTTTCTCCTCGAAGGTGGCCCACATGAGGTGAATGGCCGGCTTGTCGGGCAGGTGGGTCCAGCAGGCGCGCCGGTACACTGAGCGGACCGCGTCCCAGTCGCACGGCTCCAGAGACTCCAGGTAGCGCACATACTGACGAAAGGGAGACAGATCCGTCAGGCAGGTCAGAAGGGGAGAGTCCCCAGAGGATTTAAGTGCCTGGTAACTAGGACGCTAGTAAATTATTCAGTGCGTTCCGTACTTTGGATTGATGAAACTCCACAAATCATTATTTCTTAGAGGTCACCAAGGCACGTCGCGGGTAGTCGCTAAGGTGAAAGCATCGAAAAAGGCAAAATACTATTGAAGTATGTGCATCACACATGGCAATATGTTACGCAACATACCGGGTGTCCCAAAAGTAAGGTCATCATTTGTTTTGGCCACACCGCCAAAAATACGCGATGGATAGGAATAAATAGGACATCATATGAAAGAGCATTTTATAAAATTTCATTCTGACATACATATGAGTCAATACATTGGCTCGTAGCCCCACATTTGCTGCTTTTCTGCATGGCTACCATTTCGGGCCGCGTGCACGAATAGACTGCGTTTTACTTCCTCCACTATTCTGGAGCGATTCTCTGGTGAGATGCCGCTTATGTTTGCTCGGAGGGATCATCCTTTAGTTCTTCCCGGCTCGTTGGGTTGTCCTAAAAGACAACCTTTCCGTTGTGTACCCAGAGAATAAAAATATGAAGGTGTAACGTCAGGTGACCGCGGAGGCCTTCAATGGCGTTGCCCTGACTGAAAATTATGCGATCTCACATCCACTCTCGGAGACAATGCATGATCTTCAGGACGGTGCAAGCATAGTCTCCATCCTGCTGAAACCACTGCTGGTTGATGGTGTCGGCATAGCTGCGTTGCGACGAGCGGAAGAACCACTGGGAGGACTCTCGGCCCCCTCTCTTGATTTATTTTCACCCGATTCCCGCTGTCGTCCTCAGGACCTCGAAGCACAGGTGGCTAAGTATACATGTCCTGTGCGTACATTATACCTTTTTTCTGACGTTTTACCGGTTGAGGCGAAACTATGCATGAGTTCAGAGATAGGGCGAGCTGATAGGGTCTGCTTAGGGCCGAAAACTGGGCGGTATTTACCCTTTGTTTTAATGACGGACCCTCTCTAAGAGTTGAATTTCGACCTTCTCAGTTTTAAGCCTACTGCTCGGTGTAGTTATGATCAAAAATGGTTTAAGCATGCAAGAAAATAATTTTATGGATGTACCTTGCACGTGTTAAAATTGGAAGTGATTCGGACTCTTACTTCTCGAGATATTTAAGTTTTAAATCATGACCTTACTTTTGGGACACCCGGTACACCAATGCCGAAAGTCCAGTTACCTTGAGCCAGTACTCCTCATAGAGAGCGCAGGAGATCATGCACCTCTCGAACAGCACATGGATGCGGTGCTTGTCGCCCTGCTCGATCTCAAACTCCAGGTAGGCCTTCCAGTTCTTCAGCTGCACCTTCTCCAGAGGCTTCACGTGGAAGTACGGACGCTTGATCTGTGAGGAAGACGGGAGACATTAAGTCAGGTAATTCCCAGTACGAAAGACGACAATGTTACTAAAAGATACAGCAATACGAAGCCAGCATGGACGTCGTAAATAAAAACAAATAATCTAGGATTTCAAGCCCTCTGGCTGTGAACGAACAGTCGAATCAATAGCTGCCCCAACGAACATTTATCATCAGTGACCAGAGAAACTCCTAGCACAAGCGACACTGATCTGTCCGATATTATGTCTCCTGCTAAAAATATGGAATCATCAATCAAATGCTCTGAACAATAGGAAAATAAAGCAGTAAAGATAAGTACAGCCTCAACAGCAGGATATGAAATGTGTTACGTACCCCCTCCTCGAAGTTCCATCTGAGCGAGACCTGCTTCTCCGTGTCCTTGTGCAGCTGACGCAGTGGCGCCAGAATTTTGGCGCGAAGCTTCACACACTCCTCGTCTGAGCTCTGAGGCGAGGGACAAAAATGAGACAGTCAGGACTAACACCGAAACAAACAATATCGATAACACAAATCAGCTAATGAAACCGTCGAAACAGGGAACAATACCATATGCATAGAATACGTATACTTCACAAAGTGCAGCACATGCCCGGTACCCTGATTACTCAGTGGGTGCTCCCGCAATTCCCTAGTCTGTCCCCACCAGATCCCGCTCGGCCGCCGCTCACCAGTCCCGCCGGCTGGGCGGGCACGCCGGGCGGCGGCTCGTCACAGCCGGGCGGCAGCAGGTCCGTGGAGGCTGCAGGGGGCGCCGCCGCCGGCTCCGAGGCCCGCAGCTCGGCCAGCACGGCGCGACGCGCCTCCAGAAACTCCTCCACGGTGAGCAGCTCCTGCGGCGGCGTCTCGCCGACAAACTGCTCCAGGCTAGCAGGGGAGAAGAGCCGTCAAGGGAACGTCAAGAACGTCGAGGACCTGGTCCCATAGCTATACGAAGATAAAGCCACTACCGGCGAAATGTGATGTTGAATTAACTTTGTAGGCAATAAATTAGATGACCGAAAAACGTCAACCAAAGTATTATACCTGGAAATGCCAGGGCAGCCCTGTGGCTGAATCAACACCAATCAATTTCAAAATACTTTAATGTGTCCCTTAGCTTTAACAGCATCCAATCAGTTTCCAATCGCCAGTCGTCACCTACTTTTCAAAGTGTGTCCTGTATGAGAGCGTCGGCACGGCGATGGCGCGTTTGTAGACGGCCAGCGCCTTCACCGGCTCCTTGTTGGCTGCCTCCCAGCTGGCGTACTGCTCCCAGAGACGGTCCGACCTGGGGAGGGCAAGGTCAGGTCAGCTAGTGTACTGCTTTTACGGACGGTCCGACCTGGGGAGACCATCAGCCGCTTCTCACACATAGCTGCCGCAGACGATTCTATTTGGAAGAGGAAGGGGTGCAATGCTAGGCCAACTAGCTCAAACAGAGCAAACAGTCCGACCTGTCAAATATACCACGTCAGGGAAAGGAAACTCAGTCCCTAATAATTTTCGTGATGGTCTCAGAAACAATCTGAAAAAGTGAAGGCTGGTAGATTTCTAATGACAGAGCTTAAAATCCGTGACGAGTAAATGCGCGGTAACTCACCTGAACTGAGTGTCCTCACCTTAACTCCGTGTGTCCTCACCGTAACTCTAAGTGTCCTCACCTGAACTCTGTGCCGCAGGCGGCCACTGCCCGCTCGAACCCGGCGCGCACGACCTCCGGTTTGTCTTCATACACTGACCGCAGGTGGTGCAGGTAATGAAGCCACAGGTCGACACTGAGAGGCACCGCCGCCAGGCCGGCCTCAAACACCTGAAGGGCGTCAGGGGCAGGGGGCCAGCTTCAGTACAAACCTCAGGGAGGTGGCGGAGTAGCTCAGGATAGGTAGGTACACTCAATGTGTATGGTGCAGAATCGCAAACGGAGAAGTGAAAACATCGTTACTCGTATCGATGAGAACAGCTGATGGGGACGACAATCGGACGGCTGTGGGTGAGGTAGCAGCCAGCCTGCTGTCTCTTTCTCACCTCATTACAGAGCTCGATCGTGCCTCGTTTCTTCTCCAGGTCGCTGTACTTTTTCCAGTAGCCGTAGCAGTAGGGGTACCGCGCCAGAAACGCCTTCAGCACGCTGCGAATGTCCTCCATGAAACACTGCGAACACGCAGCTCAGCAGTCAGCGCCACACACTGGCCGCCCATGCCGGTCAAAGCAGCGGCGCCGCGCGCGTGGCGCAGCGTCCAGTGGGGCGAGGGTGACGGGGAAACGTGGATGACGGCTCATTCGAGAAAATGTGATGAATACCAGAATGAATTTATCTCAGAAATTCAGAGGTGTTCGACAAAACAACATCACCTGATTCCTGGTGGTTTTTGGCTTACGGAAGCTGCGACTACTACGCTTCTTTGTCGTCCATACTGAATCTGTTTGAGAAAGGAGTGGGTTAAACACACAGACACATCACCGTCTATCACCCGAAAAGTAATAAATCCAGCATCTGAAAATAAACATAGGAGGAAAGCAGCATGTTGAACAGAATGGAGGACACACCTTTTCGCCGAGAAGACGTCCCCTCCCGTCTCCGGGCACGTACCTGGTTCTCCGCGTACTGAATGAGCAGCGTCCAGGCCGTGAAGTCGGCTGGGTTCTGCTTCACTGGCTTCCACAGCTTCTCCAGCTCAGTCAGCTCCGGCTCCGGCGTCTTGGCCTTATTGCTGAACTCCCGAATAGGCTCCGCGCCCGGCGGGAGCTTCCGCGCTGACGACTTGTTATCAGATGCTGCAGCAGTCTTGGTGGGCTTAGCATCAGTCTTTGGAGCTGCAGTGGTGATTTTCGAGGCTGTTTTAGGCTTGGTATCTGCTGCTTGCTTGGATGCTGGCTTAGCGACTTGTCCTGGCGATTTTGTAGTGGGTTTCGATTCAGTTTTAGCTTTTTCAGAGACAGACTCCATCTGAGCATCCTCTTTAGTTGCAGAATCTGGTGCAGAACTTTCTTTGGCAGAGGGCTCAGGTTCTGAGCTTTCTTTGGATGTGGAGCTGGCAGCTTCAGCTGGAGCCTCAGCTGATGCCGTCTCCCCTGAAGGCATTTTCGATTTCTCTGGGGCAGAGTTTTCTTTAGTCTTGGCTGCCGATGCTTCCTCAGCACTAACTGTTTCATTGGCAGCAGGAGCTTCAGCAGCAGCAGGAGCTTCAGCAGCAGCAGGAGCTTCAGCAGCAGCAGGTGCATTCTCAGTGACTGGTGCTTCATCATCCATTGGTGCTGCTTCTGCATCCACAGGCACTTCTTCAGCCACCTTGGTCTCTTCTGCAGCTGCCACTTCATCTGAGGTGGCCCCTGCATCACCAGCAGCACCTGTCACCCCTTCAGACACCTCCATCGGCTCTGCAGGTTCTACAGTGCCATCTGTCTCTGGTGCGGCATCTCCATTTGTGGAGGGAGCCTCTGTCACAGCAGCCTCCTTCACCTTCTCCGCAGGTGACGGGTTGGACCCCTCCGGTTGGTCCAGTATGTCAGCAAAGGAGACATCCTCAGCAGTTGGCTGCTCTGGTGCCTCTGAGCTCATCTCAGGATTGTCTGATTCTGAAACAGATACAACAAATTGGACTAGAGTAAAAACATTAAGCAGTAACAATTTAGTTACCAATACTGGTTTGAGGACTGAGAAGATTGTTTATGATCAGGGATGCGGAGCCGTGGAAATTTTAGACGGCTCCGGCTCCGGCTCCGGCTCCGGAGAAAAAATCGGCTCCGGCTCCGACTCCGGCTCCGGGTGAAATGTTATGGCGGCTCCGGCTCCGGCTCCGGCTCCGAGTAAAATGGTCCGGCTCCGGCGGCTCCGGCTCCGGCGGCTCCGGCTCCGACTCAGTACATCCCCTATGCAATCAATCAAATACGGGTGGAAAAAAAATTGGATTGGCTATACGCGTTACTCTTTGCCATGACCGGCTCACCACGTCCCCGCGCAAACGCACCTCCGCAAACGCAAACGCACCTGGCAGAACAAAGGACTAGGAAGCGATGGCATTGGAAACGCAGTCGCCGCGAATCGGAGTTCACTGAACCATCTTAAGCTGACACCCGTCTCGGGCTGCATTGGGGGGTGGGGTGGGGGGAAGAGACGGTGCTGGGAGTCGCAGTCCACTGCACTGGCTTCAAAACAATGGCCATCACCTGATGACCGGTCCTCATGTTCTGGGGATGCAGCAGACGTGGGGGGGGGGGGGAGTAAACAGGAAGTTGATTGGACTGTGGGATGCTGGGGATATTCGGCTTTTTTCATTCACTTGATGGCCCATGACGTACTATTGGTCTCAAGATAAGAGCCCAGGCGACCTGTAGTTTTGATGCGGTGAATACCCTTACCCTCGCCACAACTCGGGCCGAGTGCAACCCTCCTCCTAGCCAGCGCCACCCCCACTCGCATTGTGGCGAGGGTGAGGGTATTCACCGCATCAAAACTACAGGTAGCCTGGGCCCTTATCTTGAGGCCAACAGTACCATATGTTTTACTGCCTTGTACTGTCAAACCGAACTGGGTCAATTATTTTTTCCTCTTCAAAAAATAAAAAGGAGCCGGAGTCGCCCCCTTTTTGGCGGCTCCGGCTCCGGCTCCGGGCTATATTGTTTCACGGCTCCGGCTCCGGCTCCGGCTCCGGGCAAAATATGCCGGCTCCGGCTCCGACTCCAGCTCCGGCTCCTCATCCCTGTTTATGATGAAAATAAATGACACCTGATAATAAATGTAGAGACAGAAAAGAAGGGCTTCATAGAAAAAATCACAATACTGGCTGGATAATCAAACATGGTTCAACTAACAAAAGTTTAGCCTGAAAATCCCATTCCAAGTTACCGATTACCCGAACAAACACCAACACCTTGCAAATTAGGCCACACAGAAAATCAAAGTAACATGCTGCTGTGAACTCTAAAACCATTTGTCAAGCGCAAGCTGTGGTCGGAGAGGTTGACGCAGCCTAACGTTTTCATTGTAGTTAGTTGTAGCTCATTGTAGTCACCAAGTAAGTGTTTGCTTTTTTAAGCATTTTAAAAAAGGAAAAAATATTCAAATTCGGACCCTACTGCCCTTGAATGGGGAATCATTCGCCCCGGATCTCAATGTTCCAGCACATCCAACTCTGACAACAAATGGTGACAGTGATTGTCTCACCTTATGCACCTGAAAGTTAAATATTATATTGAAACAATCGCTCAGAAAACCATAAATTGAAATGCATAAAAATCAATATATTGATATCGACAATCCCAACAACTCACGCCGTCCGCCGGAATCGTCAAATACGGCTCATGTATGCCGCACTTTAGTCAGTGCTACCAAATTTACTACTACACACGTCGTACATTTCACACAAAAACCCTACTCCGGCCTGCGACACGGGTTTCTTGCAAAATAGAATCATAGCCTGTGTGATCGATGATCCATGGCATGCAACCAGAAAACGTTTCCTCGTTTATCCATCGTCACTGGCGATCATGTAAGAATGATTCATATGCTATTGCAACTTTGCAAAGTTGCAATAGCATATGAAGACAAGAAGACGGAAAGCTGATGATCGATAACAACCCTATCCAAGGCACGTCTCAGTGAACCCGTTGACATTCTTACGGCCAGCGGGGTAGCCAGTGAACATCATGGATGTAACGAGTGAATCTAAATCTATACTGTAGCCTGTGCACTATAACGCAGCAATGAGCATTTTATTTATTGTCAATCACGTCATCATGTCATATGTCACTGAACATCAACGGTTGACCACGCAAGTCAGAGCGTAGCGTACATACTACATAGCGCCTTGGGTCATACTCAGTATGGATCCATTCCGACGGGTTCTCCGCCTGGACGGGTTCGATGATCATAAAACGTTCCAACTATACCATTCCGTTTCATTTCGGAGGAGGGAATCCACAACAAAAAACAAACCATTGCAGTTATTGCTCCACAATGCGGCAAATAGGCACTCTCAATTCCAATTCCTCGTCGGATGCCTAAACGCTCCCTGGTGATTGCAGGAACCATCCCATCCCACAACAAACAACGCCCAAAAACTGGCACGCTCCTCCTCCAGTCAAATGCCACGTAACAACATGGTTGACCAGCCGCCCCAACATCCCAAACAACTATGCCATTGTCAAACAGCCAACAGCCTGTGGCAAGACTAGTTTTGGCAGTTAATGAACTTTGCCCTTTCGAAACGTTCACGTTTCACGGCAAAACGGTTGTCACATGTTTGAAAAACATCGGTTTCCTTCATCATGCTAGTTCCGTTGAGATCAAAGCCAGGTAGTTTTCCGTCCGTTGACACGTTTCAGCCGGCTTCGGTCCATTCTGTCGAAGAACAGAAGGCCGGCTGCTCGCTCGATGACATCCGGGGGTACCTGCGACAGAGAAGATCGGGATCAGTTCAAACTACTGAATGCAGCGTAGTCGATCACGTGAGTAATCTCAAGGGAGAAATTAGATACCCTGTTTCCACGGAGAGTTGCATGTTCACAAGAAAGTATTCTTTCCATTTGTGAGAGCAGTCAAAGCACAACGGTCTGGTTTCGGAAACATATACCACACCTCACTTCAACCTCAACCATACCTTTTTAATAACACAACACAGCACAACACAAAGACAGTCATTCAGGACATAGACAGTCATAAAGGACATCCTCTAAGCCCCTTCACAGTCTTTCCTACGACATCCCGGCCGCATTTCTCTCACCAGGAAGTTGGCGATGGGCGTCTCGTTGGGGATGGCCTGGTTGGGCATCACGTAGGCCTCCATCTCCAGGTGTCCAGCCGGCGACTCGGCCACCACCACCTTGTAGAAGTGGGTCGGCACGGCCACCTGGTTACGGCCGATCACCTCGTAACTCACGCGCTGACGACCGTCCGCCTCGCGCCTGAGGGGTCGATGATAGGGGTGTAACGTAAAGGAACACGAACGGGCACCAATGAACCATATGCACGGCCCTGTTAACAATTGCTCAACTACCCCTATCCTTTCCGTCACATTCCATAGTAATTTGTCTCATATCCTTCATAATCACCTCGGCAGAATAGCCACAGCACCTACTTGTGGAGTCGTTGTATGTCTAAATAAAAATAAATAAATAAATAGAGCAAATAAATACAGCGGCGATGTAGAACTACTTATATAAGTAACAGAAAACCAAATGCATTCAACTGTAGGAGAAAGTACATACAATTAACACACCCAACTACAGTGCAAGCCACAAGCAAAATTTCCCAATCACGATCAACTTCTTAAAGTGCAGAGCAGCTGCACGAACAAGATAAAACTATCATCGAGAGCATATTATATAAAGCAGCAAGATGCCTCAAGCTCCTCCCCGATTAGTAAACGCACCTGGGCAGATAAAGTGGTCCGGTGCACACATACACATTCGTGAACACCTTGCACAGTTTTCGCACGTGCATCTCCAGGTCGTTCCATTTGTCGCGGTTGAACCCAATGCCGACCTGTGTGAGTACACACCACAGATCGGAAAATAGCATAAAAAACTGAAGGGCGTAGCAGGACCAAACAATTTGACGGGTCACGGTATCGAAACAGACAAAAATATAAAAATTGCAAAGCCGGATTTCTCACAAAAAAAGTACATGTTAATGAGGCAAATGGGCATAAATCTAATGTAATCGCATTCAATGAATCGTAGCGGACTCTGACGTAGTCCATCAAACTGATAACAAATGATAACAAAGCTACAACCCTTACACGTCCTCCACTCCAAGTTAATTCGTCAGTAACACTATTCCAGTTTGCGGCGCTTCGTTCGTCAGAGATGCTGACCTATGGCGCCATGATGGAGGAGGAACGTCTCCTGCTGGCACACTGACCTGCGGCGCCATGTTGGACAACAGGAACGTCTCCTGCTGGTGCTGCTGGCACACCCGGTGGTTGGCCGCCGCTGCCATGTGACCTCGGTCGTACCCGCTGCCCTTGTAGTCGCTGTTCTCCGCCCTAAAGGGAGAAACGAAATGGTGAAACGAGTTATTAATTGTACACGTGGTACACTCACATCAACCGAGACGTGTCGTTACTATCTGTGAAGCTGAATGTCACGTCATTGAATTCACATTTACTTAAAGTTCTTATAAATTCCAGCACTTAAGTACCCATCGTCTTTGTATCAACGAGCAAACACAGCAATATCAGGTCCAGGAACACAAAGACCTGGCACGGAACCATCGCTGCCAAGTGCCGAATACCGCGGGTCCGGGCGCTCACTTACCTGAAGTACGGGTGGATGGATTCGTCCGCGTTGAAGGCGCAGCCGGCCCGGTCCACCTCGTCGTTCCTCTGCACGCTCTCCGCTGTCAGGTGTTCAAACACCCAATGCGGCACGCGCGCACGGCGGTCGTAGGATAACACGTAGTCACTCTGCGAGCGTACGTTGTCCAGGCCGGGAAAGCCGAAACGCATGATCTGTAACGAAACAGGGACGTTATACATTATACAAGTGTGCAAAAAAAAAAAAACAAAAAACAAAAAAAAACGCACGGATACATCAATGAGCAGACGGTCCGGTTATGTTGAGAAATCACAGCTATTGGTCAAGCAGATACGTGCAGTGTGGACTGCACTTGCCCTTTTGACACTCTGCACGTAGGCATCCCTAGACGTAGCTTGTAAAAAATGTCACGTAACGAATGACATCTGGCCGATCCTCGCGGCGACTGCATGATGCCATTTTTGCCATTTTCATATTATAAAAGGGAGTCGTCGGTACAAAAGCTACAAGAGAGGACGTTTTAGCAGTTTACACTGTAGGGTAGAAAAAACTACTACGTTATCATACGTTATCTACTACGTTACAGGAGCTACCAAATTCTGGCACGGCAATAACTGCGCAGCTCAGCAGGCACAGTGGAATATTACGTACTATCATAAAAAAATACAAAAATGGTTCATATAGCTGGCAAAATATCGATCGAACTTAGAAAAATGAAATACATTTTATTTTTCCAAACATCTAAATGGATAAAACAAAGGAAAACGTCCTCTAGCGTAAATATTTTACAACAAATGACGTCATTTGTCCACGGGAATGCACCCGTTTCGTACCAGTCCAACCATAACAAAGCCCATTTACGCACAACAGAAATTGATCAGTCTGTGATCGAGTGCGACCGGCGGGCGGGGCGCGACCGGCGCGACGAACATTTTATACGGGAATGTGAGCTTATTAGGAATAGTGAGTGTCGTGCCGTCTTCAGGTCTTCCGACAAGCTCCGTCAACACTGTCAAGATGGCGGAGAAGACATCGAAGAGCCCCTCCAATGCGAGCGTCAAGCCGACGCCCATGAAGCTTTTTGCAACATGGGAGGTCGAGCGAACTTCTCCAATATGCATACCCAGGCAGTGCACTCTGAAACTTGGGCATCTGAACGTTGTAAGACCGTTCAGTTCAGATCTTGGATCTCTCCTGATTGCTGTGAAAATGCAGAGTGCCAAACGGACTCTGCGCTCAAATGAAATCCCGCTCCAGTCGACAGGGCTTTTGGACACTGAGCTTGATCTGACATTTTCCATGCAGTACCCTCACTATCTGAAGGGTGAAGGCAACAAGCTGCAGATCATGATGCAGAGACGGAAACGATACAAGAACAGAACCATCCTGGGTTTCAAAACTCTGGCTGTGGGTGTAATCAACATGTCTCAAATTCTGCAAAGGTCTGTGGACAAAGAGCTCAGGCTGTACTCTGACCCAAAAGAAAAGCAAAATCTTGCGGCTGTATTGACTATGGAGTCACTGGTCAGTCAACCAGTGGAGCAAGAGGACATGCCAATGCCAAAGAGCATGGATACACCATACCGCTATGACTCAGAAGAAGAGGAAGAATACAGCACAAACGATGAATGCTCAGACTCCGAACCTGTGCTGGACTCTCGAGGGAAGCCTCCATCCATCAAGCATGTTGGAGCCAACATGAGACAAAGAAACCTGAAGGAGAAGTTTATGACCATCTGGAAGAGATTCAAAGTGTCAGAAGATCTGCAAGGATTGGATCAGGATCAGGACATGGATCCAAAGCTGGCCAATGAAGTTGGAGAGTTGGATGACCTTTTCAATGAGCTTGAGTATGCATCAGACTCCGGGCCGGAGGTGGACACCGTGAGCATCACATCCATACCAAAGCCGTCTCTGCGCCCATTCTTCTCATCATCACAGAACCTACTGGGTGACAATGCTCTGGCCAGCAAAGCCCCACCACATACTTGAGAGCAATGTCAGTCACCCTCTGAGGTACAGCATGACACAAGTAGGCGTGCTTCCATTACTGACCATATTCTAACCACAGGTCATCAAAATGTGTGTATAGTAGTATTTGTTTGCATTTTTAATGTTGGCAATTTGTGTATGGAAAGTAAAGACAGCCTGTCACAGGAGAATGACATGCCAGTGTATTTAGTATCTGTAGTTAGGTCACAAGAAGACAATGGCTGTAGAGTAGTATGAAGCACTGGTAAATTCATAATGCATTACTGTGCAATGGAAACTGCTTTCAAGATACCAGTAGCTGAGGCTGAGCTTTATTTGTATTGTGTGCTGCCAGAATACTTAACAAAATACACAAATGAAACATTGCTGCTGGTTACTCTTAGAAACATAGTGGCTTGTGACTGAGACCATTGATCCCTAGTCTACATTGACCCATATAAATACTTGATACCCATTTCATTATTTTATACCCTGCTCGAGCCCAACAACAATAAACACACATCTACATGCTGAATATAATGGCTGTAAATTGGTAGCGTACCATAGATTTCAGAGTAGGTTATAACCAGTGCACGTTCTAGAATCATTATCGATCGATGAAAGATTCCAAAATAAGTTAATTGACATGCATGTTACAACGTGCAAACTGAAGAGACTACGCAAGACATACACACGAATAACAGACTTTGTCAGTCACAACACCTCTTACAAGGTTGTTTCTGCACGAAAAAATAGTACCTACAAAGCCTTTTGAGATGACATGCTGCTTGCAAATTTTATCATACGTCTAAGCATCTGCCCCGACCATTGAGATTGGGGACCACCTGGACCACGAACGTACTCTACGCGCATATACACATTTGCCCCACCCCGCAAATGGAAGAAGACGCTGTCAACAATACCACACCAATACGACCGACAAGCTTTTCTAAGAGCCCAATCGCCAGTTGCTGAGACTGGATAAATCACTGGGATGCAGGACAAATCACACATCGGTCTCTGACTCTCTAATAACTAGTTATAATTTTGGGCTTTAGGGCGCGCCGACTAAAATGTTCAGATCATTTTGCAACCATTCTTAGTCTAACCAGAACTCCATTCGACTATAGGATGCAGACCGCCACGGTTGAGACTCGTGACTTGTCTGCGTTAAAGCTTTGATCCCCGGCCAACAATCGCCCCTCGGAGTGTGGCAGGTATACCTATACTATAACTGCCGTCCATCACCGTAGGCCATGGCTGCGGTTATAATTTTTTCTAAAGCGCTCGAATTACACCGCCGATCGACGCGGTGCAGTCCCATCTGTCCCGTCTCGACCCTCACCTGCGACACCCGGCTGGCGTTTTTGGCCGGCGCCGGGTCGATGGTGCCGACGTCTCTCATAGGCGCGTCGGCGGGCACGGGCATCGCGGCCGACACGGTGCCGAACATGGGGTGGCCGGGCAGCGGCCGTAGTCGCGGGGGCGCCTCGGACTTGGTGCTGCACAGCCAGCCGGCCAGCCAGCCGCCCAGGCCGGCCGACACGCCCACCGACAGCCGACCCAGCGACATCCTCCGGCCTCTGCACACAGGGTGGGAAACAAGGTGTCAGCTAGTGTGTTGAATCAGCTTATTCTGTTTCCTGTGGTGCATGATCCATTTATCCTGATTAAAAAGGAATGTTCTCAGTACTGTTTATACCCTGGCCTAAGCAGCAAATTTGATCAGAAATTTTACCAGTCAAGATTATTGTGATAATTATCAGCAATTGATATAAATAAGCCTTCAGGCTTCAATTTAGTGTGGTACAAGTGAGTTGTGACCAGTGCCCAGTGGGACAGTTGATAAGTAGTTGGCTAAGACTTTATGGGGATCCAGATTCCATGACCCATTCTTGGTTCTCCATTCTCTTAACTAGCATTCACAGCTGTCAGTCAGGAGCAGGTGGGCTCTCACAATGGCCTGAAAACTGAGCATCTAGGTGAAGCAGTCCTCCAGTAGCTGCATAATCATTGGCATGAATGACCTGCTAGACAGAACTATGAAAGGATTAATGACCACTCAAATCATGTGCCTAAATGTTTGATTTCGCTATAGTAAAAGTGAACATAACCAAACTTATCAAATACAATGCAAGCTGCAAATAGGTTATCTTATCAAGCGCGACAATTTTACCTTCAACATTGACACAGATAGCTTAATTTTCATTGGCAATTGATGATAGAAACCAACATGAACATGCCAGAATAAAAATGGTATCTACAAAATTCAAATACAAATACGACAGAAGAAAGCAGATTGATGGCTAAGACAATAATAAATTTTTGTACTAGTATATATTAGGTCCGAGTGGCGAACTACTTTTTGCAGTCAAAATAAGCTTTTGATATTACAATGACTAGTAGATGCAATAAAATGAAATCACTACACAAAATAACAAAATTATTATAAAAGGTATAGTTTAGAGCCAGACATCGTAACATAGAAAGCGTACAATGCACTTGCATCAAAAGACTTGTTGATAAACTTATAAAATTCAGCTAGGAAATAATGACAAAAAATGTGTTATCCTGAAACTGCTAGTTCGTATTTTGATTTACCGTAGGTATGTATATGCAGTATAATTCGGATTTCGTTAATCGTTTACAGAAACTTGGAAGCAAATAACTGATCAATAGGGCTTATTTTGCTATATTAAATAATACAGTGCAAACCCATATATCCCAAACAATCTTGATCTTTGGCAATTCAAGCAAAATAAGACACTTTGGACACTTTCCTCTCTCAAGCCCCTAATGTTGAAGCTTGATAAAGTAAAAAAGGAGGGGGGAAAAGTGTAGACGTTTCTCACGCAGCTGCTACAAAAAGCTGCCCTTAAATAACTGCAAATCTTTGGCTATGACAGAAAACCTGTTTTTTGGCCTTTCAGATGCTAGCTTGATCAATAAAGATTTTTAAGACATTAAAATTAAGTATAAAAAGATGTAACGGAAGTTAGCCCACATTCAGCCCACATTCAGCCCAGCCCAGATTGGGGCTGCCAAATCTAGGGAAAAATCTAGAAATCTAGGGAAAAATCTAAAAACCGTTTTACGCCTAAACGGCTGGAGAAAACTGAAAAATAAGACCACCATTTGAAAGATCTCTTCACCCCGGACCTAATGATATGGTTAAATACCCGATCAATTTAACCAAAAGCATGATTTAACCAGGATGAAAATTTTCGGTCAATGGGGCGGCCCCTACGATTTTCTTTAAAATCGGCATGGTGATACTACAGGCCCAGATGACTAATCTGGCTGAAGAAACCCCTATGGGCATTGAAATCTATGGGGTAAAAACGCCCTTGGAGAGTTTTACCCACGCATTTCTGGCAAGACTATCGCACGCATCCCCCCAATATGGGTATCATATGAAAGCCCATGAAAACCCAAACAAAATGGTGGGGTAAAATTTACCCATTACCCCATCCAGGGTAAAGTTTACCCAAGATGAAAATTTTCGGTCAATGGGGCGGCCCCTACGATTTTCTTCAAAATCGGCATGGTGATACTACAGGCCCAGATGACTAATCTGGCTGAAGAAACCCCTATGGGCATTGAAATCTATGGGGTAAAAACGCCCTTGGAAAGTTTTACCCACGCATTTCTGGCAAGACTATCGCACGCATCCTCCCAATATGGGTATCATATGAAAGCCCATGAAAACCCAAACAAAATGGTGGGGTAAAATTTACCCATTACCCCATCCAGGGTAAAGTTTACCCAAGATGAAAATTTTCGGTCAATGGGGCGGCCCCTACGATTTTCTTCAAAATCGGCATGGTGATACTACAGGCCCAGATGACCAATCTGGCTGAAGAAACCCCTATGGGCATTGAAATCTATGGGGTAAAAACGCCCTTGGAAAGTTTTACCCACGCATTTCTGGCAAGACTATCGCACGCATCCCCCCAATATGGGTATCATATGAAAGCCCATGAAAACCCAAACAAAATTGTGGGGTAAAATTTACCCATTACCCCATCCAGGGTAAAGTTTACCCAAGATGAAAATTTTCGGTCAATGGGGCGGCCCCTACGATTTTCTTCAAAATCGGCATGGTGATACAACAGGGCCAGATGACTAATCTGGCTGAAGAAACCCCTATGGGCATTGAGATCTATGGGGTAAAAACGCCCTTGGAAAGTTTTACCCACGCATTTCTGGGAAGACTATCGCACGCATCCCCCCAATATGGGTATCATATGAAAGCCCATGAAAATCCAAACAAAATGGTGGGGTAAAATTTACCAATTACCCCATACAGGGTAAAGTTTACCCAAGATGAAAATTTTCGGTCAATGGGGCGGCCCCTACGATTTTCTTCAAAATCGGCATGGTGATACTACAGGCCCAGATGACCAATCTGGCTGAAGAAACCCCTATGGGCATTGAAATCTATGGGGTAAAAACGCCCTTGGAGAGTTTTACCCACGCATTTCTGGCAAGACTATCGCACGCATCCCCCAATATGGGTATCATATGAAAGCCCATAAAAACCCAAACAAAATGGTGGGGTAAAATTTACCCATTACCCCATCAAGGGTAAAGTTTACCCAAGATGAAAATTTTCAGTCAATGGGGCGGCCCCTACGATTTTCTTCAAAATCGGCATGGTGATACTACAGGCCCAGATGACCAATCTGGCTGAAGAAACCCCTATGGGCATTGAAATCTATGGGGTAAAAACGCCCTTGGAAAGTTTTACCCACGCATTTCTGGCAAGTGTATCGCACGCATCCCCCCAATATGGGTATCATATGAAAGCCCATGAAAACCCAAACAAAATGGTGGGATAAAGATTACCCATTACCCCATCCAGGGTAAAGTTTACCCAAGATGAAAATTTTCAGTCAATGGGGCGGCCCCTACGATTTTCTTCAAAATCGGCATGGTGATACTACAGGCCCAGATGACCAATCTGGCTGAAGAAACCCCTATGGGCATTGAAATCTATGGGGTAAAAACGCCCTTGGAAAGTTTTACCCACGCATTTCTGGCAAGACTATCGCACGCATCCCCCAATATGGGTATCATATGAAAGCCCATGAAAACCCAAACAAAATGGTGGGATAAAGTTTACCCATTACCCCATCCAGGGTAAAGTTTACCCAAGATGAAAATTTTCGGTCAATGGGGCGGCCCCTACGATTGTCTTCAAAATCGGCATGGTGATACTACAGGCCCAGATGACTAATCTGGCTGAAGAAACCCCTATGGGCATTGAAATCTATGGGGTAAAAACGCCCTTGAAAAGTTTTAACCACGCATTTCTGGCAAGACCATCGCACGCATCCCCCCAATATGGGTATCATATGGAAATTTTTTGACCGAAAATTTTCATCTTGGGTAAACTTCACCCTGGATGGGGTAATGGGTAAATTTTACCCCACCATTTTGTTTGGGTTTTCATGGGCTTTCATATGATACCCATATTGGGGGGATGCGTGCGATAGTCTTGCCAGAAATGCGTGGGTAAAACTTTCCAAGGGCGTTTTTACCCCATAGATTTCAATGCCCATAGGGGTTTCTTCAGCCAGATTGATCATCTCGGCCTGTAGTATCACCATGCCGATTTTGAAGAAAATCGTAGGGGCCGCCCCATTGACCGAAAATTTTCATCTTGGGTAAACTCAGGGGGGTACGCTCCGGCTGTTTAGCATTACGAAAAGTGGTGACAGACGTTTGTGGAGGATTGTCGACGAACTCTTGTTCCGCGAGCAGCACTCACGCGCTAGCGGAAAATCCACCAATCAGCGCTCGGCAGTGCTCGACGCTGATTGGCCCGACGCTCGTGACGAAATTGCGGGGGACCGCAGTTATTCTCTATGGACCCGAATAGGCTTTTGGATTTCAGAGGGGTTTCTTTAAGATTATATGCTGTTTCGAGCTGTTTTCGAGTTGAAATATATTTCTTATGACTGTTAGCTATATAATGGCACCATAAAATCATGATTTTAATTAATATTACCGATGTAATATCGGCCGAAAAGACATGCTGTCTTGGCACGGACTGCCCTGCGGCTGATGTGGGGCCTTTAGTGCCAGCGTATGGTAATAATGGGCTGAAGAAGGGTTATTGGAGACTCTTAGAGCCCCACCAGGATTCAGTATAGGGTCATCAGAGGCCGGGAACGTCCATCAGGGGTCTGAGTAGGCCTGCCATAGGGGCATACATGACACATCATGGAACATGGGTCAATCTAGATCCATTAGGGGCCGTTGAAGGGCCATCATTGTTCAGTGTGGGCCCGCAATTACCTCTAATGGGCATGCCGTGCCCCGATGGACTAACGCTGGCCTCCGATAAACCATCACCAGCCCCTGATAGGTCTACAAAGCCCCCTGCTGGGTCTAAATTGGTCACTGATATGCCCAAATGGGTCACTGAGAAACCCGTACAACATCCCCTGACTGCACCTGATGGACCAATGCCGTCCCCTCATGGGCCCACCACGGCTCTTGAATGGCCTCTTCAAGTCCCTGAAGCGCCTTTATTGGCCTAAATGGACCCCTGATTGGCTTATGTTGTCCCTAATGGTCCTATATGGCCCCCATGAGCCCTCAATTCGTCCCGAGACAGCCTTACATTATATGCCACCGGCCCCTGGTAGGCCTGCACTGGACCCACTGGGCCTATACCGACCCATAAAGGGCCCATGTCGAGCCCTCATGGGCCTCCGATGACCACACGCCGACATGTGTGGCCCCATCAGCAGTGGTCCGTCTATCCCATGTACTTACGGTCTTTTTGGCCGATGTGACACCGGTAGTATATAGAAATGTCATAATTAAATGTCGTTATTATATAGTCAAAGGTCACGGAAAGAATATCCAAGCTCAAAAATGGCCTCAAACCCAACAAAAACTGATACAAATCCCCTTCAAAAGTCATAAGTCAATGAAACGCCATAGGGGAGTAGCTGCAGTCCCCCGCAATTTCGTCACGAGCATCGGGCCAATCAGCGTTGAGTATTGCCGAACGCCGATTGGTCGATTTCCGCTAGCTTGTAAATGCTGCTTGCGGATATAGTCTTGAACAAGTGAGGGTCGCGGCAACTAAATATTGCTTGTCACCACTTTTTCTTCGGGAGCGTTCTACCTGGTTTATATAGCCTTGGGTAAACTTTACCCTGGATGGGGTAGTGGGTAAATTTTATCCCACCATTTTGTTTGGGTTTTCATGGGCTTTCATATGATACCCATATTGGGGGGATGCGTGCGATACACTTGCCAGAAATGCGTGGGTAAAACTTTCGAAGGGCGTTTTTACCCCATAGATTTCAATGCCCATAGGGGTTTCTTCAGCCAGATTGATCATCTCGGCCTGTAGTATCACCATGCCGATTTTGAAGAAAATCGTAGGGGCCGCCCCATTGACCGAAAATTTTCATCTTGGGTAAACTTTACCCTGGATGGGGTAGTGGGTAAATTCTACCCCACCATTTTGTTTGGGTTTTCATGGCCTTTCATATGATACCCATATTGGGGGGATGCGTGCGATACACTTGCCAGAAATGCGTGGGTAAAACTTTCCAAGGGCGTTTTTACCCCATAGATTTCAATGCCCATAGGGGTTTCTTCAGCCAGATTGATCATCTCGGCCTGTAGTATCACCATGCCGATTTCGAAGAAAATCGTAGGGGCCGCCCCATTGACCGGAAATTTTCATCTTGGGTAAAATTTACCCTGGATGGGGTAATGGGTAAATTTTACCCCACCATTTTGTTTGGGTTTTCATGGGCTTTCATATGATACCCATATTGGGGGATGCGTGCGATACACTTGCCAGAAATGCGTGGGTAAAACTTTCCAAGGGCGTTTTTACCCCATAGATTTCAATGCCCATAGGGGTTTCTTCAGCCAGATTGATCATCTCGGCCTGTAGTATCACCATGCCGATTTTGAGGAAAATCGTAGGGGCCGCCCCATTGACCGAAAATTTTCATCCTGGTTAAATCATGCTTTTGGTTAAATTGATCCGGTATTTAACCATATCATTAGGTCCGGGGTGAAGAGATCTTTCAAATGGTGGTCTTATTTTTCAGTTTCGTCCAGCCGTTTAGGCGTAAAACGGTGTTTAGATTTTTCCCTAGATTTCTAGATTTTTCCCTAGATTTGGCAGCCCCAATCTGGGCTGGGCCGAATGTGGGCTGAATGTGGGCTAACTTCCGTTACATTATAAAAAGCTAAATATGTCAAATTTAGGTTTAAAATGTGCATATTCGTTTTCAAATGTGTTGTATAATTTTCAATATCATTCTATAAAACTACTTTTAAAAAGCAGTGTTATAGCGAAGTTTTACTGATGCTACCATATCATAGATAAATATAGAGAAAAACTTGCAAAGGCAAAAAACGCAAAAATCACTGGGGAGTTTTTCATGTAATGCCCGTGGTGATGCCCATTGCAATTGTTGTTGTTTCAATTTCAATTTCGTTTCAATGCATATTTTATATTCTGCCCGATTCTGGCTGATTCTGACCAATTAAAATCCACAAAGACTGAGGTGCTTGCTGGCCAAATTTGGAAAGGCCTCATGCATTGTTGCTGTCATTGCCCAATGCCCATTGGTATTTATTGAAAACCAGATTAAATTGGTTTATAACATTCACATAACCTGAACCTATTAGCATCAAAACTAACTGCTTGAGGCTTTTGAGTGCTAGGTAAGTCACTAGTTAACTGTAAGACATGCTTTTAAGTCTTAAAGTTTTAAGATCAGAATTGTGTCATAGATATTACATAGGAACCAACCTATTTTCCTACTTACCCATCAAAGAAACAACTCAATTTCAATTTTTCAGATTTTGCTAAGGACTGTTCATGGGCCCTGTGTGGGGTAGGACCGCACACAGGCTCTAAGCTCCACCCACAGCCTCCTTATGTTGATGTCATTCTGTCACCGCACTTTGACACAGCTGACAGCGGCTGCTGTGCGGCTGCAGCAGCACAGACACCGGCCACCACAAGGAGCCATGTGATGTCATGCCACCTACCCATCCCCTACCCCTAGCCTGCTGCACACACCACACTCAGAAGTTTACGGTGCTCATGAACAGCCCTTGGATTCAAGTTTTCCTCCATGCATTATGAATAAAAATGTGCAAAAGGTGGCATGCAGGGACATGCCAATACTATATTAACTTATAAACCATTAGGTTTTGCCTAATTACTATCATCAATATTATCACACAGAGCTTCCAAAAAGTTTGCCCCATTTGCAAAAAATTATCTTATTGTGCTTTCATATGCACCCTGACCTTGACCTCTGTGCAATGTTTATTATAAAGCCAATTTTGCCCAAAATAGCTGTTCAACTAAATTTTCTTTTTTGAGGCAAGAATGGATGAAATTGTATGTGTTAGGACTTAGGAGGGGCATTTATTCTAATTTCCCCCTTGAATTGTCAGTACCTCATCTACTTCATGAGCTTGACTAGAATCAACAATGACCCTCTTGTATCTCAGCTTTGATAATTGTTACTATTGTGTTTTATCTAACATCATTGGTTTTTGATAATTTTGTATTTGTAATTTGCTCTTTGCAAAAACAATATTTTTTTTCTTGCAGACCTCATCAGCAATGGCAGCTTCTTCAGAGATCATCAATTTGAATGTTGGTGGGACAAGGTAAGTGTAACTCAAATTTGAATTAGAAAGCATGGCAAATGACCAGTTTCCTAAATCCTAAACACAATAGATATGGTAACTAGCAATTTTAATGTTACTATACCCAAAAAAGGTGAAAATTTTCAGAATGTTATCTGATTGATCTAGTGCAATGCATTTGTAAATGTGACCATCTGACCATGTCTTTTCAGTTATGCCCTTGCTAGTTGTTGTCAATCTATATTACTATTTGAGGAGGGCGTAGTTTCTGTCTATTACGAAGGTCGCGACATGGTGCTACGTAGCGCGGGTTACAGATCACACCGTTGCACCTACCGCGCTGAAATTTGCGCAAGTTATAGAACAAGGATGGACAACGTGCCTTTGAGCGGTCTCGGCTCGATCGGATCGATAGCGAGCGCGTGGCGCGTGCCCAAAAAGTGCAAATTCGCGTCATAGACTTTACATGTATAAATCGGCTGGCAAAAACGGGCGAAAATGGCTAAATTTGCCCGACACGGGTCCGTTCCCCGTGCAATATCTCGGTAGCCGTGCGCCCGATCGGCACGGGGAAAACAGCATCGTGTAGAGAATCGAACGGGCAATCGAATAGTGTGCGGTGCAGGGGTGGCACGCGCCACGTGCAAGTGTGAGGGCAATTTCATTTCAAAAAGTGCCATTTTAAACGCATTTTGGATTTTATTTTATTTTCCCGTGACCATCAGACTGAGAGAGTTGAAACAACGTCAATTGCCAAGAGAAATGTACCGCCTCTCATGGAAAAATTGTGGACAGCTAATTGATCAAAAACAATGTGGAAAAAATCGCTGAATTAAAATGGTATTTGTCCATAATGTGCCACTAAAAAGATACACGGGATTTGCTGCTTAACCTGATACGCTTGACAATTGAAAAAGCTATCATTAGAAAGAGCATTCAATTCTCTCCAAGATCCAATCATCACGTTTGCATGACAAGCAACAGTATTCTTAAAAATATAAATGTTTTAAACCTCTGCAAAACGATTTTTAGCGAAAATTATCTACGCCTTTCATTTGTCTTAAAACTACGCACCTCAATTATAAAGCACATTTGACAGATTCTGAAGTCCCACTGAAGGTCCCACTTATTAAAAAAAGCAGCTTGGACCCAAACTGTCCGGATAGCTACCGACCAATTTCTTTGGTGTCCACGGTATCAAAGCTGCTCGAATTACTGCTTCTTCGAGAAATCCAACTTTCTTTCCGACCTTCAGACCTACAGTTTGGATTCCTTCAGCGCCGGGGCACCAGAGAGGCAACGCTACTCGTCCAGGAAGCGGCTGGCCACTATTTGTTGCACGAATCCCCGCTGTTTGTCGCTAATCTCGACGCTCGTAAGTGCTTTGACCGAATATGGCACGCTGGCATCCTACTTCGGGCTAAAGACTACTTATCTCGCCGAAGCTGGCTGGTTTTAGCCTTCTGGTATAGCGACCTCTCAGCACGAGTTCGGTTCGGAGGTTCTATATCGGATGCGTTTTCCGTACGACGAGGGGTGAGGCAAGGTGCGCTTCTGTCACCATGCTTGGCCAATATTTTCTTAAGGCCGCTGATACAGCAACTGGACGCTACCGGCCTTGGTGCAATGGTCTGTGGTAAGCATGTCCCAGTAGTGGCTTACGCTGATGACCTCCTAGTCATGTCGGGGAACGCACTTGACTTGCAAAAGCTATTGGATTCTGTCTCAGAATTCTCAGTTAGCTGGAGGCTCGAATTTGTTAACCCGGTTCCGAGCGCAACCAAAAGTCACTGTTTCATTTTCGGTGCTGGTCTTTTAGCCCAGCGACCTGAGTGGCACTTATGCAACCATTTGCTCACGTGTAAGGAATACACTGAGCACCTTGGTGTTCAGCTGCACCCGAACCTTCAGGGCCGAGTGCACGTAGATGCACGCGTGTCCCGTGGACGAGGCGCCTATTTCGGTCTCTCCCGAGCGGGTTTGTTCAGCTCGCAGCTCCCTGGCCCTGACAAAGCTTTCCTTTGGCGAGCCATAGTATCCCCGACCCTGTTATTTGGTTGTGCTCTGTGCCCTCTGGGACCCGCCGACATCTCTCGTCTCGAGTCCTGGCAAGCAGCAACAGTCAAAGCTGCCTTACGTTTGCCATCCAGAGCCCACCACACAGCTTTGCTCGCTGCTCTGCACATACCGAAGGTGCAGGAGACTCTACGTCGCTCCATCATCGCGTGCTTCCGTGATGCGTTCCGCGAAAATCACCGCCTACGCCAAATTCTGGTTGCCAGCCTGGCCACTCTTGTTCTTGGGGATGCCTCATTGGGACACTGCGCGCCTATCGTTAGATTTATGTTCATCGTATGTGGGGCCAATATGAGTGTGCTTCTACAGGTTGCTGGAGGTCATATCCCACCTGAGATTATGTACACCCCAAGACCCCCCTGTGGAGTCACCGACTCGCTCAGTTGGCTCCTGGCTCAGAACACTGGGGAGGCATGGGCACTAATACAAATGATATTAGCGCCACCCATATGATAGTGTTATGTTGTTTTTGGTATGCCTATGTTTTGGTGTAGGTATGATTGTGCATATGTTTTCTGGCGTATGTCTTGTGTGCATTGTGTATGTTTGTTATGCCCATGCTTGTCTTGTCTCTAGACGTAATACAATTGATGATGATGATGATGATGATGAAGTGGAAAGCATGCTTATCAGACACGGGCACCTCGATGCGGTGGATATTTTTTCCACAAACCAAAACGTTTAGCCGTCAAAAAGCAATCGACCGAAATGGATAGATAACCCAACCGACACAAGAACAACCGAACACCCGCCGATCGAAAATATCCCTTTTCGCGTTGCGGAGCACGCGGGTCACCCTAGTTGTTAGCTAACTCTGCACACACAACAAAGTGTAGGGCCACAATATATTGAGCTGCCTAACTGGCTGCTCTTGAATTATAATAAATTATTGTCTATTGTGAAGTCACCTAATCCTTCAAAATAGTGCTTCCAAACAAGATTCTAATGTGCTCCAATCCAACAAGCTGGGACTGTTTGACATATACATAGACATAGAATGCTGTCCCAGCCTTGCCTGGGAACTATAAAAATCCATGTGTCAACTGTAAAATCAAGTGGTGGCTATTATTATCAGATAATCGAATAATTGTTAAAATAAATAGCAGTGGATTGTCTATAAAAGAGTCAATTTGAAACTGCATAAACAAACAAGAACCCTATTCCTGGCGGGCTCCGCCGGGACAAGAAACTGGCGGGGGGGGGGGGGCCGATTCGGCCCCCCTTCAGATCTCAAAAACTACACATCGCAGCGACAAACGGCGAACGGCGTTTGATAGGTCGTTTAAAGATCTACAACTTTTACATAAAACATTTTCAGGTCAGGTCAATATTGAGGTCACCAGAGGTCATCAACGATAAAATGTTTTGAAATTTGTTACCTATATAACTTTTAAACTAAGAAACATTCAGACATAAAACCAATACATTTTTTGTTGCTCTCGCCGAGGCGATGCGAAATAAGTATGTGATGACCTTCACAGGTCAATTTGAAATTTGACCTGAGGTCAAGGTCAGGTCATTCATCAATGAGGTTGTGGGGTATAGTCATGCTGCATACCAAACGAAGCGCCTTGACCAGGCGAGCAGTTTGGTACCACTTACAAGTCTTTAGCACCATCATGTCGTGATTTATTGACAGAAAAACGATTTATGACGTCACATGACCTCAGATGACCTTTGCCGGTGCCCCTGTCAATTAGCGGCACCAGGATCATCACCGATGAGATAATCTTCCATAATACTGAAAGAATTGGGTGGTTTTGACTCGTTTACACGAAGCAGGAGGCGTTTCAATATTTTCCCATAGGTTTGCAATGTAAAGGTCACGAGTCTGGCCTGACCTCAGGTCACAGATATGAAAATTCTGAGATGTACAAATTGCACATACTGGTACCCTAACTTAAGCCTGAAGAGAAGAAATTGATCGGTCAAAAACTCTAGCTCTGGCGTGATTGCAAACTTTTCTGAGGTAGGGTCACCAAACCGCCTCTGGTGACCTGACCTGAGGTCAGATCAACTCAAAATTTTCAGAAATGCTGCGTAAAAGCCTTTTAGGAAAAGTCAGAAAATTTGAGCTTCCTAGCTCAAAGCGTTTGGGAGTAATAACCAAAAAACCTCAGGGGGGGGGGCTCCTGAGGCCCCCCCCCCCGCCAACCTTGTTCATAGTTGTGTCAGGTACTCAAGTATGTCAACACAAAGCATGAATTTCAAAGCTAACACAGCAAAAGTAACTGAAAACTGAGTGATAACAGATGGGCTCCAGCAATACTGCTAACTAGACATTAGACAATGAAATAGGTACAGCAAGGCTTAGTAGGTATGATCGTTAGCACTTTAGGCTTCCAGTGAGTAGCTGAGAAAGGTTACCGGAAGTCCTGACAGAACAAAGAATGACGCACTCGTCGTTTAGACGCCGAGTCAGTCGTTTGCGGAATATTTCAGGTTTTCCGTAATCTCTGTTACTAGGTGATGAAGCTGTCAGTGCAGGAATGAGTTGCCCAGCGCGGGTCCTTATGTGGTGAAATACCTCAATGTTTTAACCACCGACGCAAATGACCTTCCAATCGATGAGTCCGTAGATCTCATTTCAGCTATCGAGTAGAGTCGTACACAATATACATTATACATCAAGGGCGCAAAATGACCTCGCAGTCGGCGCGCCCCTAACCCCCAACAAACAAACAATATACATCAAGATACCTACACACATAGCCTTTCGCGTTTCTCAGGGCACCGCTGCAGCGATCTGTCATCATTTATCTCTCATTTTGCATCTTATCATTTGTATCGTATCAAATCTCGTATCGTATGCATCCTTTCAAGTAGTTTTTAGACATTTGAATCCAGTGCATGTCTTGCCTAATGGGATAGAAGAGCCAGTACGAACGCCAGCGACCGAGCCCCTGGGACCACTCTTCCGAACCTGAACGATAGATAGTGCGGCGGCTGTCCGAACTCGCGGGTGTTCGAGACCGACTCACTGCCAGCACCGTACTGTTCCAGACTACGGGTCGGACATTCTGGTATTGGCCACGTACAAAGTCATAGCTGGCTCATTAGGATTGCTCCTACACGCATTCCAAATAACAGCGCTCGTTTTCCGCGGGTACCGTCGCGATTACGAAGCTTGAAGATGATACAACTGTCTGGCCACAGAGCACATCGTAATTTCTTATCAGTGCATAACTATTTATACAATGCTTAGCTGAAAAATCTCATAATTAATGGATTAAGAAATTCTAGCGATTTCCTTTTCTGCTGTTTTATGCCAAAGAGTTAAATTAACTACCATAGAGTCCACTCAGACACTAAGTAAACACTAGAATGCTCTAACGCCTCCCCGCATTCCGTGTTCAGGTTTTCCACCTCGCGCCAGACGCTGACGTGGGTGCAGGACACCTTCTTCACCGCCATGCTGAGCGGCAGGATCTCCAGCATGCGCGACGAGACGGGCGCCATCTTCATCGACAGGGACCCCAAGCTGTTCGGCGTCATCCTCAACTACCTGCGCACCCGCGACATTGACCTCAGGTCAGTCATTCTACCACCGTGGTAGGTGGTTACTCAGGCAATGTTGACTTGTAACCGGGCACTGATGTGCTATGAGGCGTGGATGATTGACGTCTGTTGTGCTGGGCTGGGGGCTTCCATACGGTGGGCTTATTACGAGCGAGCGAGCGCAGCGAGCGAAGTGAGTCTTTTCAATATAACGGAAAAATCTCAGTATGAGCGGCCCGGCCCGGCCCGGCCCGGTCCGGCCCGGCCCGGCCTGTAACGCTTTTGAGAGGCTTATATCTCAGCAACCGCTGGACCGATTGGCCTGCGGTCTTTTTTGTTGGGTAGCCCCATCCCTTCTACCCCGTAATTGACTACTTTTGATATGTCTCAGTGACCGTCGTGGCACGTGCCACGTGAAAAGTCAAGGGTGTTCAAGCTGTTTTGCAAAAGTAGTGATTTTGAGAGGCTCATATCTCAGCAGCCGCTTGGGCGATTGACTTGCGGTAATTTTTGTAGGGTAGCAGCATCCCTTCTACCCAAAATAGGATACTCTCGATGCATGTGGGTCACCCCCAGTGCTCGTGCAAAACACAACAATAAGAGGTGCCAAATTTGTTCCCATTTCAGTAACTCGGTAATTACTGGGGCGATTTCGCTAAAACTTGGCATACAGGTAGGCACCCACCAGGCAATGCATTCCCATGTGTTGCGGTTAGGGTGCTACTGCACGTGCGCACGTGCAGGGGGCGTTTCCAGATCTTGCGAACGGCTGGGCCGATTGCGCTCAAATTTGGTACACGGTTGGGGACCAGTTAGTAGGGTGCCGTGCAAAAGTCATTTTGGACCCCGTTTGCACGTGCGCACGTGCAGAATGCCGCTTCCAGATCTCAGGAACGGCTGGGCCGATTGCGTTCAAATTTGGCACACCGCTAGCGACCAGTTAGAAGGGTGCTTTGCGCAAGCCCGTTGGAAGCACCTTCTCGCCCTTCCGCACGTGCAGGGCTCACTATCTCGCTCGCTCGTTCTTCGCCCAAAAGGCGTTTTACTGGTATTACATTAGGGCTTACTTACTGTAGCAATGTCTTGTTGGTTTTTGCTTGGATGGGTAGTGTTTGCACTTCTTCAAGGCTTGTCATTTCGATCATCAGTACCCTGTTAGACCTGCGCTATCTGTCGCTCTTCTCTCCATCTCTAACGACCCTCTCGCCCCCCCCCCCCCCAGTTCGGTGGACCTGGACGCGCTGCGCCACGAGGCCGAGTTTTACGGCCTGCAGCCGCTGGTGGGCCGGCTGGCGCTCTGTCAGGATCTGACTGCGCCCACCTGTGGCAGTGTGCTGTTCCACGGACTGCTGCAGCCGGCCGGTCAGTGCACGGAGGGGATGGAGGGGCAGGAGAAAAGGGGAGGGTATGGAGAGGACTGTGGACAAGTGAGGGGATGGAGAGGATATGGATTGAGGGGCTGGTAAGGGCGGTCTGACAAGGATACCAGCAGGCGGGTCAGTAGACGCAAAGGTCAGGGATGGGGTTACATCCCCTGGCTTGGGGATGACAAGGGGATGGGGATGACACTTGACAGGACGAGGCAAGGGGACGGACGGCTGTGGAGGTGTCGTGCGCGTGTCTGTGGACGGAGGGGGAGGCGGGTTGGCCGGTATGTTGCACTGCGTCACTGGATGGATGATTCAGAGGGGGGGGGGGGGGGCACACGGATCGGGTGTTGCATACCTGCTGACGCTAGGCCATGAACAGTCAGATTGATCAGTGCGGTTATTCGGTGGGTACATAGTTGTGGAGGGTGATGGTTGGACTGGATGAATCATTTCTATCATTCCCATAGTTTTCTTTACGAGCTACATATCGGCCAGCTACGGCCGTTCAGAAGGGGAGGGGAGCAGCTGATGCGTCTTTGCGTATGTCTCGTAATAGCTGATAAGGTTAACAGTCCGAATGTTCCAGTAACATGTTCTGTCCCGTTTAGTGCTAACTAACTCTGTCATGTCGTTTCTCCCTGCAGTCCCGCCGCCGTCACCCCATTTCGCGGAGTCGGCGCTGGCTGAAGGGGCCGCCGCCGCTGCCGCCGCCGCCGCTCGGCCCGGGTCCATCGTCCGGCTGCCGGAGACGCCCCGCTCGCACTCCCGCCAGTCGTCTGCCGACCTCAGGTCAGTGTCCCGTGACCTGCGCTGACCTCGGTCAGGTCAGGTCAGTGTCCCGTGACCTGTGCTGATCTCGGTCAGATCAGGTCAGTTCAGTGCTCCCTGACCTCCAGTAACTTAACTGAGGTCTGTAGGTACCGTACCCCAGGCTAGTGCTCCACGCTTGGTGCCTATGTTGCTTTGACAAACCGATCTCAAGTCAGCGCTCTGTGAGCTGTGTTGACGTTACTGAGGTCAGCCGTGCCTCATTTCAGCACTATATGACGTTTTCTGACGTTGCTTAGAATATCAGTCGACCCGGGTCTGATACTAGTTCTCCTACCCCCAGCCCCCTCCGTCCCCTCCGTGCACTGAAGCCTGTACTACATTAAATTTGCTGACCAGCAGGTCATGTCAGTTGTTTTCACTGGCTGTGAACGTCGACCAGCAAGACTGTGTGGTTCCTAACTAGTCCATGCCCTCAGGCCTCAACACCGAAATGAGCTGTTGGGGGGGGGGGGGGGGGGGGGCTTGGATTGCTGATGTAGGATAAGCTGAATGATATTGTCATTGCTTACGATCACCTCTGGGTCATATTTCTGCATTTGACACTTCACCGGATCCCATTAAAGTGTAGATCATCTTCCTGTCTATTTGACGGATTTATCTATTTGACGTACCTATCTATCTATTTGACGTCTGTTTGACGTATATTTATCGACTATCTGACGTAAGGCTATGGAAAAGAATGTCTGTTCTGTCCTGTTGTTGGTTTCTGTGGTAGTTGGCATCGACCTGTTTGCCCAAGGCTACGATTTATTTACGCGGCCGAGCTGCGCACAATGCAGTAACCTCTGGCCCAATGACTCTGCCCCATTGTACAAAGTCAATATCACCGAAAATTGTGCTTTATTTAAGTGCTTTATTGATACAATCCGGACAACCGGGTTTTCATTGACTGAATCTGTTTCACGGTATTCCATCGATTATTTGGCGATTGATCGATTGTTTATTGGTTCGCCCTGAACCAGTGGTATTTATCACTGGCCAGCCCATGTAACTGAATTGAGTCGTTAATATATACGAGGTTTCCAGTACACTGATAATTTTCTACGAAGGTCACCAAGCATATCTCTATGACCCGCACAACCCAGTACCAACCACTGAGTAGATGCAATTCCTCCTCAGGTGCATAAGTACGTTGTATGTGTTCCCCGCAGCCAGTCTAGCCAATAACTACCGAAATCTCCGGCGTACCCGTATTGAACATGCGAGAAAATCTAAATATCTTCTTTTCGCCACCCTCTCTCACCTCCTCTATCGCCTCCCGGCATCACCCTGTCCCCTGTATGTCATCATCATCATCATCATCATCATCATCATCATCATCATCATCATCATCATCATCATCATCATCATCATCATCATCATCATCATCATCATCATCATCATCATCATCATCATCATCATCATCATCATCATCATCATCATCATCATCATCATCATCATCATCATCATCATCATCATTATCATCATCATCATCATTATCATGTTTATTGGCACTGGCAGCTCTACCTATTTGTGCCCTCTGGCAGCTCTATCTGCTGTGTTTGACAGTTTGCTCCCTTTGTCAGTCTACCTACTCGTCTCACCCCTGTTCGCTCCCTCCGACAGGTTCGTGGCCGGTCTGGCGGCGCGGCCAGCACCAGTACCTATGGGTCGGCCGGGCCACTCGCGCGGCGGCTCGCTGGATCTGCGCCACCCGTCACACTCGCGCAGCTCCTCAGCTGATCTGAGCCGCCTGCTGGCCCCGCCCGGCGGGGGAGGGGGCGGAGGGCTGGCCGGTCTGGCAGGGTGGCACGAGGCGGCCGGTGTGCGGATCATCAGGGGACACCACAACTGGCTGGTGGCTGCCTACGCGCACCACGTGTCCTGCTACCGGTGAGGATCGGCGTAGGGAATGGGGGCGTGCTGTGTTTGGTGCCAACAGTGGAGATGTAACGGCAGGGGGTCTGCCTAACGCCATTGCCCATAATTCTGATAACATCAGCTTGCCGATTGTTTTGTGTGTAATTGGTGTTTGGAATGTGAAGATGTCGTCGTTTTTTTCGGCGCTTTTTTAGAGTTTTACCGCGGCTCGTGACATGCGTATTGTGTAACTTATTGACTACATCGCCATTCCATGCGCGCCCACCCACGACGCCGCTGCGTCTCTCGCTCATTCGATGCATTTCTGTCACTCTCACACACCATACCCTTTCTCCTATCTACAGCATGAAGGACTCCACAGGCTGGCACCTGTTCTACACCTCTCCCTACATCACCAGCGCTATCGACCGCGTGGCCATCAACGCCAAGGTGGTGCCCACTGGCTCGGTGGCCGACGCCAGCACTAAGATGCTGGGTATCAGCTGCGGTGCCTCGGTACACCTGTGGCGCATATCGGAGGACGGCTCCAAGTCGGACGTCGGTGAGTGACGGTTTAGTGTGTGGGAAGTGCGTGGGGACTTGATAAGGAAGGTTGTCAGAAGACTAGAGGGGTATTTTGCGGTGTGGCGGAGAGACGTGCGGACTGTGGAGGAAGGACTGGGAGTATAGGATGGACTGGGGATGAATCAAACGTGCATTATTGATCAGTATAGTAAAAAAGATATATTGCAAGCTATAACATGTCGAGTGGCATGGCCTTGTTGTAGGTAACCGACATGGCTTGATGCTTCATTGTCTAGGTGATTGTCTGATGGTCTTATCACATGTTTCGGCGACTTTTATTTGATTATTATATCGTTGTGCTGTCACGTTGCCATCTACTTTCCGTTTAATGCTTCCTCTATCCTCGTGCCATGTCATTCTTACACGTCCATGTCTTCTCTCCCCTTTCAGGTCAGTTCAGTCTGGGTGTGCCGGTGGAGCACCTGTTTTTCATCGGCCCGCAGCTGGTGGCTCTCTCCTCGGCGGGCCGAATCGGCGTCTGGCACGCCATGACCCACCACTGGCAGGCGCAGGAGATCGGCAGCGTGTCCAGCTTCGACCGGGCCGGGAGCTTTCTGCTGCTGGGCGGCACCAATGGCTGTATCTACTACATAGGTCAGTTGGGATGGGTGGTGGACCGTCCTTAGCTCTGAGGCCATTCGAAGCTGTTCTAGGCACCTGTATTGCGCGCAAGTAAAATTGAGTACTAAGCTATGAGCAAAAAATGTTTGTTTTTTTAAGGTTCCGAAGGTAATTGTTAGTCCTGCATCTACCAATTTCCACGAGTTAGATGTGCTCTCTGAGTTTTGAGATGAGCTTGGGGTGGGAAACTGTGATGGAGGGTTTGGGGACTAAGTTTCCCTAGTCCCCCGAAGATTTGCGTTTGTCATGCCGGCGCAAACAACTGTTGGCACATGTTAGTTGGTGGCTGTATATTCACGAGCTGCACGCACTGTCTGTGTGTAGTACGCGGGTACTACACTCGGACAGTGTAGTACAGATTGAAGCCACCAGTTTCCTTTGCTGACACTTTTCCTTTGTCTCTGCGTCCACAGACATGCAGAAGTTTCCGCTGCGTATGAAGGATAACGACCTGCTGGTGACGGAGCTCTACCACGACGCCAGCAATGACCCGATCACGGCCATCAGTGTCTACCTGACTCCGAAAACAAGTAAGGCTCGGCCCGCACGTCACCATACCCCACCCTTGTTCAGTGTAGACTTGTGAAGTAAACTACAAAGCAGAACACATTCTAAGAGCAATCATTTTTATTGCATTTTTATTGCATGCTAATAAACACCAAACATTCACCACAAAATATGCAGAAATACACGGAACAATAAATAGACAATAATATGCCGTCAGGTCAGAGACCATTCAAGCAGGATATAGGGAGTTCAAAGCATTCCTTTTCAAACCGTTCATTGAGCGTGCGCGCTTTTACTGAGTGACGGCGCGGTAGCTGTAGACGGGCTCGTACTCGACGGCCGGCTGCCGGACGGCCGGCCGCTCAGCAGGCGCCGAGTACTGCTGCACGGTGCGCACGGACGGCGCCGCCTCCGTGGACGGCACCTGCGGCGTCGGGTACTCGGTCGGCACCGGCGTCGGCAGCGCGTCGCTCTCGGCGCGGAAGCCCAGCGCGTTGGCCACGTAGCGCACGCTGATGAGCCGTCCGTCGGGAGCTCGGTAGCTGTAGGAGCCGGTGACGGTGCCGTCGGCGCTCTGCTCCTGGCGCTCGATGTCGTCTTCGGAGAGGAAGCGGAACCCGTAGCCGCCCTGGTCGTCGCTGTGGCTCTCCGACTCGAGGATGCGCACCAGAGGCAGCGGAGCGGCGGCGGCGGCGGCGGCGCGGACGGCCGGGGTGGGTCCGTAGCCGGGGGAGCCGGCGGCCGCGGCGGCCACCACGGCAAACAGGGCCACAAACTGTGAAATGGAAGGGGGTATGGTTAGACTGCGAAGACATAATTTCTGACTCCTCAGTCAGATTCAGTGCCCTAACCCACCGCAATAAGCTTGATGGGTATCTCAACATGATCACTGCTCACCTAAACTTTCTACCAAGTCCCACTTCGACCCCACATGTCTTACCATCTTCATGATTGTACGGAGTGAGTCTGGTGGTTGTCCCGTCGGGAGATGCGTCTGTAGTGTGATACCTCCCCGGCGTTCCCGTCGTTATATATAGTGAGGACGGCCCACCGGGTGACCGTGAAAGGGACAGGTTATGGAGACATCCGGTGGTCGACATGGGACGGGGGGTGTATGGGTTGGAGGTCTGCCTGTGATTTATTGGGGTGCTACTGGACGATGGTATTATACATGCGGCACTAAGCATTATAAAACGGGCAGTGCACGGCTGATAAGCATGAATATGCATTTTTCTACAAATGGCTCATAGACCAATATTTTTGCATGCAGCACCGACCCTTGAATGCTTATTTTCTTGTTTAAAATGTCTTAAAAAGATGTTTACATTTTTTAGAGCATTTCAAGACTCATGTCCAAACATTTATCCCGTTAACAGAAAATGTTGAAGACTTTGTTAGTTACAAATTTTTATTACTGAAGCTGTTTGCTTACCTTCTGGTTTTGTTTCCCCCTCATGTTTTTCTTTCTATATAATTGTCTTCTCCGCGCTGACATGATTTTTTTTTGTTATAAAACTTCGCACTTTATAATTCTCCTGTTTCGTAGGCTATCACGCTGTATTTGCTATTCATTTTCATTTTTCATCCTATATTTTGTGAACATTTTTGTTGCACTAATGACTGTTAGCTTTGGGTATGGACTTTAGGATGAACACATTACCAATCATCTGGAGAAGTCAGACGTCGGATCTAACCACCTATTATGCTTTACGAATTCACAAGTTTGTTCAAGAGGGTCACGCCTTCGTATTGACGGTAGTTTCAGAATGCCTTCCGGAAGAAACAGTGCTGCAGGAACCTTTCTTTTTTGTATCGTTTCATCGTTTGTTGTTCGTTTCATGGTTCGTTTCATCGTTCATCGTGTCATCGTTCGTCACACTATTTGTCGATGCATACATGTATCAGTTAGTCAGCTGGGGGATCGCCCACAGTTCATCCGTGGAATTTAGGTCGAAATGTTGTTCGATTATTCCTCTTTCGTCCGTAACTTACTTCACGTATCACCGACTGTGTCTCACCAAGTAATCTTGGTCTCACCCATGCTGCCATCACGACCGGTAGTCCCGAATGCATCGCTATGTGCATCGGCCCCAGTAGAGACCACGTGCATCAGATGAGAGGCTCCTCTCAGCGCACGCTACCGAGGATACACTCTGAGTCGGGTCGCAGGCGTCTCAGCTACGGTGCTGTCCAGCAGTACAACCAGCTGCCATTCGACACAAACAATCGCCACTTCAAATCCACCCTGAGACGCTACCTACTCAGAGAACTGTATGGCTGACCTGATCAAGTATCGCGGTGTATTGTATTGGCCTGAATGTATTTTACCTCGTATGTTTTCAACCTTTGACGTGTGACGATGAAAAACCATATTCGATGGATTCGTTATGAAATATATTCTGATTCTGATTCTGATTCTATCGTCTCGTAAAAAACAACAACTGATGGTATGTTGCTTTGTTTGCCTGGAGCTCCGTGACTCGCGCCTCCATTTTCCATGGAGGTGGCTTTTACCTTCCAACATCATGCGTCGCTGGGGAACAGATGCGCGTTAGACGTCCTTTTGAAGGTTATTAAGCAGATTTCTAAAATGTTATACGCCTACGCCTTCGCCTTTGTGTCCAGCGCCTACCTTCGTCTTGGGCTGGATCTGGTGCAGCTCACTGAGTGCTTAGTACGACTTCTACTTCTACTTAGTACGATTCTACACACCATCAGCTCCAAGATTACTTTACTAATAATCAGCTCCACTGTAACTTGGTTTAAAGGGCTTGTGGGCACACCGACTGTTATGAGCCCAAATACGGCCATTACGAGTTACGACTACTTGGGTGATGATATTGGCTGCTGCCACACTTTTTTGTGCCCAGACTTTGCGACATTTTCGATGAAATTCGCAGATGCCCGATTTCTAAGGCTTCGGCAATAGTATATATTTCAGGATTCGCCCAATCACGTCACACGGCCAGTGGCTGGCTCTGAAGGCATTTGTATTCCCATACCCAAGAACAATATACATGGACTGGCACAATAACGTTCAAAACGAAAGTCTAGTTGCCAAACTACTCAGATTTGAGTCTGGCAGTTGCTTTATCCCCAGCATTCATCGCTGCATTCATTCCATCCCCGTATCATCTGCATTCATTCCCAGTTTGCTCGTTCGATGACTTTCTGTGTGAAGCATCGGCTCAAGAAGGGAATGATTGATATGCGAATGGTAACATTTTCCATTCTCAGTTTGTCGTTTTAGGAGACATTCCTCGTCCATACTAGAAGCAATATTCAAGAAAGATGGGGGTAAATGAAAAAGCGAATGTATTGTTTCACATAAGAATCACATCATCGGCCGATTCCACAGCGATCTATCAAATGACAAAGAACAATAAATAACTAGGGACTCACAACGCTACATCACAATAAATACGGTCATCTCCATGCATGCATCCAAATCATTCAAAGTTCCATTGATCGCGTCCATCATGTCTCCGTCGTCCCGTCGTCTCCCCGGCTGACGGGCTGACCCGGCCTGTGACCCCTCACTGAGAGACGGCGCGGTAGCTGTAGACGGGCTCGTACTCGACGGCCGGCTGCCGGACGGCCGGCCGCTCAGCAGGCGCCGAGTACTGCTGCACGGTGCGCACGGACGGCGCCGCCTCCGTGGACGGCACCTGCGGCGTCGGGTACTCGGTCGGCACCGGCGTCGGCAGCGCGTCGCTCTCGGCGCGGAAGCCCAGCGCGTTGGCCACGTAGCGCACGCTGATGAGCCGTCCGTCGGGAGCTCGGTAGCTGTAGGAGCCGGTGACGGTGCCGTCGGCGCTCTGCTCCTGGCGCTCGATGTCGTCCTCGGAGAGGAAGCGGAACCCGTAGCCGCCCTGGTCGTCGCTGTGGCTCTCCGACTCGAGGATGCGCACCAGAGGCAGCGGAGCGGCGGCGTCGGCGGCGGCGCGGACGGCCGGGGTGGGTCCGTAGCCGGGGGAGCCGGCGGCCGCGGCGGCCACCACGGCAAACAGGGCCACAAACTGTGAAATGGAAGGGGGCGACGTTAGATTGCGAAGACATATGTATTTCTGGCTCGGTCGGTTTCAGTGTCATAATCAACTACATTTAGCTGGGTGGCATTTCAACATTAATATTCTCAGCTAAGCTTTTCTACTAAGTTCAATTCGACCCCACATGGCTTACCATCTTCATGATTGTGCGATGTGAGTCTGGTGGTTGTGCCGTTGGGAGATGCGTCTGTAGTGTGATGCCTCCCCGGCGTTCCCGTCGTTATATATAGTGTGGACGACCCACCGGATGACCGTGAAAGGGACAGGTTATGGAGACATCCGGGGGTCGACATGGGACTGGGGGGTGGTGGTGGTATGGGTGGAAGGTCTGCTGGTGATTTATTAGAGTGCTACTGGATGATGATGTTATACTTGCGGCACTTGTTATTCCGACACGAATAGTGCATGGCCCTTCGGCATGGATATGTACTTTTTACGAATGTGTCATAAGCCAATAATTCGAGATATATCAACGGCCCTGGAATGTCGGACTTGCTTGCTTAGAAATATTTTTGTTAGACGGAGACATCTTCATAGCACTTAGAAATTATAGAATTAACCCTCGCCGGACCTATTGGTTTTCTACATACGCGCCGGCTGAGGGGGGGGGGGGGCGGGTACGACCCCCCCTCGCCGTTTCGCCCCTGGTGGAGCTAGCGCGTCGCGGAAAAATCGAGCGTGTGCGCCGTTACGAGACGCAGAGATTGGTACCCGATTTTAAGGTCCTAGGTCAACCGGTGACCTCTGAGGTCAGGTCAAGTGCCCCAAGGTACGGTTCAGTTTTTGGTGAAGAACTTCGCAAAAAACGGCCGCAGATCCGCGATTTTGGTAGCATCGTGTTCGCCTCGCTCAGTCGCGTCGAATGATATACTTTTTGTTCGGGTCAGGTCAACTTGGGGTGTTGACCTCAGGTCAAGGTCATGTCAGCACCCCCAGGTCACGAAGTTGGTCGAAAGAGGTCTTGTCGCATATCATTCGATTCGGCAGGTCGTCCTGAGTCCATTGGTGGCTTCCCCGACTCGCTAGCTCAATTTGATCAAGAGTTATTGACGAAAAACTAATATGACCTTGATGACGTCATAAATGACGTCACGCTAGGTCAACATTGCAAAAGTAACGCATCTAACCTTGCAAGGAGTGCATCAAATCACGATTCTGTGTGCTTGAGATAGTTGGAGATCGTTCCCGGCGCCAGAATAGCAGTTTGAATTTTTCCCCATTGACTTATAATGGTGAGGTCACGAAAATGACCTGACCTCATATGACCTTTAGGAATAATCCGAGATATACAAGTTGTGAGACTCATAATGGATACTAGATCCTGCAAGTTTCATTTCCCTGTGACATCTCCTCTGGCAGTGAGGGCGTTGCGAAGTTGCGACATCTGAAGACCGTGCAGAGGTTCATTTATGACGTCATAGGTCAGTGACCTGACCTGACCCAAAAATTCGGTTGGTGTCAAAAGATCCGGCTTGAATCAAAGGTCAGGTATGCCAGTTTCAGCTCTCTATCGCCAGCGTGCTCGGAACTATCGCGTAAAAACCCTATGGGGGGGGGGCGGCACCCGCCCCCCCCCCTCGGCCGGCGAGGGTTAAGTCGGCGGGGATCGTCTGAGGTTAATTATCTTGACCTGACCTTCGAGTGACCACGACACCCGCCATAATCAATGGGACAAATATTTCACATGCTGTGACGTTTCCAGACACAAAAAGTCTGGAAACGTATCAACATACAATGTGCGCTGGCGAGCGCCGAGTTGCCATTCCGTGCCGGCATGGTATCGATGAACAGGTCACAGATCAAAGGTCGATTGGGTCAGTGTCATGCATTTTTCAGGGTAGGTGTGCAAATTTATTAGATGGAGGGAGCTGACAGATTCGTTGCGATCCGGCACATTTACGCGAGTTGTTCGTGGAAACCGAGTGGTGTCCATCCGACCCGCTTCCCCTTATAACTGGGACGGCTAAGACGTCCACTTTTTTCTTTTCCAATTTCCCTCGTGTTGTACTTGGGTTTCATGCTTTTTCGCTATCTTTCCTTATTTTGAATTCATCTTAATTTTTCGTCCTAGATGTCTGTGAACCTTTTTTCGCACAAATGACAGACAGCTTTATTGGCTAAAAAGAGACACATTGCCGATCTTCCTGACAAGCAAGGCCACTTACGAATTCACACGCAAGCCCCCGAGCGGGGCAAATATGTTCTCGACTTCGTATTGGCGAGAGCGTCAAAATGCCTTTCAGAGGAAGTAATGCTGCAGCAACCCATTTTTGTTTGTTATCGATCCATCGCTCGTCTTTCGTTTTATCGTTTTTTGTCATTGTTCGTTACGCTTATTTTTGTCGAGGTGTGTTGGGAGATCGCCCACGGCTCATCCGTGGAATTGAAGTTTGCGTTGTTTCTCGGTCACTCCTCGCTCAAAACTGATGAGTAGTGGCTCGTTAAAAACTACTGGGGCAGAACTTATGTGCTGGAGCTCCGTGGCGCACGCCTCCACTTCTATGGAGGAGGTGGCTTTTAACCTCCTAACCACATGCGCTCGGTAATAGATGCGTTGCTGGTCGTTCCGTTGAAGGCTAGGACCTAGTTAGGATGTTCTACACGTAACGCTTCGTGTCCAGTGTCTGCCTTCGTCTATGGCGGATCTTGTGCAGCTCACTGAGTGCTTGGTGCAACATCATTCTTCACAGCATCATCTCCGCTGTAAATTGGATTGACTGCCGTACACACACACTGTTATGAGCCCAAATACGGCCAGTACGACTACTTGGTGGATGTTAGTTGGCTTCCACATTTTTTTTTGTGTGCCAAGACTTTGCGACGCTTTCGGTGAAATCCGCATATAGCCCGACTTCCAAGGCTTCGGCAGTGATATTTCAGGATTCGCCCAATCAAATCACACGGCCAGTGGTGCGCGCCGAATCCATCTGCATTGCCGTACCCAAAGACAAAATACATGGACTGGCACAATAACGTTCAAAAGGAAAGTCTTGATGCCAAAGTCCTCAGGTTTCAGTCTGCAAGTTGCTTCATCCTTAGCATTTACCCCTACTGTCATCCCTGCATTGCCTGCATTCATCCCAAGCTCGTTCATTCGATTATTATTTTGGGTGAAGCTTCTACTCAAGAAGAGAATGATTTAAATGCGAGTGTTAACGTTTTTCTTCTCCTAGCTTGTCGTCATTGATGTCCTTCCTTGTCCACGCTAGAAGCAATATTCAAGAAAAATGAAGTAATTGCAAAAAAAACGAATTGTCACATGTTTCACATCAATCCTCGATGACCTATCTATGTAATGACAAATGAGTAATAAATAACCAGGGACTCACTACGCTACATCACAATAAATACGATCATTACCATCGATACATCCATATCGGTCAAAGTTCCATTGATCGCGTCCATCATGTCTCCGTCGTCCTGTCGTCTTCCCGGCTGACGGGCTGACCCGCGACCAGTGACCCCTCACTGAGAGACGGCGCGGTAGCTGTAGACGGGCTCGTACTCGACGGCCGGCTGCCGGACGGCCGGCCGCTCAGCAGGCGCCGAGTACTGCTGCACGGTGCGCACGGACGGCGTCGCCTCCGTGGACGGCACCTGCGGCGTCGGGTACTCGGTCGGCACCGGCGTCGGCAGCGCGTCGCTCTCGGCGCGGAAGCCCAGCGCGTTGGCCACGTAGCGCACGCTGATGAGCCGTCCGTCGGGAGCTCGGTAGCTGTAGGAGCCGGTGACGGTGCCGTCGGCGCTCTGCTCCTGGCGCTCGATGTCGTCCTCGGAGAGGAAGCGGAACCCGTAGCCGCCCTGGTCGTCGCTGTGGCTCTCCGACTCGAGGATGCGCACCAGAGGCAGCGGAGCGGCGGCGGCGGCGGCGGCGGACGGCCGGGGTGGGTCCGTAGCCGGGGGAGCCGGCGGCCGCGGCGGCCACCACGGCAAACAGAACCACAAACTGTGAAATGAAACTGGGTATGGTTTAGACTGCGAAGATATAATTTCTGAATCCTCAGTCAGTTTCAGTGTCATAACCCACCGCAATAAGCTTGATGGGTATCTCAACATTATCACTGCTCACCTAAGCTTTCTACCTAGTCCCGCTTCGACCCCACATGACTTACCATCTTCATGATTGTACGGAGTGTGTCTGGTAGTTATCCCGTTGGGAGATGTGTCTGTAGTGTGATACCGTCCCCGGCGTTCCCCTCGTTATATATAGTGAGGACGGCCCACCGGATGACCGTGAAAGGGACAGGTTATGGAGACATCCGATGGTTGTCATGGGACGGGGGTGGTGGTGGTATAGGGGGAGGTCTATTTGTGAGTTATTAGGGTGCTACTGGATGATGATGTTATACTTGCGGCACTTATTATTCCGACACGAATAGTGCATGGTCCTTCGGCATGGATATGTACTTTTCTACGAATGCGTCATAAGCCAATAATTTGAGATATATCAACGGCCCTTGAATGTCGGACTTGCTTGCTTAAAAATATTCTTTTTTTTTAGACGGAGACATCTTCATAGCACTGAAAAAATTCTAGAATTAAGTCGGCGGAGATCGTCTGAGGTTAATTATCTGACCTGA